>NC_053487.1:1131738-1475131 GCF_015227805.2 Hirundo rustica
TCCTGGGAAGTGTGGCACAAAGATATCTGTGTGCTGACAATCTCTATATGCAGCAAACCCAGTGGAAAACCATTGAACAAGGGATCCAGCACTTGAGGGAAATGGCAGTGGCGGAGATTGTCTTCTCAGATGACATAAACACTAGGAACCCCGACTTGGTACCATGTACACCTGTGATGTGTTGAAAACTAGTACGACTTGGGCCACAAGAATACTCCTCTGCTTTAGCAATAATGAAGCGGGATGAGACAGAGGAGACCGTGCTTGATATGGCGAAGAAGCTCCGAACATATGCAGATGCCGTGCATGGTCCAACACATGCAAGAATTGCAGCTCTGGAAACACAGGTGCGGGGATTAGCAGACAAGATGGAGGAGAATCACAAAGAACTCAAGCAGGACATTCTCCAGATCTCTGCAGTACAAGTTAGAGGCCCTGGCACCACACGCAAACGTTCCCTAGATAGAGAGGGAAAAGGCATCCCATGAGCTAAGCTGTGGTCCTTCCTGCGTGATTGTGGAGAAAACATGAAAAGATGGGATGGAGAATCTACTGATGCTATGACACAACGGCTGCATGAATTGTTGGATGGCAAGACTGTGAGAGGAAGTTCCAGCAAGAAGGAAGCAGCTCCGGTTACCCAGGGAAATAAGGATAATCAGGCTTAGAGGGGCCCTGCCTCTAGCCAGGTAGAGGCTAGGGAAAACCGTGTTTTTTGGACTGTGTGGATTCGTTGGCCTGGCACGTCAGAACCAGAAAAATATGAGGCCTTAGTTGACACTGGTGCACAGTGCACATTACTCCCATCAAGACATGTGGGGGAAGAATCTGTTTCCATTGCTGGGGTGACAGGGGGTTCACAAGATTTTACTTTGGTGGAAGCTGATGTGAGCCTGACTGGAAATGAGTGGAAGAGACACCCTATTGTGACTGGCCCAGAAGCTCCATATATTTTGGGCATAGACTTCCTCCGAAATGGGTATTTCAAAGACCCAAAGGGATTTAGGTGGGCATTCGGGATAGCAGCTGTAGAGACAGGGGGTGTTAAGCAGTTGAATACCTTGCCTGGACTATCAGAGCACCCATCTGCTGTAGGTCTTCTGAAGGTGGAAGAGCAACAAGTGCCAATTGCCACTTCAATAGTGCATCGCCGACAGTACAGAACAACTCGAGATGCTGTGATTCCCATCCACAAGATGATCCGTGAGCTGGAGACCCAAGGGGTGGTCAGCAAAACCCACTCACCCTTCAACAGCCCCATCTGGCCTGTGCGCAAGTCTGATGGAGAATGGAGATTGACTGTGGACTACCGTGCCTTGAACGAAGTGACTCCACCATTGAGTGGTGCCGTGCCGGACATGCTGGAACTCCAGTACGAGCTGGAGTCCAAGACAGCAAAGTGGTACGCCACAATTGACATTGCTAATGCATTTTTCTCCATTCCTCTGGCTGCAGAATGCAGGCCTCGGTTTGCCTTCACACGGAGAGGAGTGCAGTACACCTGGAACCGACTGCCCCAGAAGTAGAAACACAGCCCCACCATCTGCCATGGACTGATCCAGGCTGCACTGGAAAAGGGTGAGGCTCCGGAACATCTACAGTACATTGATGACATCATTGTGTGGGGAAACACAGCAATGGAAGTGTTTGAGAAAGGAGAGAAGATCATCCAGATTCTCCTGAAGGCTGGCTTTGCTATCAAGAAGAGCAAAGTTAAGGGACCTGCTCGAGAGATCCAGTTTCTGGGAGTAAAGTGGCACGATGGAAGGCGTCAGATTCCCACTGAAGTCATCAACAAGATCACCGCAATGTCTCCCCCAACCAGCAAGATGGAAGCACAAGCTTTCCTAGGCACCATAGGTTTCTGGAGGATGCACATTCCTGAGTACAGCCAGATTGTGAGCCCTCTCTACCTGGTCACCCGCAAGAAGAACAATTTCCACTGGGGCCCTGAACAGCAACAAGTCTTTGCCCAGATCAAGCAGGAGATCGCTCATGCAGTGGCCCTTGGCCCAGTCAGGTCGGGACCAGAGGTGAAGAACGTGCTCTACTCTGCAGCTGGGAACAATGGCCTGTCCTGGAACCTTTGGCAGAAGGTGCCTGGGGAGACTCGGGGCCGACCACTGGGATTCTGGAGCCGAAGCTACAGAGGATCCGAAGCCAACTACACTCCAACAGAAAAGGAAATCTTGGCCGCCTATGAAGGAGTTCAAGCCGCCTCAGAAGTAGTAGGCACTGAAACACAACTCCTGCTGGCACCTCGACTACCAGTGCTGGGATGGATGTTCAAAGCAGAAGTTCCCTCTACCCACCATGCCACCAATGCCACATGGAGCAAATGGATTGCCCTCATCACTCAGCGCGCCCGCACTGGAAACCCAAATCGCCCTGGGATTTTGGAAATAATTACAAACTGGCTGGAAGGTGAAAACTTTGGTCTCATGGATGAAGAAGAGCAGGAACAAGTGACACGTGCTGAAGAAGCTCCACCATACAACCAACTGCCAGCAGAAGAAACACGCTATGGTCTTTTCACTGACAGTTCCTGCCGCGTCGTAGGGATGAAACGGAAGTGGAAAGCAGCCATATGGAGCCCGACATGACAGGTTGCACAAGCCACTGAAGGAGAAGGTGGGTGAAGCCAACTCGCTGAGCTCAGAGCTGTTCAACTGGCTCTGGACATTGCTGAAAGAGAGAAGTGGCCAAAGCTCTACCTCTACACTGATTCATGGATGGTAGCCAATGCTCTGTGGGGATGGCTGGAGAAGTGGAAAAAGGCCAACTGGCAGCGTAGGGGAAAGCCAGTCTGGGCTGCAGATGAGTGGAAGGACATTGCCACTCGGGTAGAGAAGCTACCTGTAAAAGTCCGTCATGTAGATGCCCATGTCCCCAAGAGTCGGGCTAATGAGGAGCACCGAAACAACGAGCAGGTAGATCAAGCTGCAAAGATAGAGGTGTCAAAGATAGACTTAGATTGGCAACACAAAGGAGAGTTGTTTCTAGCTCGATGGGCCCATGATGCCTCAGGCCATCAGGGCAGAGAGGCCACCTATAAGTGGGCCCGAGACCGAGGGGTGGATCTAACCATGGACAGTATTTCTCAGGTTATCCATGACTGTGAGACGTGTGCTGCCATCAATCAGGCCAAGCGGGTGAAGCCGCTAAGGTATGGCGGGCGATGGTCCAAGTATAAGTACGGGGAAGCCTAGCAGATTGACTACATCACCCTTCCCCAAACCCGCCAAGGCAAGCGCTACGTGCTCACAATGGTAGAGGCCACCACAGGATGGCTGGAGACCTACCCTGTGCCTCACGCTACGGCCCGTAACACCATTCTAGGCCTTGAAAAACAAGTTCTTTGGAGGCATGGTACCCCTGAGAGGATTGAGTCAGACAATGGAACTCATTTCAAGAACAGCCTCATCAACAACTGGGCTAGGGAACATGGCATTGAGTGGGTGTACCATATCCCCTATCATGCATCAGCTTCAGGGAAAGTAGAAAGATACAATGGACTGCTAAAAACCACCCTGAAAGCACTGGGTGGGGGATCATTCAAAAACTGGGAGCAGCATCTAGCAAAGGCCACCTGGTTAGTTAACACCCGAGGTTCCACCAATAGAGCAGGCCCTGCCCAATCTGAGTCCCTACATACAGTAGATGGAGAGAAAGTCCCAGTAGTACATGTAAGAGGTTTGTTAGGGAAGACAGTTTGGATCAATTCTGCTTCAAGTACAGAGGATCCCATCCGTGGGATTGTCTTTGCTCAGGGACCAGGCTGCACATGGTGGGTAATGCAGAAAGATGGAACCACACGATGTGTACCACAGAGAGATCTGATTGTTGGGTGAGAACCGTGTGTAATTATCGCTGTGTGCTGAATGGTACTGCCACTGTATGTAGCTGTGTATTGCATATTGTTTTTTATATAGATGTATGTGTGTGTAGAGCTGGAGTATATATTAGTTTTAGTAAATTGACGATATGGGGATAAGGGGTGGAATGTCCTAGGGTAACTTTATGATGCTTGTATCCCCAATCGTCTGTTCTGTTTGTGCTGTATATTGAGTCCTGTGCCTTTAAGACTGGTTCTAAGAGCAAGGAGAAGCGCGGAGTTTGTTTTGAGAAAACTGCCTGACTCCTCCACATTCTTCTGCAGACAGCGTGTTCGGCAGAGGCTTCGAGAGACTTCAGGACAGAGATCTTTTTTTTTTGCTTTTAGTTAGTTTCAGCTAGCTAGGGCAGAGAAGTTCCCTGGACTGTTTTTTTCTTTTTTCTTGGAACTGTTTAAACCTGCTCTGGACTGAAAACCCAGGGGAGCACTGGGGGCTGCACCTGCGGCCCACCGGGGCCTGGACCTCAGCATTTTCCAGCAGCGCCGGAGAGACTGGGACTGAGGAGACGCTGAGAGAGAGAGCCGAGCTACACCCACGGCAAGGACTTTCTCAATTTGCCATCTCACTTCAGAAGGAGAGGTTTTATTGTTTCATACTATTCATTCTTTATACTTGTATGCACTTCATTTGTTTAGTAAAATAGTTTTTTCCACTTTTCTCCAAAGAGGTTTTTTTTTTACCGGACCGGTTGGAGGGAGGGGCCACTTGGGCTTGCTTCCTTAGAGGGATCCTCTACAGGGGTTTTCTCCCAAATTTGTCCTAAACCAGGACACCACCAAATTTGTCTGGCATGATTTGCCCCTAGTGAAACTATGTTGGCTGCCACCAACCACCTCCTTATTTTCTGTCTTCCTTAGCATAGTTTCCACAAGGATCTGCTCCATGATCTTACAGGCACCAAGGTGAAACTGACTGGCTTCTAGTTCCCTGGGTCTTCCTAATTTCCCTCTTTTTAAAATGGGGTTACATTTACCCTTTTTCAGTTGGTGGGAACTTCACTGGACGGACATGATTTCTCAGATATGATGAATAATACCTTAGCTGCTTACTCAGCCCGTTCCCTCAGGACCTACTGACACACCTCATCAGGTCTTTCAGACTTGTGCACCTTCAGGTTTCTTAGATGATTTCAAACCTCATCTTCCTCTACAGCGTTGTAGTGGTTTCACATTCGCCTGTCTCTGCCAAATTTAGTGCAGTGTTTCTTCGGCACTGCTTTGATGCTTCTAGCTACTCTGTGGGCCTGTACTGCCCTGCCCTTCCAGGACATCCCTGCTGTTCCAGATACCACCAGCAGAGCTTCTAGTATATCTCATCCACCAGCCTGGGATTTTCCACCATTCCAGCTTAGTGCTCTCAGAGTCCCAAGAGATCAGACTACCCCGGGCTTTGTGAAACAAAACTCCTCAAGGTTCCTGGTTCTGTTTATTATTAATGCTGTAGTTTGTTGTTGTTTGTTTGCCTTGTTATACATACTAGTAAAGAACTGTTATTCCTAGCCCCAAACCTCTGCCTGAGCGTAATTTAATTTTCTAAATTATAATAATTTTGAGGGAAGGGATTTGAATTCTCCATTCCTAGGGAGGCCCTGCCTCTCCCTAGCAGATACCTGTCTTTCAAACAAAGACAACCACTTATAAAATAGTCTTTCATTCAGTCCTTTTAGAGAGAGAAGTCTCTCCTGATTTGTTTTGGTAACTTTCCACAAGAAAAACAGTCTGCTTGTGGCCTTTAACTCTCACAACAGCAGTCTGCCTGGGAATGTCTGCAGTTGTGGACCTCCCATATCACGTAGTCTTTCCCGTGACTACATATGGGCCATGGACTCATGCATACTGGGGTGTCATTTTAAAAGATCAACAACTCTAAAGGCAAAGGATTCTTCATCTCAGGGAACAGAGATGTCTTCTCACTTCTTCACTGGCACAGAGGGCTTCTTCTCATCTCTCTCTGTTCAAACTTCTCATGGGATCACCGGATCACAGATTCTAATTCAATATTCACTCAGTCAATCACAGATACCTTTGCTCAAATCCACAAATCTGAATAATCATCTCTCCAATCCATATTGTCCACGATTTAAAGAATATTCTAGCATATTCATATTATAGTCTGTTACCACCACTCATAGGAGATTTTCAGGCTAGGACCAAGGCAACTCGTCATCTCTTCCTCACTTAGGATACAACTTCTCTTTCACTGACCCTGGTATCTTCATACTGTCTCTTTAAATATCTCACACTCTGACTTTTCCTCTCCCTCAAGAAGGTTAAGGCTTTGGAAGTTTCATCTGCTCCAGGAAAAAGTTAAATCCTGCCCAGGTCCTCTCTCCCTCAGGCTACGGCTCAGGGTGTCAGATTTCAAGGCCCTGCCAATGGGGGAGGGAGAACCCAAGCTGAGAGATCAAAGCGGCCCAGGAAGTCAGAAATCTCAGCAGCCAGGAATGTAGATGGCTCAATCCCACCCCTGGTCTCATGGGGTGGGCCCAGCCTGGCTGGCAGCAGAAGCAGAGTCTAGCCGGGCCATGGGCAGGCCACGGGAGGGGCCCGCAATGGTGTGGGGCCAGACTTGCTGAGCCCCAAGCAGCTATCCGGGGCTGCAGCATCTCCTCCCCCTCATTGGCAGCTGGGGGGGGAGACCCAGAGACATGGCCAGGGCCGGGCCCAGCTCTCCCCCCACAGTGGGGAGCAGCGGGCCCAGCCAGGCCACCAGGCCCCGGGGTGATTTATTAAAGAAATATGGGTACTGATCTAGTATCGATACCCAACTAACACGGACAAAAACTCTCTAACAGTTTAAAGTTAGAAAGTGTATGTTTATTACGGCCGGGCAGCACGCGGGATATTTCCCTAATTCGCACTGCGAAATTCACAGGTAATTACAAAGTCTTTTATTTACAAAAGTGTTGAATATCCAAAATACAAATGCATATTCATACCCCTGTCACCTCCCATTCCTCGCTTCGTATGCTAATTGGCAAAAAGGCTATTAAGCATGCGTACTTTGTTTCTTAAAATGAGTCGGGGGTCTATTTTGGGGAGGGGTCACCTAAAATGAGGAAGTAAGATGAGTCTTCCTCGTCCTGACCTTTCTACCTTTTCAATGCATTCGTGACAAATGATTCCTTGGTAGAACTTACAGTTTCCTGTGTTCAATGGGTCCTTTAAGCAGGAAATCTGCAGCTATCTTATGTCTTATTTACCACATTCTGTTTTTCATGACAAGGACAACTACATAAACATAAACCTGACAAGAAATGAGTTACAAGATCCGGGGTAGCTTATCTAAGATCCGGCTTCTGTTAACTGCGAACAAAGATTACCTATCTACTTCAGCTAGTTCAGCAACTTATTATCTTAACTTTCCTAAAAAAATCCTTAGTTCCTCAAAATTAACGTCTCATTCCCCACTTCTTCTTTGAAATGAGTAAATTCTTTTACTCAGTATACAGAGTCTTCCTCATCTATCCAAGCTGTACAGCTAGTGTCTCTCAAGACCAAGCCATACGCCTTTGACAGTGATGTTAAAGCTGCCACTCGTCGTAGCATCCTCCAGTTCCAAACAAGTATTACAATGGATAACACTAAACTTATGCTGACCAAAATAAGCAACACAACTATAGGGTGGATTAAGGTATTCAATATTCCGGTTGCTGTTGGTGACCACCCAAAAAGCACATCCCACCAATGATGAGACAAATGTTCCTCAAGCCTTTTAAAAACCCCTTTGATGGTCTCTGTATCATGGTGTATGGTAATTAATGTCTTTTCTCCTTCATCTCTAATTTCTTTTAAGATTTCTCTCAATTCATGATGCTTCAGCAATTGAGCAACTAAAGTCAAATTCATTCCTATGGGCACAGGCAATATCTTCTGCACAGTGGCTAGGTTGGCCTTTATATATTGATGTGATATTACGGGTACTCGATAGGAAAAATCACATCCCTTAATTCTAACAAAATTGCAAACACACAAATTGAATTGAGTCTCATTCACGATTTGGTTGTCTATTCTTATGATGGGGCATGCTGTCCTCAGACAGACACAACCTTGTCCTATATACACAAGTGAAGTTGTCTGTTTGCCTGGATGTGTTTCAAAGTGACAAATACTTTGGTCTGTGTCTAAACAAGTGTCTTTGTCACCCTCTAATGTCCCTTCACATATGTATCCTAGTTGTCTCCTCACAGTACAGGGCTCTAGATTAATAGTTTGCCACTTTCCTTTAATTTCTCGTGCCCACATTCTGTGTTCAGAAGGGTACAATACAGTTCCCTCGTGGTTTAATCCTAAGGGGACTATTGGGTGTATTAAGTCCACTGAGGCATCGTGTATAGTTAAAACAAAGGCTGTCACTACACTAGTCACAGGGTTATAGGTGAAATTGACCAACACCCACCAGGACTGAAGTTCCCTCTCCATATCAGAGGCATTATCCCAGACAATTTTGCGAATTTCAGCAGGGAATATTCCTTCTCCACCTTCCCTGATAACTGCGGCAGGCACTGATTGCATCCACAGTTGTGCCTGAGTACACCCTAGGGCCAACGAGATGTTTTCACTAGCTGTGCCTAGTGCATTAATTATTACTTCATGATCTCGCTCCTCTGTGTCTTCCCATTCTGGTAATATCTTGGTCAATTTCCAGTGATTGTTACCTAGTGCTAGTAGAGAGGATTGCAAAGGTTGTTGTAGTTTGACTAAATCGCTCCCTATTGTGGTTAATTTATTCAGTAACACTTCTGAATCTATTGTGTTCAGCACTCCCAGTCCTGTTCCTAGCAATCCAGTGAGATCCCTCTTGTTCCTAAAATTGGGAGGCATACTTTTTTGAAGCCAAGTAGTCCAGTCCATAAAAGAGTTCCTGAGAAATGGGGCACATTCTGGCCGAACGTGTGAAGCACTTACCTGTACTCCCATTTCTACCCGTTTTAAAGACCACTTTGGGTTAACTATCAGCTTCTGAACTCCTGTCTTCTTAATAGCATATGGCCCAATTTTGGTAACTACAGGAGTTATTTGTTCCTCCACTTCTGGAATAGCTGGCATCTTGGTGATCACAGCCTTTCTTGGCACTGGTGGAGTAATCTTGGTCTGGTTCTTATGGTACTCAGTACATACCTGAGTGATGTTAAAGTCAATGTCATACCCTCTTATCGCACACCCTTCTATTTTGAGCCTAAACTCTAGACATGTACTCAAGCATTTATCACAGCATTCAGGACTAACCCTGATGAGTTTCATGGGTGGATGGTAAGCCTCGTGGAACCCATCCTGTACAAATGCATACTTACATCCCCAAACATTTCTTCCCTCCCACAAGCTTGCATTTGTGACTTTTAGTATCTTGTTTAAAGCCTTACGAGAGTAAGGATCATAGGCTCTTCCTTGGCACTGGTATATCCCAGTCACATTATACCTTTGTGGTATTGTGTTGACTCCTGTTATGGTTAAGGTAATTACTACAATAGTTACAACTTTCCACATAATGTCCAAAATAACTCTTAGTCCATTTATTCGTTGTTCCGAGTGAGCTTCAGCTTCAGTTCGTTATCGCCTGGTGTGGCTTTCAAAATTCCTTCTGGGGCTTTCTTCACTCGGGAGTGATGGATCCAGGCCTTCTGTTCCTTGATCTTGATTGCAGTGAAGGTAGTGAGGAGCACCTGGAATGGTCCTTCCCACTGTGGTTCTAAGGTTTTTTCTGCAAAAGACTTAACATACACATAATCCCCAGGTTGTACATCATGTACTGGCCCATCTAGTTCTCTGTTTTGAGTTCCAGCCACATACTTCTCAATTTCTCTAAGTTGTTTATTTAGGGCCACCATATATCCATGTAGGGTTTCTTCCCCTACTTGAATGGATGCTGTTCCCTCTTGAACTGCATATGGCCTTCCATACAATATTTCAAAAGGGCTTAGTTTCTCTTTTGCTCTTGGTTTTGTCCGAATTTGCAACAAGGCCAATGGGAGAGCCTGAGGCCAGGGCAGATTTGCTTCTTGCCCCAATCTTACAATTTGTTGTTTAATCAAATGGTTCATCTTTTCCACCTGGCCGCTAGATTGAGGGTGGTATGGGGTGTGCAATTCCCAGTCTATTCCCAGGTGGTGACTTATTTGCTGCACAATTTTCGAAATAAAGTGTGGTCCCCTATCTGAGGATATGGTGGCTGGAACTCCAAATCGTGGTATTATTTCTTGCAACAGCGCTTTGGTCACCTCTCGGGCCTTAGCTGTCCTGGCAGGAAAGGCTTCTGGCCATCCTGAAAAGGTATCAGTTAACACCAATAGGTAACGATACCCTCCCTTCCTGGGCAGTTCTGTAAAATCAATTTGCCATTGTTGCCCAGGTCCACAACCTTTCCCAATTTGTCCCACTTTAGGCTTTGGGGTATTTTTAGGGTTAGTTTGGAGGCAAAGACTACACTGACGAGTTACTTGTATCACTGTGCCCTGCAATTTCCCGGCCATGATTCTTTCTTTCAAATGGTTATACAGGGCATCTATTCCCCAGTGTGTTTTCTCATGTTCCCTCTATACTAATGACTACAACAAATAGGAGGGTACTACAAGTTTCCCTTCTTCTGTTACAGCCCATCCCTCCTGATTATAACTTGCCTTTTCTACCTTGATAAGTTTCTTATCTTTCTTATTGTACACTGGCTTACCTTCAATAGAAACTTTTCCATCTGGAATCAATGCTGCCTCAACAGCCTTATCGGGTACCTCACCTTTTGCTGCTTCTTTTGCCTCTCTGTCTGCCAGCATATTCCCTTCTTCCAATTCAGAGCTCACTTTTTGGTGTGCCTTTATGTGCATTACGGCTACTCTCTCAGGTAGTTGTATGGCATCTAATAGCCTCAGTATCTCTTGTGCGTGTTTAATACTCTTGCCTTGTGAATTCAGCAGTCCTCTTTCCTTCCAGATGGCTCCGTGAGCATGAACCACTCCGAATGCATACCTTGAGTCCGTGTAGATGTTGATCTCTTTTCCTTTTGCCAGCTCTAGGGCTCGGATTAAGGCAATTATTTCAGCCTTCTGTGCAGATGTATTAGTTGGTAATGGCCCAGACTCTATTACCTCTCTGCTTGTGGTAACTGCATACCCAGCGTGCCTTCTTCCACTGACGACATAGCTGCTTCCATCAGTAAACCAGGTCTCAGCATCCTCAAGCGGGGTGTCGTTCAGATCTGGGCAGCTCCAGTATGTGGCTTCAATGGTCTCCAGGCAGTCATGGATCACTGGTTCTCCTGTACACCCGGTTTGGAAGTCCTAGGGCTGGAGCTGACATAAGGGCTTTCTTTAGTTGGTTGAAGGCTCGGGTTGCATCTTTTGTCCACTGAAGATCTCTGCTCCCTTCTGTGATCAAGGCATACAGAGGTTTAACAAGCAACCCATAGTTATAAATCCACAGTCTGCACCACCCTGTCATGCCTAAAAAGGTTCTTAGTTCTTTCACTGTCTGAGGTTTTGGGGTCTGGCATATTGCTTCCTTGCGATCCTGCCCCAGAGTCCTTTGTCCAGCACTTACTTCGTAACCCAGGTAAATAACTGTTTGCCTCACCATTTGGGCTTTCTTCTGGGATACTCGATACCCCTGCAGGCCTAGAAAGTTTAGGAGGCTTACCGTCCAGTCCACACATGTCTCCTGGGTCCGGGTAGCTATTAAGAGATCATCCACATACTGGAGTAACTGTCCTTCTCCTGGTGGAGGTTCCCAGGACTCTAAATCCTTGGCAAGCTGTTCCCCAAATATAGTGGGGGAGTTCTTGGACCCCTGCGGTAACACACACCATGTGAGCTGAGTTTTTCTTCCAGTTTTAGGGCTTTCCCACTCGAATGCAAAAATTTTCTGGCTGGCTTCATGGAGAGGGAGGCAAAAGAAAGCATCCTTTAGATCTAGAACAGTAAACCAAGTTAGTTCAGGTGTTAAACGGGTTAACAAGGTGTAGGGATTGGCAACCACTGGATACAAGTCTTCAGTTACCTTGTTAACAGCCCTTAAATCTTGTACTAATCTGTATGACCCATCAGGTTTCTTTACTGGCAGAATAGGAGTATTAAAATCAGATTGACACTCTCTCAGTAGTCCTAGCTGCAGAAAGTTCTCACTAATTGGGCTAACCCCTTCTATATCTTCTTTCTTTAGGGGGTATTGTTTAACCCTTACTGGCTGTCCTCCTTCTTTAAGCCTGATTTGCACTGGTAGTGCATTCTTTGCTCTTCCTGGTATATTGGAGGCCCACACTCCTGGAAATACTTGATCCATTATTTTCCTAAAATTTTCCTTTTCACTTGCCACTTCAATTTCTTTGGTTATTAGAATTAAGCTTAACAGTTCTACATATTGTTGATCCTTTACCTCCAAACTAATTTCCCCATTTTTGAATATTATTCTTGCTTCCAGCTGCTCTAGCAAATCTCTGCCCAAAAGTGCAGATGGAGCATTAGGCATGTATAAAAATCGATGGATGCCCCACTGTTTTCCCAATTTATACTTCAATGGTTTACAAAAATAAGCTCTTTCAGATTGGCCAGTTGCCCCCTTTACCATAACATAGTCATTGGTTACAGGTATTAGGGCCTTATTCAACACTGAAAATGTTGCCCCTGTATCTATCAAAAATTTCACTTCTTTTTCTTTGTTCCCCAGTTTAACTATAACCAGAGGGTCCCCTAGGGTAGGGCCCTCCGGTCCCCTTCAGTCCTCTTTTACATGAGCAACTACTTTTTCCCTTTTCTGATCACCTTTTCTATGTTCATTACCCTTTCTTAATTCTGGGCACTGGTTTTTCCAGTGACCAAATTTCTTACAAAATGCACATTGATCTTTTCCTAGTCGGGGTGGTCCTTGTTTTGGTGGACCTTGCCCATGTTTCCCTTTTTCTCCTTCTTTTACTACTGTTGCTAGTTTCTTCATCCCTTGTTTATACCCTTCTTCCCGGTTACTAAAAACTCTCCAGGCCTCATCTAATAAAGATTCTAAATTCCGGCTGTTTGGTCCCAGGATCTTCTGGAGTTTCCGCCTGATATCTCCTGTGGATTGTCCTAAAAATAAATTTATTAATTGCTGCGTTCCTTCATCAGATCCAGGATCCAGGGTGGTGTGTCGGCGCATTGCGTCTCGCAGGTGATCTAGAAATTCAGAAGGTGTTTGAGAGGGGCCCTGTTTGATAGCATATAAGGCTGACCAGTTTATGGTTTTGGGGATTGCTCTTTCTAGCCCTTTTACTATCAGTTCTTGGTATCTCTTTAACCGCCCTAACTCCTCATCATCATTAGGATCCCAACCTGGGTCTTGAAGGGGAAATACATCTTTAACATCCTCCTGTGTTGTCCTACAATCATCCTCAGCCAGATCCCCAGCTACTTTCAAAACTAATTGTTTCTCAGTTTCTGTTAAGGCATCAAGTAGCAGTTGCAGATCTGCCCAATCAGGTGAATGCTGCTTAACCATAAACTTCATTTTCTTAGCAACCTCTATAGGATCACTTCGATAGCCCTTAGCAATCCTTTCCCAAATTTCTAAATCAATTGAGGAAAAGGGAACTTTAATCAGTTTTGTTTCCCCATCCGAGGTTATTGCTTGTCTTAGAGGTGCTTGTACGACAACTCTGGTTTGTTTTTGGGTCCTTGATGCTATAGGTCCTTGTGAGGGAATCTTAGGACCTGGTGGGAGGGGTTCAGGTTCATCCCACTCACTGTCACTGCTAGGCAGTGGTGGATCCTGGGGTTTAGGAGTGGGTGGAGAAACCCCTACCTCAGTTGCTGTCCTCCCAAAGGAAGATGAAGCTAAAGATGAAGTGGGGGGTTGGAGTCAATGATGGTTCTGAATCTGCATCCCCCACCACCCTCCTCCTTTCCTGCCTCCTAGAGGCTGGCTTAAGTATGTCTTCTGTCTCTTGTTCCAAAGCCTCTGCTTGGTATACTTTGTCAGGATGGGTGCACCTCTGATTTATCGAGCAGGTACTACAACACCGTTTGGGCTTCCCTTTAGTAGCTTTATTATCCTTTTTAAGGGCTAATACTAAAGGATCAGATGGTGACTTCATTCCACAATCCCTTTGCCACTCGGGATGATTCCTGAGACTGAAAAACATATCAGCATAAGCTACTTCTTGCCACTTTTGTTCACGCCGAAGGAAAGGCATCAATTATAATAATGTCTCATAGTCCAGTGTACCATTTACTGGCCACTTCACACCTTCATCAAGTTTATATAATGGCCACCATTGTGTACAAAGCTTAGCAAGCTCCCTCTTAG
The DNA here is from genome assembly GCF_015227805.2 of Hirundo rustica. Taxonomy (NCBI): domain Eukaryota; kingdom Metazoa; phylum Chordata; class Aves; order Passeriformes; family Hirundinidae; genus Hirundo; species Hirundo rustica. Next base: position 1,145,897 of record NC_053487.1, read on the forward strand.
TTTCGGTACCACCACAGCCCACCAGTTCCTTCCAGTGTGTTAAGATACACCCTAAAGGGCTTCCTCTGGGAATCTCTTTGCTCTCATTTGCCCCCATGTTTAGAATCCCTTTTGGTCCAAGATGTTACAAAACACAAAGTAGACTACTTCAATTGCGCTTCTCAGCACCAAAAATTTATCGGCTATTTCTGCTAACTCTGGGCATAAGTTCTGGGCTCTCTGCTCTCTGCACACAATCAAAACCTTTTCTTAGAGAGACCCGACTCCAAACACCAACCGATTTAGGCTCGCAAAGAAAATAGCCAGGGGTCCCTCACGACCCCAAACACACTCCACCAGAAGTTTCAACAAGGTCTCGCCGAAAAATCCTACGGATTTCGGCCGGGACACCACACACAAATCCCTCCGTGAGAAGGAGGTGGGGGGGTAACCCTGATCCCACGCTGCCTCTCCACTCCTCTGTGGTTAGGGACTACACCACCAGGACTTTAAAATATTGCCACACACTCTAGCAACTGCAAGCCTCACAAACAAGCAAAACCTTTTTCCCTTTAACTAAAACACTCACTCGCCAAAAGAACTTCTCAGGGTTTTACAGGGAATTTAGAGACGCGGCCCGAGGCTGCAGAGCCTGGATTCCCCTGCGGTTACCAGGGAAACAAATCACCCCCTCCCAATTCCTGGGGCTGGCTCAGGTTTCAAACCTCCTTACGCCGCTTGCTCCTTTTAGTTCAAAAACAAACAATTTAAACTTACACAAATACTTTTTTCACCTAACAAAACGTAAGCAAAATTTTGTTGCCAAAAGCACTCGCTGTTCAAGCTCACACACAGTCTAATTCCCCTCCAGCACACAATCTGGATACAACACAAACACTTTAAATCCTTCCGTCCTGCAAACAGAGGCATCCCTCCACTGATCAGGCGGGGAATTCAAAAGGTTTTTACAACTTCAAGCTTGCAAAACTCCTAAAACCATTTACACAGGTTACTAACACACTCCAAAATCACACAAATCAAAACGCTTACACAAACTCCCACAGACCACGATACATACGGTGCACCAATAATTCTTCCACACCTAAAGACACAAACACACAAAACCACGAGACCACAGAACACGGATCCGTTCACACCACACACACTCCGTGCACTCGGGGCCGCAATCGGGATTTTCCGGGACCCACAACGGGACCCTTCGCGTCCCAGCACGGGCTCGCCACACGGATTACGGATTGTCAAGGTACCTTTGAACCACAAACTGTAACCGGAGCCACCACTGCTCCTAATACACAACAACAACAACACCGGTTATTTTACTGCCGCCGCTGTCCCATCACGGGACACGGACTACCAAGTCATCTTTAAATTGCAAGATGACATAACAAAAAAAACCGGTTACCGCTGTCCCCACTACGGGACACGGACTACCAAGGCACCTTTAAACTGCAAGATGACACAACAAAGACAGGTTGCCGCTGTCCCCACTACGGGACACGGACTACCAAACCACTGATACCAAGCTCCGCAGAGCTGACACAACTTTTACAAACAAACCCAAGAGGCGTATGTTGTGCACGAGACGTCTCTCAGTGTCTTACCAACCGCCTATACCAAGGTACCTCTTTTCAAATATAAACATACCTTTTGTCCGTAGTTCCAGCAGGTTCTGGTCTTTCCCCGGGTGGTCAGTGGGACCGCAGGAGCCCTCTTCCCAGAAAATTCTGGGTGGGCGCCCAGAGGGGTCCTGGACCCCGCTGGCCCCACGGCCAGAGAGAGCAATCTCCTGCCTGGCTCGCCAAAATGATTTATTAAAGAAATATGGGTACTGATCTAGTATCGATACCCAACTAACACGGACAAAAACTCTCTAACAGTTTAAAGTTAGAAAGTGTATGTTTATTACGGCCGGGCAGCACGCGGGATATTTCCCTAATTCGCACTGCGAAATTCACAGGTAATTACAAAGTCTTTTATTTACAAAAGTGTTGAATATCCAAAATACAAATGCATATTCATACCCCTGTCACCTCCCATTCCTCGCTTCGTATGCTAATTGGCAAAAAGGCTATTAAGCATGCATACTTTGTTTCTTAAAATGAGTCGGGGGTCTATTTTGGGGAGGGGTCACCTAAAATGAGGAAGTAAGATGAGTCTTCCTCGTCCTGACCTTTCTACCTTTTCAATGCAATCGTGACAAATGATTCCTTGGTAGAACTTACAGTTTCCTGTGTTCAATGGGTCCTTTAAGCAGGAAATCTGCAGCTATCTTATGTCTTATTTACCACATTCTGTTTTTCATGACAAGGACAACTACATAAACATAAACCTGACAAGAAATGAGTTACAAGATCCGGGGTAGCTTATCTAAGATCCGGCTTCTGTTAACTGCGAACAAAGATTACCTATCTACTTCAGCTATTCAGCAACTTATTATCTTAACTTTCCTAAAAAAATCCTTAGTTCCTCAAAATTAACGTCTCAGGGGGGCCACACGGTGGACTGGGACTGGCTCTGTTATCTGTTCCAAGGCAGGAAGGAAAAGGAAGTTTCCCGGGCTTCTCCTGGTTTTTAAGCCTGTGTGTTCCCAGAGGCATGTCATCTTTCTAATTGGTCAGTCAAGCTGTCAGTAACTAATTGGCTCTTGCTATCCTTGCTAAACCAGCACAAGCATGCAGTTCTTCATTCTTCAAGTCCCTGCTTTCACCTTCTGCAAATCTGGTGGTGTGTCTGGAGCACTTGTCAATGCAGACTGAGGCAAAAAAGTTTTTGAGTACCTCAGCCTTCTCCATATCTTGGGTAACCAGATCTCCCATTTCCTTCTGGAGAGGGCCCACATTTTACCTAGTCTTCCTTTTATCACCAACATAACTATAGAAGTGTTCTTGTTGGCTTTGATATCACTGGCCAGATTTAATTCTAACAGGGCTTTAGCTTTCCTAATCTGATCCATGGCTGATCAGACAATCTCTGTATTTCTCCCAGGCTACCTGTCCCTGCTTCCACCTTCTGTAGGCTTCCTTTTTATGTTTAAATTTGTCCAGAAGTCTCTTGTTTATCTATACAGGCCTCCTGGCATTTTTGCCTGTTGCATCTCTCCTGAGCTTGGAGGAGGTGATCTTTGAATATCATCCAGGATTCTTAGGCCCCTCTTCCCTCCAGGGCTTTTTCCCATGGTACTCTACCAAGCATGTACAATGTTTTCTTTAGAATTCCTCTTGCTATTAACTACTTTAAAAAGCCCTTCTTGTTATCTGTGAAATACTGAATTCTTACTGAGAACATAGTTCTACGAGATACTTTCAACAGATTTTCACCTTTTAATGGCCCTGCTCAGTCCAATCTTTTGCTGTAGACTGTGTAGTTTGCAAGTTTAAAGACTGGGGCCTTAATTCTTTGAACTCTTCAATCACAAAATCCCATTGTCTCCAGTAGAAATTTGATATGAAAAAGCTTTTTAGGTTTGGACCCTGACTAAAGTAGTGCTTTAAATCCACAAGGGTAAAAAAGAATTAGAGGACCATCTTGTGAGTTCCATGCTTACATATAGTGGCATTTTACCCCACAAGAAGCACTGCTGAAATCAATAGATCTACTCATGAAGGGATTATTCAGGGAGAAGGCCTCATAGTTTTATCTTAGAGTAATTTAGAATCACCTGATGCCAATGTTCATTGTAAAGAACAGATTAACTTCAATAACAATCCATAAAGTTCCATGGTATTTTCCAAAAGCATGAATAAAGTATGTAAGTTAACACTTCAGACTGAAGCAGTAAAAAATTATTAATATCAACATTTTTGAAGTATATGTTTATGGAGTGACAGTTATCATTAACAGAATTGTTAGAAATTGATTTTTTGACAAAACAATTTGCTGGGTTCTAGCTATGTGGTCATAACACTATGTATAAAAACATTTATAAAAACAGCACCTCATCAATATAATTTTTCCTTATAAAAATTGTGTCAAGCAATCCCATCATTGCAGTTTTTTTCATAGAAGCAAACGAATGCGTGTTAACAAGGCCTAATCTTCTCCTTTGTATTTGTTTCTTCATTAAGCTCTAATTATGCTTTTGCCTTCGCATTGAAGATTTGATGAGAAAATGGTATGACAAGTTTGGCTTCTCCCAATGCAGCTGGCACTGCTGAGGCCAAAAGGCTGGGTCTGTTGTAGTGGGATCATGAGAGATTTGTTCAGAGCACAGTTTGCCTGACAGTTTTCCATCCACCTCAGAGCACTCAGCTTCATCCCTGAATCCCCTTAATGAAAAGTGGAGGACAATACCAGTGTTGCTGTTTCTATTTGGAATCTTGTGGAAAGAATAATTGCTGTTTACCCAAGCATTTGTACTACCCAAATTTGGACAATAATTACTCCTAAAGCCCCTGATTAAGCCTGCTCTCTGGTTCAGTACAAATAGCTGTTGAAGTAGACATAGGACAGCTTTTTTATTTCTCATGGTCTTTTAGTTTAGTGAAGTCTCATTGAATATTGAATATTGGTTAGTCATGGTATTTGATGCAGAAACAACAATGCATCTTCATTCACACTCATTTATATTATGTGAACAAATGAGAAAATTGTGCTTTGGTCTAATGCTGGAAATACAACAAAAAAAGGCAGTTATGAAAGTACTCCTCCGGTTTCTCATTCCTGGTTTTCTTTACAACTGTCAATAATAAAAACAATCTTCTAATTAGCACTGACATTTCTCAGTGATTTATCCTTATTAAAGTTTTATGCCTAAATATATGGCACAAAATTCCAATTAATCTTCAGTATCATAAGGATAGTGCTACAGACTTTGTTTTGTTTCTGTAAACCAAGCAAACTGAGACTGATGCTGAGTCTATTTCTAGGATGCCGGTCATGATTTTAGTCTGTCAAATCATTTCTTCACCATCTTCCCTTCATATTCCCCCATCCAGACTGCTGCTAGCACTATGCAAAACACCATCATGAATATGCACAATTATGGATATACATGGTAATTTTCCAGGGTTATCTGATGTGACATTTATAGAACAGCATCATACATCAATTTAAACAAGACTGAAAAATATCCTTCTCATTTCTAGTGTATTTTTAATATTTTTTGGTCTGTCCTGGGAGCAATGCAAGCTGGTAGGAATTTGAATAAAATATTTTTTAAATTGACTACTTTAAGAGCATACTCCTTGTTAAAGATTATGTTTATTTATATACACGTGATATGTGTACATGCATATACAATAGTCCATCTTACCTTGAGATTAATTATTTACATGAAATGAAAAAAGTAATTTTGTAGATAATTTGCATATATTTATGTTTCTTGCGTATAATAAAGGAGGCTAAAATGTTTCATATTGGACTGATTTCTAAAAATTGGTTTCATTTAATTGCTTCAAAAATTTGATCACTCATCTGATAGAATGATTTAGCAAGCTTCTTTTCTCATTTTTATTCTAAGTGCAGGATTTTGAAACGATGACACTAAATTGTTTCTTAGTATTTATGACATACAGTAATTATGTTCTAGATCTGTTGCACAACCTAGAGATTTCAATATGATTTTTATTAAAGGAATTAATTGGGATGTAGCCTAAGAATTTCCTATTTTCAATTATTAATAATAAGGCCTATTAAAAATATTTTTTCTGTTCTGTATATTTAAAGCAGCTAGTTCATCAGCTAGACCTTCAAATTCATCACATGATTTAATTTGAAATCAGTAGTTACTTTCAAATGAAAATATAATGCATTGTAAGACCTCAAAATATCAGTAAATATTCACCATATATTAGTGTGTGACAGTAAGATTGAGAAGTCTAGCTTTCTATTAAAATTGCCTGCTACACTGCAAATACTTATTACTGATTACTGTTATAGAATTAATTAATTTGCAAAAACATATGTGTTATTTAGGCTGCCACAGGCCTCAAAATATTTGCAAAACAATCCATGCAGTATCAGTCCTATACAAATCCTTCAGTCTTAACAGAAATTATTCTATGATTGTACACCTAAACTTAAAAAATATTGCAGGCCAAATTAAAGAGAAAGCCCAATTTCAATTGTATATGTTCTTAGTTAAACTTACTCTCTGTTCATAAAATTTAAGAGCATACTTGTCCTAGGGTAACTTTATGATGCTTGTATCCCCAATCGTCTGTTCTGTTTGTGCTGTATATTGAGTCCTGTGCCTTTAAGACTGGTTCTAAGAGCAAGGAGAAGCGTGGAGTTTGTTTTGAGAAAACTGCCTGACTCCTCCACATTCTTCTGCGGACGGTGTGTTCGGTGGAGGCTTGGAGAGACTGCAGGACAGAGATTTTTTTTTTGCTTTTGGTTAGCTTCAGCTAGCTAGGGCAGAGAAGTTCCCTGGACTGATTTTTTTTTCCTTTTTCTTGGAACTGTTTAAACCTGCTCTGGACTGAAAACCCAGGGGAGCACTGGGGGCTGCACCTGCGGCCCACCGGGGCCTGGACCTCGGCATTTTCCAGCAGCGCCGGAGAGACTGGGACTGAGGAGAGACACTGAGAGAGAGAGCCGAGCTACACCCACGGCAAGGACTTTCTCAATTTGCCATCTCACTTCAGAAGGAGAGGTTTTATTGTTTCATATTATTCATTCTTTATACTTGTATGCACTTCATTTGTTTAGTAAAATAGTTTTTTCCACTTTTCTCCAAAGAGGGTTTTGGTTTTTTTTCCGGACCGGTTGGAGGGAGGGGCCACGTGGGTTTGCTTCCTTAGAGGGATCCTATACAGGGGTTTTCTCCCAAATTTGTCCCAAACCAGGACACCCACCCAGTGCTTTCAGGGTGGTTTTTAGCAGTCCATTGTATCTTTCTACTTTCCCTGAAGCTGGTGCATGACAGGGGTATGGTGCACCCACTCAATGCCATGTTCCCTAACCCAGTTGTTGATGAGGCTGTTCTTGAAATGAGTTCCATTGTCTGACTCAATCCTCTCAGGGGTACCATGCCTCCAAAGAACTTGTTTTTCAAGGCCTAGAATGGTGTTACGGGCCGTAGCGTGAGGCACAGGGTAGGTCTCCAGCCATCCTGTGGTGGCCTCTACCATTGTGAGCACGTAGCGCTTGCCTTGGCGGGTTTGGGGAAGGGTGATGTAGTCAATCTGCCAGGCTTCCCCATACTTATACTAGGACCATCGCCCGCCATACCATAGGGGCTTCACCCGCTTGGCCTGCTTGATGGCAGCACACGTCTCACAGTCATGGATAACCTGAGAAATACTGTCCATGGTTAGATCCACCCCTCGGTCTCGGGCCCACTTATAGGTGGCATCTCTGCCCTGATGGCCTGAGGCATCATGGGCCCATCGAGCTAGAAACAACTCTCCCTTGTGTTGCCAATCTAAGTCTATCTTTGACACCTCTATCTTTGCAGCTTGATCTACCTGCTCGTTGTTTCGGTGCTCCTCATTAGCCCGACTCTTGGGGACATGGGCATCTACATGACGGACTTTTACAGGTAGCTTCTCTACCCGAGTGGCGATGTCCTTCCACTCATCTGCAGCCCAGATTGGTTTTCCCCTACGCTGCCAGCTGGCCTTTTTCCACTTCTCCAGCCAACCCCACAGAGCATTGGCTACCATCCACGAATCAGTGTAGAGGTAGAGCTTTGGCCACTTCTCTCTTTCAGCAATGTCCAGGGCCAGTTGAACAGCTTTGAGCTCAGCGAGTTGGCTTGACCCACCTTCTCCTTCAGTGGCTTGTGCAACCTGTCTTGTGGGACTCCATACAGCTGCTTTCCACTTTCGTTTCATCCCAACGATGCGCCAGGAACTGTCAGTGAAAAGACCATAGCGTGTTTCTTCTGCTGGCAGTTGGTTGTATGGCGGACCCTCTTCGGCACGTGTCACTTGTTCCTGCTCCTCTTCATCCATGAGACCAACGTTTTCACCTTCCGGCCAGTTTGTAATTATTTCCAAAATCCCAGGGCGATTTGGGTTTCCAGTGCGGGCGCGCTGAGTGATGAGGGCAATCCATTTGCTCCATGTGGCATTGGTGGCATGGTGGGTAGAGGGAACTTCTGCTTTGAACATCCATCCCAGCACTGGTAGTTGAGGTGCCAGCAGGAGTTGTGTTTCAGTGCCTACTACTTCTGAAGCAGCTTGAACTCCTTCATAGGCGGCCAAGATTTCCTTCTCTGTGGGAGTGTAGTTGGTTTCAGACCCTCGGTATCTTCGAATCCAGAATCCTAGTGGTCGGCCCCGAGTCTCCCCAGGCACCTTCTGCCAAAGGTTCCAGGACAGGCCATTGTTCCCAGCTGCTGAGTAGAGCACGTTCTTCACCTCTGGTCCCGTCCTGACTGGGCCAAGGGCCACTGCATGAGCAATCTTCTGCTTGATCTGGGCAAAGGCTTGTTGCTGTTCAGGGCCTCAGTAGAAATCATTCTTCTTGCAGGTGACCAGGTAGAGAGGGCTCACAATCTGGCTGTACTCAGGAATGTGCATCCTCCAGAAACCTATGGCGCCTAGGAAAGCTTGTGCTTCCATCTTGCTGGTTGGGGGAGACATTGCGGTGATCTTGTTGATGACTTCAGTGGGAATCTGACGCCTTCCATCGTGCCACTTTACTCCCAGAAACTGGATCTCTCGAGCAGGTCCCTTTACTTTGCTCTTCTTGATAGCGAAGCCAGCCTTCAGGAGAATCTGGATGATCTTCTCTCCTTTCTCAAACACTTCCATTGCCGTGTTTCCCCACACAATGATGTCATCAATGCACTGTAGATGTTCCGGAGCCTCACCCTTTTCCAGTGCAGCCTGGATCAGTCCATGGCAGATGGTGGGGCTGTGTTTCCACCCCTGGGGCAATCGGTTCCAGGTGTACTGCACTCCTCTCCGTGTGAAGGCAAACCGAGGCCTGCATTCTGCAGCCAGAGGAATGGAGAAAAATGCATTAGCAATGTCAATTGTGGCGTACCACTTTGCTGTCTTGGACTCCAGCTCGTACTGGAGTTCCAGCATGTCCGGCACGGCACCACTCAATGGTGGAGTCACTTCGTTCAAGGCACGGTAGTCCACAGTCAATCTCCATTCTCCATCAGACTTGTGCACAGGCCAGATGGGGCTGTTGAAGGGTGAGTGGGTTTTGCTGACCACCCCTTGGGTCTCCAGCTCACGGATCATCTTGTGGATGGGAATCACAGCATCTCGAGCTGTTCTGTACTGTCGGCGATGCACTATTGAAGTGGCAATTGGCACTTGTTGCTCTTCCACCTTCAGAAGACCTACAGCAGATGGGTTCTCTGATAGTCCAGGCAAGGTATTCAACTGCTTAACACCCTCTTTCTCTACAGCTGCTATCCGAAATGCCCACCTTAATCCCTTTGGGTCTTTGAAATACCCATTTCGGAGGAAGTCTATGCCCAAAATATATGGAGCTTCTGGGCCAGTCACAATAGGGTGTCTCTTCCACTCATTTCCAGTCAGGCTCACATCAGCTTCCACCAAAGTAAAATCTTGTGAACCCCCTGTCACCCCAGCAATGGAAACAGATTCTTCCCCCACATGTCTTGATGGGAGTAATGTGCACTGTGCACCAGTGTCAACTAAGGCCTCATATTTTTCTGGTTCTGACGTGCCAGGCCAACGAATCCACACAGTCCAAAAAACACGGTTTTCCCTAGCCTCTACCTGGCTAGAGGCAGGGCCCCTCTAAGCCTGATTATCCTTATTTCCCTGGGTAACCGGAGCTGCTTCCTTCTTGCTGGAACTTCCTCTCACAGTCTTGCCATCCAACAATTCATGCAGCCGTTGTGTCATAGCATCAGTAGATTCTCCATCCCATCTTTTCATGTTTTCTCCACATTCACTCAGGAGGACCCACAGCTTAGCCCGTGGGATGCCTTTTCCCTCTCTATCTAGGGAACGTTTGCGTGTGGTGCCAGGGCCTCTAACTTGTACTGCAGAGATCTGGAGAATGTCCTGCTTGAGTTCTTTGTGATTCTCCTCCATCTTGTCTGCTAATCCCCGCACCTGTGTTTCCAGAGCTGCAATTCTTGCATGTGTTGGACCATGCACGGCATCTGCATATGTTTGGAGCTTCTTCGCCATATCAAGCACGGTCTCCTCTGTCTCATCCCATTTCATTATTGCTAAAGCAGAGGAGTATTCTTGTGGCCCAAGTCGTACAAGTTTTCGCCACATCACAGGTGTACATGGTACCAAGTCGGGGTTCCTAGTGTTTATGTCATCTGAGAAGACAATCTCCGCCACTGCCATTTCCCTCAAGTGCTGGATCCCTTGTTCAATGGTTTTCCACTGGGTTTGCGGCATATAGAGATCGTCGGCACACAGATATCTTTGTGCCACACTTCCCAGGACCCGTTCCCAGAGACTGCAAGGACTAGCCTCCCTCATCATTTCTTGGTCAATAACTGGATCATGTGACAGGGATCCAAGATGTCTTGCTTCAGTGCCATCCAGCATTGTAGCCTCGCCTGCAGCATCCCAAAGACGGACTAACCAACTAATTATAGATTCATCAGGTCGTCGAGTATAATCCTTTCTTAGGCCACGAAGGTCCTTCAGGGAAAAGGACTCAATAGTATCTCCTGCTCTTGCAGCAGTTGGTCGGGCTTCTGATCTTGTAGCAGCTGGTTGGGCTTCTGATCGTGTGCTAGTTGGTTGGACTCCCAATCTTGTGCCAGTTGATTTGGCTTCTGATTTTGTATCACTTGGTTCAGCTTTTGACTGTGTATCATCAGTTGCTTCAGCTTCTGATTGTGTGTCAGGTGGTTTGACTCCTGACTGGGTGTCAGGAGGCATTGAGGATCCTTCACCTGAATCATCGTCTACTGGTCGATCGGTTTTGTCCGTGTGCTTCTTTCCCTTCTTTACTGCAGCAACTGCCGGTGTCTTAGCCTCACTGTCTGGTTTAGCTGCAGGCTGAATAGCTGTGGGATTGGCTGCAGCCTGCGTGACTGATTTATCTCCCTGCTCCCTTGCCTCTATCTGCTGCCCTACAGTGTTTAGCAGTGTGTGACTCATTCTAGAAAAGCTATAAACCATATAGAGGAAAGTCACCAGGTGAAATACCAGGAAGGTGGTGTCTTTAACATTCAGGAGACCCTGAACATTCTCCAAAAGTGATGTAACTGACTCAAAAGAGAAGAAGGAAAGAAGAGGCTGAAGAGCCTCATCCTCTACTCTTCTTCTAACAAACTGGGTGCAATTGTTGATAAATCCCCAAAACATGCTGCTGGAACTAGGACGCAGGGTAGGACGAAAAAAACATAAACCGAACATACCCAGAACAAACTCCAGTATCTTTATAAGCTTCTTGTAAACCATAATCACCGAACCCAGCAAAATAACTATTCTAATTTGTGCATCCCTAGTGTAAAAGCTGTATGTTAGGGACAATATTGAGCTATTTCTGGATAAGAAAACAAACCTAGGGACCAGAAAGGTATTAAGACCTCAAAAAAGCCTAGGGAACAGAAATGCAGAAAAGACTCCATTCTAAGAGACATTAGGAATTCAAGAAGCAACATGGCCACTGGCTGTTGAATCCCCACCCAAAGGACAACCAAAAAATGCAGTTAATGATAATCAATACAAGTTTTTTCCACTCTCTCGAGCCCCACAGTGGGCACCAGTTAGAAGTATGTCCTGGTTTGGGACAAATTTGGGAGAAAACCCTTGTATAGGATCCCTCTAAGGAAGCAAACCCAAGTGGCCCTTCCCTCTAACTGGTCTGGTAAAAAAAAAAAAAAACCTCTTTGGAGAAAAGTGGAAAAAACTATTTTACTAAACAAATGAAGTGCATACAAGTATAAAGAATGAAAAATATGAAACAATAAAACCTCTCCTTCTGAAGTGAGATGGCAAATTGAGAAAGTCCTTGCCGTGGGTGTAGCTCGGCTCTCTCTCTCAGTGTCTCTCCTCAGTCCCAGTCTCTCCGGCGCTGCTGGAAAATGCCGAGGTCCAGGCCCTGGTGGGCCGCAGGTGCAGGCCCTAGTGCTCCCCTGGGTTTTCAGTCCAGAGCAGGTTTAAACCGTTCCAAGAAAAAGGAAAAAAAAAACCAGTCAAGGGAACTTCTCTGCCCTAGCTAGCTGAAACTAACTAAAAGCAAAAAAAGATTTCTGTCCTGCAGTCTCTCCAAGCCTCCGCCGAACACCCCGTCTGCAGAAGAATGTGGAGTCAGGCAGTTTTCTCAAAACAAACTCCGTGCTTCTCCTTGCTCTTAGAACCAGTCTTAAAGGCACAGGACTCAATATACAGCACAAACAGAACAGACGATTGGGGATACAAGCATCATAAAGTTACCCTAGGACACAAGATTACTGCACATGCTCTAAAAAGGTGGATTAGAGGAGAGGCCATGCTGAAAAGTTCCTGGAACATCCAAACTAGTTTGGGGAAATGTTTGAATATATGTGCTTGGTGGAAGGCAAAACCAGCGAGAGACTCCAAGTCAGAAAAAACAATTTAATAGGAGAGAAAAAAAAAAAAAATAAAATAAGACACATGCAGTAGTACAAAAGATCACTGACAGAGTCAGAATACAACCTGAAACCATGGTGGTAGCAGTCCAGATGAAGTGGTCTTGTTGAAGCAGTGTTCCTGCAGAAAGGTCTGGTAGCTCTTGTCCTCTGGGAATCCAGTCGGTAAGGCTGCCTGTGCTGTCCCAGATGCCAGATTATACCCAGGTGGGAATGCTTGGCTCCTCCCCCTGGGCGGAGCATCTCACAATGGGCTGATATCATTTTATCAGTCTTGTAATGGGTCCTTGATTGCCCATTAAATAGAGATAGCTCCTGGAGGGAGTTATCTAGGAGTCATGCAGCAGGGCATTGATGGTCCGTTAACAGAAGATAGTCTGGAGGGAGGGGGCAAGGGAAACAGTGCCCAACTTAGTTTCAACATCTCATGTAGATGGTGATAGAATACATACTTTGGGCACATCTTACATTGTAACCTAGGACATAATATAAAACTGAGTCATTAAAAACCGATATAATCATGGACAAAGACCCTCTAACTAATGTTAGAAAGTAGGATGTTTATTCACCAGTGGGCGGCACGGGAGTCATCTCCAAAAGGCGTGGCCGCCCCGAACAAGGTTCTTTGCCCTCTATTTATTTTCCAAGATCTTGCATACGATACATATGCATAACCCAAGCACCACTCATCCCTGCTCTGTATTAAAATGAGGCTATTAGTCCTTCACGCATGTGCAGTTCTTCTCTTGAATTGGGTCAGTGGTCTCAAAGGATGAAGTCAGGAGAGTCTTCATCAGGACTCTGTGACCCTCTGGCACGATCCAAGGTCCCCTGTGGCATATTAAAGAAATATGGGTATTGATCTAGTATCGATACCCAACTGTGACGGACAAAAACTCTCTAACAGTTTAAAGTTAGAAAGTGTATGTTTATTACGGCCGGGCAGCACGCGGGATATTTCCCTAATTCGCACTGCGAAATACACAGGTGATTACAAAGCCTTTTATTTACAAAAGTGTTGAATATCCAAAATACAAATGCATATTCATACCCCTGTCACCTCCCATTCCTCGCTTCGTATGCTAATTGGCAAAAAGGCTATTAAGCATGTGTACTTTGTTTCCTAAAATGAGTCAGGGGTCTATTTTGGGGAGGGGTCACCCAAAATGAGGAAGTAAGATGAGTCTTCCTCGTCCTGACCTTTCTACCTTTTCAATGCATTCATGACAAATGAATCTTTGGTAGAACTTACAGTTTCCTGTGTTCAATGGGTCCTTTAAGCAGGAAATCTGCAGCTATCATATGTCCTATTTACCACATTTTGTTTTTCATTACAAGCACAACTCCATAAACATAAACCTGATGAGAAATGAGTTACAAGATCCGGGGTAGCTTATCTAAGATCCAGCTTCTGCGAACAAAGATTACCTATGTACTTCAGCTAGTTCAGCAACTTATTATCTTAACTTTCCTAAAAATCCTTAGTTCCTCAAAATTAACATCTCATTCCCCACTTCTTCTTTGAAATGAGTAAATTCTTTTACTCAGTATACAGAGTCTTCCTCATCTATCCAAGCTGTACAGCTAGTGACTCTCAAGACCAAGCCATACGCCTTTGACAGTGATGTTAAAGCTGCCACTCGTCGTAGCATCCTCCAGTTCTAAACAAGTATTACAATGGATAACACTAAACTTATGCTGACCAAAATAAGCAACACAACTATAGGGTGACCACCTAAAAAGCACATCCCACCAATGATGAGAGAAATGTTCCTCAAGCCTTTTAAAAACCCCTTTGATGGTCTCTGTGTCATGGTGTATAGTAATTAATGTCTTTTCTCCTTCATCTCTAATTTCTTTTAAGATTTCTCTCAATTCATGATGTTTCAGCAATTGAGCAACTAAAGTCAAATTCATTCCTATGGGCACAGGCAGTATCTTCTGCACAGTGGCTAGGTTGGCCTTTATATATTGATGTGATATGGGTACTCGATAGGAAAAATCACATCCCTTAATTCTAACAAAATTGCAAACACACAAATTGAATTGAGGCTCATTCACGATTTGGTTGTCTATCTTTATGATGGGGTATGCTGTCCTAAGACAGACACAACCTTGTCCTGTATAGACAAGCGAAGTTGTCTGTTTGCCTGGATGTGTTTCAAAGTGACAAATACTTTGGTCTGTGTCTAAACAAGTGTCTTTGTCACCCTCTAATGTCCCTTCACATATGTATCCTAGTTGTCTCCTCACAATACAGGGCTCTAGATTAATAGTTTGCCACTTTCCTTTAATTTCTCGTGCCCACATTCTGTGTTCAGAAGGGTACAATACAGTTCTCTCATGGTTTAATCCTAAGGGGACTATTGGGTGTATTAAGTCCACTGAGGCATCGTGTATAGTTAAAACAAAGGCTGTCACTACACTAGTCACAGGGTTATAGGTGAAATTGACCAACACCCACCAGGACTGAAGTTCCCTCTCCATATCAGAGGCATTATCCCAGACAATTTTGCAAATTTCAGCAGGGAATATTCCTTCTCCACCTTCCCTGATAACTGCGGCAGGCACTGATTGCATCCACAGTTGTGCCTGAGTACACCCTAGGGCCAACGAGATGTTTTCACTAGCTGTGCCTAGTGCATTAATTATTACTTCATAATCTCGCTCCTCTGTGTCTTCCCATTCTGGTAATATCTTGGTCAATTTCCAGTGATTGTTACCTAGTGCTAGTAGAGAGGATTGCAAAGGTTGTTGTAGTTTGACTAAATCGCTCCCTATTGTGGTTAATTTATTCAGTAACACTTCTGAATCTATTGTGTTCAGCACTCCCAGTCCTGTTCCTAGCAATCCAGTGAGATCCCTCTTGTTCCTAAAATTGGGAGGCATACTTTTTTGAAGCCAAGTAGTCCAGTCCATAAAGGAGTTCCTGAGAAATGGGGCACATTCTGGCCGAACGTGCGAAGCATTTACCTGTACTCCCATTTCTACTCGTTTTAAAGACCACTTTGGGTTAACTATCAGCTTCTGAACTCCTGTCTTCTTAATAGCATATGGCCCAATTTTGGTAACTACAGGAGTTATTTGTTCCTCCACTTCTGGAATAGCTGACATCTTGGTGATCACAGCCTTTCTTGGCACTGGTGGAGTAATTTTGGTCTGGTTCTTATGGTACTTAGTACATACCTGAGTGATGTTAAAGTCAATGTCATACCCCCTTATCGCACACCCTTCTGTTTTGAGCCTAAACTCTAGACATTTACTCAAGCATTTACCACAGCATTCAGGACTAACCCTGATGAGTTTCATGGGTGGATGGTAAGCCTCGTGGAACCCATCCTGTACAAATGCATACTTACATCCCCAAACATTTCTTCCCTCCCACAAGCTTGCATTTGTGACTTTTAGTATCTTGTTTAAAGCCTTACGAGAGTAAGGATCATAGGCTCTTCCTTGGCACTGGTATATCCCAGTCACATTATACCTTCGTGGTATTGTGTTGACTCCTGTTATGGTTAAGGTAATTACTACAATAGTTACAACTTTCCACATAATGTCCAAAATAACTCTTAGTCCATTTATTCGTTGTTCCAAGTGAGCTTCAGCTTCACTTCATTATTGCCTGGTGTGGCTTTCCAAATTCCCTCTGGGGCTTTCTTCACTCGGGAGTGATGGATCCAGGCCTTCTGTTCTTGGATCTTGATTGCAGTGAAGGTAGTGAGGAGCACCTGGAATGGTCCTTCCCACTGTGGTTCTAAGGTTTTTTCTGCAAAAGACTTAACATACACATAATCCCCAGGTTGTACATCATGTACTGGCCCATCTAGTTCTCTGTTTTGAGTTCCAGCCACATACTTCTCAATTTCTCTAAGTTGTTTATTTAGGGCCACCATATATCCATGTAGGGTTTCTTCCCCTACTTGAATGGATGCTGTTCCCCCTTGAACTGCATATGGCCTTCCATACAATATTTCAAAAGGGCTTAGTTTCTCTTTTGCCCTTGGTTTTGTCCGAATTCGCAACAAGGCCAATGGGAGAGCCTGAGGCCATGGCAAATTTGTTTCTTGCCCCAATCTCACAATTTGTTGTTTAATCAAATGGTTCATCTTTTCCACCTGGCCACTAGATTGAGGGTGGTATGGGGTGTGCAATTCCCAGTCGATTCCCAGGTGGTGACTTATTTGCTGCACAATTTTCGAAATAAAGTGTGGTCCCCTATCGGAGGATATGGTGGCTGGAACTCCAAATCGTGGTATTATTTCTTGCAACAGCGCTTTGGTCACCTCTCGGGCCTTAGCTGTCCTGGCAGGAAAGGCTTCTGGCCATCCTGAAAAGGTATCAGTTAACACCAATAGGTAACGATACCCTCCCTTCCTGGGCAGTTCTGTAAAATCAATTTGCCATTGTTGCCCAGGTCCACAACCTTTCCCAATTTGTCCCACTTTAGGCTTTGGGGTATTTTTAGGGTTAGTTTGGAGGCAAAGACTACACTGACGAGTTACTTGTATCACTGTGCCCTGCAATTTCCCGGCCATGATTCTTTCTTTCAAATGGTTATACAGGGCATCTATTCCCCAGTGTGTTTTCTCATGTTCCCTCTATACTAATGACTACAACAAATAGGAGGGTACTACAAGTTTCCCTTCTTCTGTTACAGCCCATCCCTCCTGATTATAACTTGCCTTTTCTACCTTGATAAGTTTCTTATCTTTCTTATTGTACACTGGCTTACCTTCAATAGAAACTTTTCCATCTGGAATCAATGCTGCCTCAACAGCCTTATCGGGTACCTCACCTTTTGCTGCTTCTTTTGCCTCTCTGTCTGCCAGCATATTCCCTTCTTCCAATTCAGAGCTCACTTTTTGGTGTGCCTTTATGTGCATTACGG
This sequence comes from Hirundo rustica, assembly GCF_015227805.2. Taxonomy (NCBI): domain Eukaryota; kingdom Metazoa; phylum Chordata; class Aves; order Passeriformes; family Hirundinidae; genus Hirundo; species Hirundo rustica. Next base: position 1,163,245 of record NC_053487.1, read on the forward strand.
CTACTCTCTCAGGTAGTTGTATGGCATCTAATAGCCTCAGTATCTCTTGTGCGTGTTTAATACTCTTGCCTTGTGAATTCAGCAGTCCTCTTTCCTTCCAGATGGCTCCGTGAGCATGAACCACTCCGAATGCATACCTTGAGTCCGTGTAGATGTTGATCTCTTTTCCTTTTGCCAGCTCTAGGGCTCGGATTAAGGTAATTATTTCAGCCTTCTGTGCAGATGTATTAGTTGGTAATGGCCCAGACTCTATTACCTCTCTGCTTGTGGTAACTGCATACCCAGCGTGCCTTCTTCCACTGACGACATAGCTGCTTCCATCAGTAAACCAGGTCTCAGCATCCTCAAGCGGGGTGTCGTTCAGATCTGGGCAGCTCCAGTATGTGGCTTCAATGGTCTCCAGGCAGTCATGGATCACTGGTTCTCCTGTACACCCGGTTTGGAAGTCCTAGGGCTGGAGCTGACATAAGGGCTTTCTTTAGTTGGTTGAAGGCTCGGGTTGCATCTTTTGTCCACTGAAGATCTCTGCTCCCTTCTGTGATCAAGGCATACAGAGGTTTAACAAGCAACCCATAGTTATAAATCCACAGTCTGCACCACCCTGTCATGCCTAAAAAGGTTCTTAGTTCTTTCACTGTCTGAGGTTTTGGGGTCTGGCATATTGCTTCCTTGCGATCCTGCCCCAGAGTCCTTTGTCCAGCACTTACTTCGTAACCCAGGTAAATAACTGTTTGCCTCACCATTTGGGCTTTCTTCTGGGATACTCGATACCCCTGCAGGCCTAGAAAGTTTAGGAGGCTTACCGTCCAGTCCACACATGTCTCCTGGGTCTGGGTGGCTATTAAGAGATCATCCACATACTGGAGTAACTGTCCTTCTCCTGGTGGAGGTTCCCAGGACTCTAAATCCTTGGCAAGCTGTTCCCCAAATATAGTGGGGGAGTTCTTGTACCCCTGCGGTAACACACACCATGCGAGCTGAGTTTTTCTTCCAGTTTTAGGGCTTTCCCAATCGAATGCAAAAATTTTCTGGCTGGCTTCATGGAGAGGGAGGCAAAAGAAAGCATCTTTTAGATCTAGAACAGTAAACCAAGTTAGCTCAGGTGTTAAATGGGTTAACAAGGTGTAGGGATTGGCAACCACTGGATACAAGTCTTCAGTTACCTTGTTAACAGCCCTTAAATCTTGTACTAATCTGTATGACCCATCAGGTTTCTTTACTGGCAGAATAGGAGTATTAAAATCAGATTGACACTCTCTCAGTAGTCCTAGCTGCAGTAAGTTCTCAATAATTGGGCTAACCCCTTCTATATCTTCTTTCTTTAGGGGGTATTGTTTAACCCTTACTGGCTGTCCTCCTTCTTTAAGCCTGATTTGCACTGGTAGTGCATTCTTTGCTCTTCCTGGTATATTGGAGGCCCATACCCCTGGAAATACTTGATCCATTATTTTCCTAAAATTTTCCTTTTCACTTGCCACTTCAATTTCTTTGGTTGTTAGCATTAAGCTTAACAGTTCTACATATTGTTGATCCTTTACCTCCAAACTAATTTCCCCATTTTTGAATATTATTCTTGCTTCCAGCTGCTCTAGCAAATCTCTGCCCAAAAGTGCAGATGGAGCATTAGGCATGTATAAAAATCGATGGATGCCCCACTGTTTTCCCAATTTATACTTCAATGGTTTACAAAAATAAGCTCTTTCAGATTGGCCAGTTGCCCCCTTTACCATAACATAGTCATTGGTTACAGGTATTAGGGCCTTATTCAGCACTGAACATGTTGCCCCTGTGTCTATCAAAAATTTCACTTCTTTTTCTTTGTTCCCCAGTTTAACTATAACCAGAGGGTCCCCTAGGGTAAGGCCCTCCGGTCCCCTTCAGTCCTCTTTTACATGAGCAACTACTTTTTCCCTTTTCTGATCACCTTTTCTATGTTCATTACCCTTTCTTAATTCTGGGCACTGGTTTTTCCAGTGACCAAATTTCTTACAAAATGCACATTGATCTTCTCCTAGTCGGGGTGGTCCTTGTTTTGGTGGACCTTGCCCATGTTTCCCTTTTTCTCCTTCTTTTACTACTGCTGCTAGTTTCTTCATCCCTTGTTTATACCCTTCTTCCCGGTTACTAAAAACTCTCCAGGCCTCATCTAATAAAGTTTCTAAATTCCGGCTGTTTGGGCCCAGGATCTTCTGGAGTTTCTGCCTGATATCTCCTGTGGATTGTCCTAAAAATAAATTTATTAATTGCTGCGTTCCTTCATCAGATCCAGGATCCAGGGTGGTGTGTCGGCGCATTGCGTCTCGCAGGTGATCTAGAAATTCAGAAGGTGTTTGAGAGGGGCCCTGTTTGATAGCATATAAGGCTGACCAGTTTATGGTTTTGGGGATTGCTCTTTCTAGCCCTTTTACTATTAGTTCTTGGTATCTCTTTAACCGCCCTAACTCCTCATCATCATTAGGATCCCAACCTGGGTCTTGAAGGGGAAATACATCTTTAACATCCTCCTGTGTTGTCCTACAATCATCCTCAGCCAGATCCCCAGCTACTTTCAAAACTAATTGTTTCTCAGTTTCTGTTAAGGCATCAAGTAGTAGTTGCAGATCTGCCCAATCAGGTGAATGCTGCTTAATCATAAACTTCATTTTCTTAGCAACCCCTATAGGATCACTTCGATAGCCCTTAGCAATCCTTTCCCAAATTTCTAAATCAATTGAGGAAAAGGGAACTTTAATCAGTTTTGTTTCCCCATCCGAGGTTATTGCTTGTCTTAGAGGTGCTTGTATGACCTCTCTGGTTTGTTTTCGGGTCCTTGATGCTATAGGTCCTCGTGAGGGAATCTTAGGACCTGGTGGGAGGGGTTCAGGTTCATCCCACTCACTGTCACTGCTAGGCAGTGGTGGATCCCGGGGTTTAGGAGTGGGTGGAGAAACCCCTACCTCAATTGCTGTCCTCCCAAAGGAAGATGAAGCTAAAGATGAAGTGGGGGAGGTTGGAGTCAATGATGGTTCTGAATTTGTGTCCCCCACCACCCTCCTCCTTTCCTGCCTCCTAGGGGCTGGCTTAAGTATGTCTTCTGTCTCTTGTTCCAAAGCCTCTGCTTGGTATACTTTGTCAGGATGGGTGCACCTCTGATTTATCGAGCAGGTACTACAACACCGTTTGGGCTTCCCTTTAGTAGCTTTATTATCCTTTTCAAGGGCTAATACTAAAGGATCAGATGGTGACCTCATTCCACAATCCCTTTGCCACTCGGGATGATTCCTGAGAGTGAAAAACATATCAGCATAAGGTACTTCTTGCCACTTTTGTTCACGCCGAAGGAAAAGCATCAATTGTAATAATGTCTCATAGTCCAGTGTACCGTTTACTGGCCACTTCACACCTTCATCAAGTTTATATAATGGCCACCATTGTGTACAAAGCTTAGCAAGCTCCCTCTTAGTTTCAGTACCACCACAGCCCACCAGTTCCCTCCAGTGTGTTAAGATACACCCTAAAGGGCTTCCTCTGGGAATCTCTTTGCTCTCATTTGCCCCCATGTTTAGAATCCCTTTTGGTCCAAGATGTTACAAAACACAAAGTAGACTACTTCAATTGTGTATCTTAGCACCAAAATTTCTCGGCTATTTCTGCTAGCTCTGGGCATAGGTTCTGGGTTCTCTGCTTTCTGCACACAATCAAAGCCTTTTCTTAGAGAGACCCAACTCCAAACACCAGCCGTTTTAGGTTCGTAAAGAAAATAGCCAGGGGTCCCTCACGACTCCAAACACACTCCACCAGAAGTTTCAACAAGGTCTCGCCGAAAATCCTACGGATTTCGGCCGGGACACCACCCACAAATCCCTCCGTGAGAAGGAGGTGAGGGGGTAACCCTGATCCCACGTTGCCTCTCCACTCCTCTGTGGTTAGGGACTACACCACCAGGACTTTAAAATATTGCCACACACTCTAGCAACTGCAAGCCTCACAGACAAGCAAAAAACTTTTTTCCCTTTAACTAAAGCGCTCACTAGCAAAAAAAACTTCTTGGGGTTTTACAGGGAGTTTAGAGACGCAGCCCAAGGCTGCAGAGCCTGGATTCCCCCGCGGTTACCAGGGAAACAAACCACCCCCCCCCCCATGATTGCTGGGGCTGGCTCAGGTTTCCAACCTCCTTAGCTGCTCGCTCCTTTTAGCTCAAAAAATAAACAATTTAAACTTACACAAATGTGGGGGTTTTTTTTTTCACCTAACAAAACGTCAGCAAAATCTTGTTGCCAAAACACACGCTGCTCAAGCTCACACACAGTCTAATTCTCCTCCAGCACACAATCTGGATACAAAACAAACACTTTAAATCCTTCCGCTCTTGCAAACAGAGGTATCCCTCCGCTGCTCAGATGGGGAATTCAAAAGGCTTTTACAACTTCAAGCTTGCAAAACTCCTAAAAACGCTTACACAGATTACTAACACACTCCAAAATCACACAAATCAAAGCGCTTACAACACAAACTCCCACAGACCACGATACATACGGTGCACCAATAATTCTTCCACACATGAAGACACAAACACACAAAACCACGAGACCACAAAACATGGATCCGTTCACACCATACACACCCGGTGTGCGCGGGGCCGCAATCGGGATTTTCAAGGTACCTTTAAACCACAAACTGTAACCGGAGCGACCACTGCTCCTAATACACAACAACAACACCGGTTATTTTACTGCCGCCGCTGCCCCATCACGGGACACGGACTACCAAGTCACCTTTAAACTGCAAGATGACACAGCAAAAAAACCGGTTACCGCTGTCCCCACTACGGGACACGGACTACCAAACCACTGACACCAGGCTCCACAGAGCTGTCACAACTTTTACAAACAAACCCAAGAGGCGTATGTTGTGCACGAGACGTCTCTCAGTGTCTTACCCACCGCCTATACCAAGGTACCTCTTTTCAAATATAAACATACCTTTTGTCCGTAGTTCCAGCAGGTTCTGGTCTTTCCCCGGGTAGTCAGCAGGACCACAGGAGCCCTCTTCCCAGAAAATTCTGGGTGGGCGCCCAGAGGGGTCCTGGACCCCGCTGGCCCCACGGCCAGAGAGAGCAGTCTCCTGGCTGGCTCGCCAAAATGACTTATTAAAGAAATATGGGTATTGATCTAGTATCGATACCCAACTGTGATGGACAAAAACTCTCTAACAGTTTAAAGTTAGAAAGTGTATGTTTATTACGGCCGGGCAGCACACGGGATATTTCCCTAATTCGCACTGCCAAATTCACAGGTGATTACAAAGCCTTTTATTTACAAAAGTGTTGAATACCCAAAATACAAATGCATATTCATACCCCTGTCACCTCCCATTCCTCGCTTCGTATGCTAATTGGCAAAAAGGCTATTAAGCATGCGTACTTTGTTTCTTAAAATGAGTCGGGGGTCTATTCTGGGGAGGGGTCACCCAAAATGAGGAAGTAAGATGAGTCTTCCTCGTCCTGACCTTTCTACCTTTTCAATGCATTCATGACAAATGAATCTTTGGTAGAATTTACAGTTTCCTGTGTTCAATGGGTCCTTTAAGCAGGAAATCTGCAGCTGTCTTATGTCCTATTTACCACATTTTGTTTTTCATTACAAGCACAACTACATAAACATAAACCTGACAAGAAATGCATAAACCTGACAAGAAATGAGTTACAAGATCCAGGGTAGCTTATCTAAGATCCGGCTTCTGTTAACTGCGAACAAAGATTACCTATCTACTTCAGCTAATTCAGCAACTTATTATCTTAACTTTCCTAAAAATCCTTAGTTCCTCAAAATTAACGTCTCAGATACGGAGCGATAGAGTCTGTTTCTGCGTTCACCCAGTGCCAAAACCCCGGGGTTTGACACTGTTCCTTTTAATTGTAGCTGTTAGAGACTGAATTTAAGTCTCGAAATAAAATTCGAAATTTTGATTTACGGAATTGGCTTTGTTCATTTATGTAATAAATCGCAAAGCCAAATTCCGTAAATCAAAATTTAGAATTTTATTTTGCGACTTAAATCACAGTCTCCGGTAGCCACAATTAAAAGGGACAGCGTCAAATCCCGGGGTTTCGGCACTGGGTGAACGCGGTAACAGACTCTGTCCGCCTGTCACCCCCTTTGTTCACACATTGGGTCCAATACTGCTGGTTTTTATACAGTCTTCCACTGAGAGTGGACCGAGACCGTAAGACTCCCCCTCCGTGGTAGCTTTATTAGATATTCATGTTCCGGTCCGGGGTCCATTGAGTGGATTCTCAAGGTGGAACAATGCCGTGATTGCCGTGTCCGGAGGAGGTTTGGAAATGTTAAATTGGGCCGGAACAGATAAGATATTGTCCTGGTTTGGGACAAATTTGGGAGAAAACCCCTGTAGAGGATCCCTCTAAGGAAGCAAGCTTAAGTGGCCCTTCTCTCTAACCGGTCTGGTAAAAAAAAACCTCTTTGGAGAAAAGTGGAAAAAACTATTTTACTAAACAAATGAAGTGCATACAAGTATAAAGAATGAATAATATGAAACAATAAAACTTCTTTTTCTGAAGTGAGATGGCAAATTGAGAAAGTCCTTGCCGTGGGTGTAGCTCGGCTCTCTCAGTGCCTCTCCTCAGTCCCAGTCTCTCCAGCGCTGCCGGAAAATGCCGAGGTCCAGGCCCCGGTGGGCCGCAGGTGCAGCCCCCAGTGCTCCCCTGGGTTTTTACCCCAGAGCAGGTTTAAACAGTTCCAAGAAAAAGGAAAAAAAAACAGTCCAGGGAACTTCTCTGTCCTAGCTAGCTGAAACTAACTAAAAGCAAAAAAAAAAAAAGATCTCTGTCCTGCAGTCTCTCCAAGCCTCTGCCGAACACACTGTCTGCAGAAGAATGTGGAGGAGTCAGGCAGTTTTCTCAAAACAAACTCCACGCTTCTCCTTGCTCTTAGAACCAGTCTTAAAGGCACAGGACTCAATATACAGCACAAACAGAACAGACGATTGGGGATACAAGCATCATAAAGTTACCCTAGGACATTCCACCCCTTGTATCCCCATATCGTCAATTTACTAAAACTAATATATACTCTAGCTCTACACACACATACATCTATATAAAAAACAATATGCAATATACAGCTACATACAGTGGCAGTACTATTCAGCACACAGCGATAATTACACACGGTTCTCACCCAACAATCAAATCTCCCTGGGGTACACATCGTGTGGTTCTATCTTTCTGCATTACTCACTATGTGCAGCCTGGCTCCTGACCAAAGACAATCCTACGGATGGGATCTTCTGTACTTGAAGCAGAATTGATCTAAACTGTCTTCTTTGACAAACTTCTTACATGTACTACTGGGACTTTCTTTCCATCTACTGTATGTAGGGACTCAGATTGGGCAGGGCCTGCTTTTTTGGTGGAACCTTGGGTGTTAACTAACTAGGTGGCTTTTGCTAGATGCTGCTCCCAGTTTTTGAATGATCCCCCACCCAGTGCTTTCAGGGTGGTTTTTAGCAGCCCATTGTATCTTTCTATTTTCCCTGAAGCTGGTGCATGATAGGGGATATGGTACACCTACTCAATGCTATGTTCTTTAGCTCAGTTGTTGATGAGGCTGTTCTTGAAATGAGTTCCATTGTTTGACTTAATCTTCTCAGGGGTACCATGCCTCCAAAGAACTTGTTTTTCAAGGCTTAGAATGGTGTTACGGGCCGTAGCGTGAGGCACAGGGTAGGTCTCTAGCTATCCTGTGGTGGCCTCTACTATTGTGAGCACGTAGCGCTTGCCTTGGCGGGTTTGGGGAAGGGTGATGTAGTCAATCTGCTAGGCTTCCTTGTACTTATACTTGGACAATTGCCCGCTATACCATAGCGGCTTCACTCGCTTGGCTTGCTTGATGGCAGCACATGTCTCACAGTTATGGATAACTTGAGAAATACTGTCCATGGTTAGATTCACTCTTCGGTCTCGTGCTCACTTGCAGGTGGCATCTTTGCCCTGATGGCTTGAGGCATCATGGGTCTATCGAGCTAGAAACAACTCTCTTTTGTGTTGCCAATCTAAGTCTATCTTTGACACTTCTATCTTTGAAGCTTGATCTACTTGCTTGTTGTTTCGGTGCTCTTCATTAGCCTGACTCTTGGGGACATGGGCATCTACATGACGGGCTTTGACAGGTAGCTTCTCTACCTGAGTGGCAATGTCCTTTTACTTATCTGCAGCCTAGATTGGTTTTTCCTTACGCTGCTAGTTGGCTTTTTTTTACTTCTTTAGCTATCCCTACAGAGCATTGGCTACTATTTATGAATCAGTGTAGAGGTAGAGCTTTGGCCACTTTTCTTTTTTAGCAATGTCCAGGGCTAGTTGAACAGCTTTGAGCTCAGCGAGTTGGCTTGACCTACTTTCTCTTTCAGTGGCTTGTGCAACCTGTCGTGTTGGGCTCTATACGGCTGCTTTCTACTTCCGGTTCATCCCTACGACGCGGCAGGAACTGTCAGTGAAAAGAGCATAGCGTGTTTCTTCTGCTGGCAGTTGGTTGTATGGTGGAGCTTCTTCAGCACGTGTCACTTGTTCCTGCTCTTCTTTATTCATGAGACTAAAGTTTTCACTTTTTGGCCAGTTTGTAATTATTTTTAAAATCTCAGGGCGATTTGGGTTTCTAATGCGGGCGCACTGAGTGATGAGGGCAATCTATTTGCTCTATGTGGCATTGGTGGCATGGTGGGTAGAGGGAACTTCTGCTTTGAACATCTATCTTAGCACTGGTAGCCGAGGTGCCAGCAGGAGTTGTGTTTCAGTGCTTACTACTTCTGAGGTGGCTTGAACTCTTTCATAGGCGGCCAAGATTTCCTTTTCTGTTGGAGTGTAGTTGGCTTCTGATCATGTGCTAGTTGGTTGGACTCCTGATTTTGTGCCAGTTGGTTGGGCTTCTGATTTTGTATCAGTTGGTTCGACTTCTGATTGTGTGTCAGGTGCTTTGACTCCTGACTAGGTGTCAGGAGGCATTGAGGATCTTTCACCTGAATCATCGTCTACTGGTCGATTGGTTTTGTCTGTGTGCTTCTTTCTTTTCTTTACTGCAGCAACTGCCGGTGTCTTAGCCTCACTGTCTGGTTTAGCTGCAGGCTGAATAGCTGTGGGATTGGCTGCAGCCTGAGTGACTGATTTATCTCTCTGCTTCTTTGCCTCTATCTGCTGCCTTACAGTGTTTAGCAGTGTGTGACTTATTCTAGAAAAGCTATAAACTATATAGAGGAAAGTTACTAGGTGAAATACTAGGAAGGTGGTGTCTTTAATGTTCAGGAGACCCTGAACATTCTTTAAAAGTGATGTAACTGACTCAAAAGAGAAGAAGGAAAGAAGAGGCTGAAGAGCCTCATCCTCTACTCTTCTTCTAACAAACTGGGTGCAATTGTTGATAAATCCCCAAAACATGCTGCTGGAACTAGGACGCAGGGTAGGATGAAAAAACTATAAACTGAACATACTTAGAACAAACTCCAGTATCTTTATAAGCTTCTTGTAAACCATAATCACTGAACCCAGCAAAATAACTATTCTAATTTGTGCATCCCTAGTGTAAAAGCTGTATGTTAGGGATAATATTGGAGCTATTTCTGGGTAAGATAACAAACTTAGGGACTAGAAAGGTATTAAGACCTCAAAAAAGCCTAGGGAACAGAAATGCAGAAAAGACTCTATTTTAAGAGACATTAGGAATTTAAGAAGCAACATGGCCACTGACTGTTTAATCTCCACCCAAAGGACAACTAAGAAAATGTAGTTAATAATAATCAATACAAGTTTTTTCCACTCTCTCGAGCCCCACAGTGGGCGCCAGTTAGAAGTATGTCCTGGTTTGGGACAAATTTGGGAGAAAACCCCTGTAGAGGATCCCTCTAAGGAAGCAAGCCCAAGTGGCCCTTCTCTCCAACCGGTCCGGTAAAAAAAAACCTCTTTGGAGAAAAGTGGAAAAAACTATTTTACTAAACAAATGAAGTGCATACAAGTATAAAGAATGAATAATATGAAACAATAAAACCTCTCCTTCTGAAGTGAGATGGCAAATTGAGAAAGTCCTTGCCGTGGGTGTAGCTCGGCTCTCTCTCGGACTCTCCTCAGTCCCAGTCTCTCCGGCGCTGCTGGAAAATGCTGAGGTCCAGGCCCCGGTGGGCCACAGGTGCAGCCCCCAGTGCTCCCCTGGGTTTTTAGTCCAGAGCAGGTTTAAACAGTTCCAAGAAAAAGGAAAAAAAAAACAGTCCAGGGAACTTCTCTGCCCTAGCTAGCTGAAACTAACTAAAAGCAAAAAAAAAAAAAAGATCTCTGTCCTGCAGTCTCTCCAAGCCTCCACCGAACACGCTGTCCGCAGAAGAATGTGTAGGAGTCAGGCAGTTTTCTCAAAACAAACTCCGCGCTTCTCCTTGCTCTTAGAACCAGTCTTAAAGGCACAGGACTCAATATACAGCACAAACAGAACTGACGATTAGGGATACAAGCATCATAAAGTTACCCTAGGACAGATATCAATCTGATCTAATAATTCGATCGTTAGCGTGCCCATTTTCCACTAGTGGTGCTTTTCTGTAGGTTTGTCCCTAAGCGATTCCCGGCAGAAATTCCTTCTTTCTCTCGACCCTCGTGTCCCTCCATGCTGTTTTAGTCTTAGTTAACCCTAAACATACCTTTAGGTTTACCAATCTCAATTTAGACTGAAAGCAGGTTAATTTTACATTGCATATTATTACATTTCATTGTAGAGTAATTACACTTCAGAACACGAATTAACTTTAGGTCATATATCACAATCCCTCCCCTTCTATATAAACACATTTAATTCGTGTTCCTGTTATTGCTTTTTTTTTCTTTTTGACAAAAAAGCCTCTTAACAAGAATATTACCAAACACAAAAAGTTTTCTATATTTACCCATCATCCTTATGGTTCTCCTATTCTTCTTCAGATTCACTCCGACATGATTTTCCCTCATCTCCTTCTTGTACTCGAGCTTCAAATTTTGCCAGAACTTCTGCTGCTCTGCCCTTTTTTTCGTTTAACTTCATGATTTTTGACCTTTTATTGTTTTTGCTAAATCCCCCTGAGGCTAATTCGGGATCTGTGGGCAATGTTGCGATTTGCATTCCTTGAACTACTGTGTGAATGAGCCGGATAAAACAAGGTATTAAGCATGGTAAGAAGATGAATCCTGCTGCTGAACATAGAATGAAGAACCCCACTTTCTTCTACCAAGCCCCTGTCCCAAACAATTGATCCCACCAGGAGGCCTGGAGGATTGAATTCTATTTTTGAACAGGTACACGTGCTACCTTCTTTATTTCAGCTGCTAAACCCCTGATAGTTTCCCCGTAGTCATTTATCTCTATACAGCATTCGGAATCGTTGAATTTCCCACACACTCCTCTCTCTTCTGCTAACAGGTAATCCAAAGCAATTCTGTTCTGATACACAAATGCCCTCATCTGTGAGTGCTGCTGGGCTAATAGCTCTAAAGCATCAGATGTGTGGTTCGAGACTATTTCTACTACGGCCTGTAATCTGATCAACCTGTTTAGTAAATAAACTGGAGTTCTGTAACCCCAACTCCCATCCTGGGCCCAGGTCGCAGGACCATAGTATTCGATTATACGTTCAGCGGGCCACTCCTCATTTCCCCATTTCTGGCTTCCCCCTGCATTTGGGAGTTCTCTTTTTGTTTCCCTTCTTTTCTGTTGAGGGTCTCATATAACGGAGCACCTAGCAGGTTGCTTTCTGATCGGGGTAGTATGAAAAAGGAAGGTCTAATCATCCCCAGAGTGCAGGATCCTTTCCACTTGCGGGGTAGTTCACTATAGGCCTTTTTCCCACAGATCCAATAAATTCCACTCAGGGCTTTCAACTTAATTTCTGTGCTCTCTGGCCATTCCCAGAACTCCTTTAGGTTCCCTAATGATTGGTAAGGGTTGGCCCCAGCTAATTCATTCTAACATAACTCAATTTCACTAATCCAGTCACACCCTTTTTCTTTCTTCCTACTCCAGTATCCAGCAGGTGGCTCAGGCTGCCAGACCTTAGTCTTATTGTTAGAGTTGACAGCCAGCGTGGATATGCAAGGGGTATATCCCACTACCTTAGTGTATTTATTCCCTTCTCTACCAATGCAGATGGTTCCTATTATCCTTTTGTCTAAGGTCCACCCCTCAGGTCGTGACATCATTTTTATCACCTGGTTGTCTCATTTTAGAAGTTGTTCTGGAGCTAAACTCTCACCTTTCTAAGGCCATTTTTCAGCTGACTTCAGTCCCCCACAAATCCAGCAATTTGATAGCCCTAATTCTGTGGCAATTTCCTGCATTAGTTCTATAAAAAGATTTTTACTAGAGGCTGGCGAACTCCAATCGCTAGAATGTTATTCTAATTGTTCGTATTGTTCACTGAGTGACCTCATCTTTTCTTGCTCCATCCTTTTTATTTTTGCTTCCAGCTCCTGTCTTTTTAATTCTTGGGCTACTCTCTGTATTTTGCTTTCTGGATCCATCCCTTCCTCATTTTTAGAGAAGCAGAAGGTCCTTTCTAACTTTAAGCAAACTCTTTTATCATTCTCACTTAATAGATCTAGGATGATGGGCCCGCTGCTCAAGGAAGCTGTCTTAAGCTTTTCATTCTGTCCAACCTAATAGGTTTTTCCGTTCAGCGTACACATTCCCAATTTATTCTGATCATAGCACAACTTGTTTACCTGAAAATATGCTACAAAGGTGGATTCTTTCTTACCCCCAACCCACACAGTTTTATTACACTTTTCACATATAGGAATTATGGGCAAGCTACCCAGATCTCTCCTTTTTCTAGACATTGCCACTGCGTCATGGTATATGGTTTTTTCTTTTAATTCACATACTCTGAACCAACTTTCATTGTGGGTGCAAATCCCCTTTTTTTTTTGGTTTCTGGACAATTAAAATGTGCCCGGAAAGCTATATCTTGGCCCTGGGTAGGCTCTTGATGAGTCTTCTTTAGGCACTCTCTTTCCTGCCCCATTTGTCCCTTAGGGTTGGGGAGGCCAATCATGAGGTACATGGCTAGACTCAGGATCACCAGGATTGCCCATAGGTGTACCCCTCTGCCTTTGCCTCTGCCCACCGGGGTGCCACCAGCGGTGAGGTAAACCATCTTTTCGGCAGCAAGGGTATTCTTCTGGGCCTCCATAGTCTGTCCTGTGAGCATATCGCCTTTTGTACATGCCCCACCTGGCCAATTTTATTTGGTCCACTATACAGGGTACTTTTACTGTCCTCCTACACTCAAACGCCAGAGGCTCAGCCCTTGTATTTAGCTTCCCCCTCAACCCGTTTGTGAATAAATGGAACCACCCCAGGGAATCTAATTCCAATATACCTGCTTCAGTGGCAACAAATAGAAAAAGGTCTGTGAGCCACCTTTCCTCCTCTAAGCAATTTTCACACAGGCTCCAAGGTTTGATACCTCTGTAACAATGAGCTACCCAAATCTCTTTACAATGAGCACACTTAAAATGAACAAAAGGATGACAAGTACACCCCGCTTGGATACAACTTATCGAATACCGGCTGGTCATCGAGTCTGTCGGTGAATTTTCAGCTTCAGGTCTCCCGGTGAAGAGGTTATTCTCCACTACGGAATGTTGTCTCGCGGCTCGACCCTTTTTACTCGGGAGGAGTGCGTCCAGCCTTTTTCCGCGGTTCTAACTGCAGTGTCTGTGGTCAAGAGGACGAGGAAAGGTCCCTCCCAGTGAGGAGTCAGCGGTGCTTCTTTCCACGTCTTGATTAACACCTTGTCTCCCGGCTGGATCTTGTGGATGGCAAATCCTAAAGGTGTACTCTGTAACACTAATCCACGCTTTTGAAATTCCTGTAAATTTTTATTAATTGATACAAGATAAGATTGTATCTGACAATCCTCAACTCAAGGGTGTCCCACTGGCATTCCATGTTTGTATGGCATTCCATATAGCATCTCAAAAGGGGATAGCCCTGATCCTGAGTGGGGTTGAGTCCTGATATTCAAAAGTGCTAGGGGAAGGCACTTTATCCACGACATTTTGGTCTCAAGCATAAGTTTCGATATTTGGGCTTTTAATGTTTGATTCATCCATTCTACCTGTCCTGAGCTCTGGGGGTGCCAGGGTGTATGGTATTCCCAACGAATTCCTAGAGCATTGGCCAAATGTTTTATGATTTTGGAAGTGAAGTGTGTCCCCTGGTCTGAGTCTATGGAGTCTGGGATTCCATACCTAGGTATTATCTCCTCCAGTAGTTTCTTAGCTACCACTTGAGCGGTGGCCCGAGGACCAGGGAACGCTTCTACCCAGTGAGTTAATTGGTCTACTATTACTAATAGGTATCTATGCCTCCCAATTTTTGGTAATTCAGTGAAATCCACCTGGATTCTCACAAAGGGGCGGTAGGCTAAAGGACGTCCCCCTTGTGATACTTGCCTGGTTCTAGATTTATTTATCTTTTGGCATACCATACATCCCTGGACTTCCTGTTTAGCTAGTTCATCGATACCTTTACACCCAAAGAACTTCAAGAATTGTTCAGCTAGGGCCTCGGTTCCCCAGTGGGTCTGCAAATGTAACTTTCTTAAAATTTTTCTGGCATAGGCCTTTGGTATTAATTCTCTACCATCAGGTAGTTTCCATTTCCCATCTTCTAGCATTTCTCCTATTTTCTTGAATTCCTTTATTTCTTTCTCAGAGGGACAGGGAGGGAATTCCTGGGGTTCCCCTTCTAAGGTTTCTGGAGCATTTAGGGTAAGGAGAGCTGCCCTTCTTGCCTCCTGATCTGCCAGGTTATTTCCCCTTGTTCTGAACTGCATCCCCACCTGATGTCCTTTTACATATACTGTGGCGATGGCTTTAGGCTCTCTTATTGCCTCTAAAATTTGTCTTATTAAGTTTTCATGTACTAGGCTTTTTCCCCGTGTGTTTATTAATCCTCTTTCTTCCCAAATTTTTCCAAACGTGTGTACTACTCCAAAAGCATACTTTGAATCTGTGTAAATGGTCCCTGCTCTTCCCTTTAGCCCTTTTAGAGCCTGCAGGACTGCATATAGTTCACATGCTTGTGCTGACCAGGATGCACTTAAGGGGCCAGATTCGATTACTTTTCCTGTTTTTCCATCTATGATGGCATAACCTGACTTTCTTTTCCCTTCCAAAACTCGGGCTGATCCATCTACAAACCATTTTTCCCCCTCCTCCAGTTCCTCATCTTCTAAATCTGCCCTAACCTTTGTTTGGAGTTCTATTAGTTCAGAGCAATTATGGGAAGGCCCTTCTAATGCTTCTCCAAAGAGGAACTCGGCTGGGTTTTTGGCTGTGGTTGTTCTTAGTTCTAATTCAGGTGCATGAATGAGTATGGCCTCGTATTTTAAAAGCCTAGCATCTGTAAGCCACTTATCCGCTTTTTGCTGTAGGATAGTTCTCACATTGTGGGGAGTGTAAACTACTAATGGGGCCCCAAAGGTAATTTTCTTAGCCTCTTCCACTAGCAGGGCTACTGCCACAATTGCCTGTAGGCATGTGGGCCATCCCCTGCTTACTGGATCTAGTAATTTTGAGATATAGCCTACGGGTTTCCTGTCCCCTGCCCAATCCTGGGTGAAGACTCCATGGGCTGTGTGGTTGCTCACATCGATGAATAACTGGAAGTTCTTTCTCACATCAGGGAGGCTTAGGACAGGGGCTGCAATTAAGGCTTCTTTTAAATGCTTTAATTCTCTTTCATCTTGCTCAGTCCATTTTAGCTTATCTGTGGTTAATTTCTCATACAAAAACTTCACCTTCTCGCTATAACCTTCTATCCACTGACAGCAATATCCGAGGAGCCCCAGCAGCTGTCTCACCTGCCTCTTGTTTCTCGGGGGAGGTAACTCTATTATGCCGGCCACCCTCTCTGGGTCTAGTCTTTTTCTCCCTTTTGTAATCCAGTGTCCTAAATACTTTACCTCAGGCTCTGCAAACTGAAGTTTAGACTTTGAGACCTTCAAACCGTTTTCTCTCAGAAAGTTTAGTAACGATATGGTACAATTTCTTACTTTCTCCTCCTATTGTCCTGCAACTAACAGGTCATCTACATATTGCAGGATCTTGGTCCCCTCCCCGGGGGAAAACTTGCTCAGTAGTTGTTCCAGGGCTTGTCCAAACAAATTAGGTGAGTCGAAAAACCCCTGGGGAAGAGAAGCCCATCTTAGCTGTTGTTTTCTATTTGTGTCTGGGTCTTCCCATTGAAAAGCGAAATAATCTCGACTCCCTTCTGCTAATGGGCATGTCCAGAAGGCATCCTTTAAATCTACTACGCTATACCATATATCCTCTGGGGAGACCCAGTTCAAAGGAGTGTATGGCTTTGCTACTACGGGGAACCGTGTTTTTGTTCTCTCGTTAACTGCCCTCAAATCCTGTTGGAGTCCAGGGCATTCCTTTGGTTGCTTTGGAGGGTCAGGGACTTGGGCAGGGGGGTCTGGATGCTAGATGTTGTGGGCTTTCTTTGTTTTTCAGGTGGTTCTAGGGTTTTTTGCCTCTCTGCACAGCTCTGAGCCAAGCTGAAGGAAGAGACGGAGTTCTCAGGTTTAGATTTTTCAAGGCTGCATACTTCATTTATTGTTTCTTATCTTACAATTTTCTTAGAGTCTGACAAGGTGTTCGCAGCTGCATGGACTCCTCACGTCTCCCCTTGAGCTGGGTTGTCCCGATCTTTTATACTAATTGCTATGTATTTCTTATTTACTATTTCTTACCAATGTCTATCACTATTACTAAAAAGGTCATCTTTACTTTGACCCAATCCTCACTAACTACTTTGTGCCACGTCAATGCAGCAATGGAGTGAGGGAAGGAGAAGGAGAAGAAGAAGGAGACAACGCCCCAGATTCTCCATCTTGTTCCCATTCACTTCAATGCTAGGAACCTAAAATTACTATTTTCTCACCCTGTGATAAGCTAAACTACTATTTTTCACATTCTTGTGACCTGTAAACCTTCCCTCAGTGTAGGAAGTTTTTCCCATGGACTGAGATCAAAGCCAGTGTCTCTCTGAGCTTTGGGCTGGGGTCCCAGACCCCCCTGCCCAGGTGCCTGACCCTCCAGGGCAACCAAAGGAATGCCCTGGACTCCAACATCTCCCTCTCCTGTTTGAACCAAGAAGACTTCCTTGGCCACCTTGTCCATGGCTTGCCGTATACCTAGAAACAAACACGGCAGAATCATGAGAAGGATTACAAGCCCTACTAAAATATATATAACTATTTTCAAAATTTCCTTCCACAATGGTGAAAGGTCAAACAAATTGAACAAACCATCCATCCATGACCCAGTTACCTCTCCAAGTTTGTTGACACTCTCCTGCAATTGCTTGATGTTCTCATGAATGGATTTGGAATGATCCGACAAATTCATGCAGCACATTCCCTCAAATTCCTCACATCCATGCCCATGGGTCAGCAAAAGATAATCAATCGCTGCCCTGTTTTGGAGACTTGCTCATCTTACACTATCAATGTCTAACAACATGTCACTCAGTGCAAGAGAGATGGCTCGGGCATGTTTGCTCAACCAACAACCCACGTGATCGAATTGTGTTAAGGCTGCTCCTGACCCTGCCTGTGGTGAAAAAATTGCAACTGCAATTCTCTGAGCCTTGCTCCATGTGTGAACATCATCATCACAATTTGGATCATACATTTGAACAGATCTCTTCCCTCTCTGTTTTAGTTTTCTCATTAGTGTTATGTCGGGTGTTAGTAATGAAAGCATTCTAATGCTGCAAGGACTACCTGTGGCATTTGTAGGAATTGCGGGCTAAATTTTGTTTTTAGAAATGAAAAAGTTTCTCTTTGGCAACTGAGCTGGAACATGATTGGATGGTCTTCTCTGCATCTTAGTGTAATTACACTAAGACGATAAATTTTTGTAAAAATTGAGGTTTGGAGTGACGTCTATAGTTTTATTTTGTGTCACTCTGGAAAGGCTGAATTTCACACAGAATTGCATTTGGACGACTGATTTAAGAATTTCTAGTTTTTGAGGTTTAAAAGGAGCCGCAGAAGGAATTTCGTCTAAACATCTTATTGGTCTACTGGATTTACAATGGACTTTGAAATTTTTGGAGGGATGTTTTCTGGAATCGGCTATTTGCTCACTGGCAACTCTACTAAACATGTTGAGAAAGGTTTCTTTGGTCTTGAGTGTGTTAGGCAGATGGTATTTAAACTTGATGCATTGGCTAGAGTTTCCTAAACATTTTTTTTTGGTTGAGCTACGGGCAAAACTGCCGCATTGCTTAAGGCAACTAAGGAGAGAATGAGGCATAAGGATAGTTTTTTATTTTTAATGTTTTTTTTCTCATGGGAATCTTTAAAAATGCAACACTACTTAAGTTTAAAAGAAAACAAGTCTCAAAGTCTCTTTTGCACGTAGAACGAAGGGATGTCTGTTGTTTTGACACTGGCTTACATTTGCGTGCTTACTTCTTTTCTTCTGGTCTTGGGGTCTGTTTCTGCTTGCGTCTGGACTTGGTACAGTTTTACGTGCTTTGCTGCTAGCTACTTTGGCTTAACTGCTGTGGAGACACAAGCATATTCTTTGCTTTAAGTTATTAATTTGAATGGCCTTTCAATCTGCTTTGTTTCTGGGTTTCTGACTAAAACGAAAGGATTTTCCTTTAGTTTCGCTTTCGTGCTGTTTGAAAAATGTCATGATTGGTGGAGTTGGCTCTGCAAAAGAGCCATTTAGAAAATTCAACACATACAAGGCTTTATTCAAGCGCATGTATGGTGTAGCATCTGTTTCTTCTCTTTTTTGTCTGTCTAAAAGGGATTTTAATGTTTGATGTGTCCTTTTAATGATTGCTTGACCTGTTGGAGAGTGTTGGATACTAAAGGTATGATGGACACTCTATTTCTTTAGGAATTTGTCAAGCACTTTCTTTATATATGTTGGTCTATTGTCTGTTTTGATTTCTTGTGGCACACCTAAAGATGCAAATGCCTGCAAGAAATGTCGACAAGCATGTTGTGCTGTCTTACTTGTGTGCAATGATGCAAAGATTGCACTTGAAATTGTGTCAACTGAAGCATGAACATTCTTGAGTTTCTTAAAAGATGGATATTTTGTGACATCTGCTATAACTGCAAACTGTGCAATCCTCTTGGATTGACTGCTCCTATGGAGGCAGGAGGCTGCACAAGCTGGCAATTAGGGCAAGCACTAATGATTTTTTTTGCCTGACTTTTAGAAATGTGAAAAGTGTCTATTAGTGCTTGAGCATTCTGATGAAAGAATGCATGACTCAATTTTGCTTGTTTAAAAATGTTTGGTAAAGTCTTTGAAATTGGCATGGTCAATTTGTCTGCATGTGCATTGCCTTCTGCTAAAAAACATGGAAGAGAAGAATGTGCTCTGATGTGCGCGACAAAATATTTATGTTTTCTGTTTTGCAATAATGTCTTTATGCACAATAAATATGAATATAAATTTTTATTGTTAACTTCTCTCAAAAGTGAACTTTTAAGTTTTTTGACTACATTAGCTACATAAGCTGAATCTGTGATTAAGTTAAAAGGTTGCTGGAACAGCTTAAAAGCTTTGACTACTGCTGCTAATTCGACTATTTGTGGTGACTCTTGCACTATTCTTATATATGATTTCTACTCTCCTGTGATGCTATTTTGCTATGTATTTACTGATTTGTGAGTTTTTCTAGAGCTATCGGTAAATACTGTTATTGCATCTAATGGCACCTTACTTATTTTTGGCTTTTCTCTGAAACTTAATTTTGCTTTCAACAGCCTGTGGCTTGGGAAATGAATAGTACAGACACTCGAGTTATTTAACAATGCAGTCTGCAAGTTTTTTGATTTCTGCAATGCTTAATCAAAATAATTTTTTTTTAAAGGCAGGTAAATTGTTGTAAAATCTTTGCTTGCTATTGTTTGCAGCCTGGTCTTAGCTTTGATGATGATCTGAGCTATCATTTTCAGACTTGAGAGGATCATCTTCGGAGACTTGTAAGATAAAAAAATCTACTCTAAAATCAACAATGGGTCTTTTTGTCATGAGTCTCACTGAAAAATCAACTTATATAACTGTATTTTTTTCTTTAAAACTGCAAGAAAGAAAGGTAAAGATGTTACAAAATGATGTGCTTGTCTCTGCTGGAGGGCTCTAGCAATTTTTTCAAGGGCTTCTCGAGCCTCAGGAATGATTTGATGTTATTGTCCCTTTTTAAGAGATAGAACAACGGCGCGAGTTTATCATTTGTGATCTCTAAGATGGATCTTATTTAGTTGATCTCTCTTAAAAGTTGTTGCAAATCTTGTAAGTTGTTAACTTCTGCTTTAATTTTAATTTTTTGTGGTTTCACTATTTGTTTAGTGTCCTAGGGTAACTTTATGATGCTTGTATCCCTAATCGTCTGTTCTGTTTGTGCTGTATATTGAGTCCTGTGCCTTTAAGACTGGTTCTAAGAGCAAGGAGAAGCGCGGAGTTTGTTTTGAGAAAACTGCCTGACTCCTCCACATTCTTCTGCTCCAGACAGTGTGTTCGGCGGAGGCTTGGAGAGACTGCAAGACAGAGATTTTATTTTGCTTTTAGTTAGTTTCAGCTAGCTAGGGCAGAGAAGTTCCCTGGGCTGTTTTTTTTTCCTTTTTCTTAGAACTGTTTAAACCTGCTCTAGACTGAAAACCCAGGGGAGCACTGGGGGCGGCGCCTGCGGCCCACCGGGGACTGGACCTCGGCATTTTCCAGCAGCGCCGGAGGGATTGGGACTGATGAGAGACTGAGAGAGAGAGCCAAGCTACACCCACGGCAAAGACTTTCTCAATTTGCCATCTCACTTCAGAAGGAGAGGTTTTATTGTTTCATATTATTCATTCTTTATACTTGTATGCACTTCATTTGTTTAGTAAAATAGTTTTTTCCACTTTTCTCCAAAGAAGGTTTTTTTTCGGACTAGTTAGAGGGAGGGGCCACTTGAGTTTGCTTCCTTAGAGGGATCCTATACAGGGGTTTTCCCCCCAAATTTGTCTCCAAACCAGGACATACACCTAATTGGTGCCCACTGCGGGGCTCGAGAGAGTGGAAAAAACTTGTATTGATTATTATTAACTGCATTTTTTTGATTGTCCTTTGAGTGGGGATTAAACAGACAGTGGCCATGTTGCTTCTTGAAGTCCTAATGTCTCTTAGAATGGAGTCTTTTCTGCATTTCTGTTCCCTAGGCTTTTTTGAGGTCTTAATACCTTTCTGGTCCCTAGGTTTGTTTTCCTACCCAAAAATAGCTCCAGTATTGCCCCTAACATGCAGCTTTTACACTAGGGATGCACAAATTAGAATAGTTATTTTGCTGGGTTCAGTGATTATGGTTTAAAAGAGGCTTATAAAGATACTGGAGTTTGTTCTGCGTATGTTCAGTTTATGGTTTTTTCGTCCTACCCTGCGTCCTAGTTCCAGCAGCATGTTTTGGGGATTTATCAATAATTGCACCCAGTTTGTTAGAAGAGGAGTAGGGGATGAGGCTCTTCAGCCTCTTCTTTCCTTCTTCTCTTTTGAGTCAGTTACATCACTTTTGGAGAATGTTCAGGGTCTCCTGAATGTTAAAGACACCACCTTCTTAGTATTTCACCTGGTGACCTTCCTCTATATGGTTTATAGCTTTTCTAGAATGAGTCACACACTGCTAAACACTGTAGGGCAGCAGATAGAGGCAAGGGAGCAGGGAGATAAATCAGTCACTCAGGCTGCAGCCAACCCCACAGCTATTCAGGCTGCAGCTAAACCAGACAGTGAGGCTAAGACACCAGCAATTGCTGCAGTAAAGAAGGGAAAGAAGCACATGGACAAAACCGATCGACCAGTAGACAATGATTCAAGTGAAGGATCCTCAATGCCTCCTGACACCCAGTCAGGAGTCAAAGCAACTGACACACAATCAGAAGCTGAAGCAACTGATAATACACAGTCAGAAGCTGAACCAACTGATAAAAAATCGGAAGCCCAACCAACTAGTACAAGATCGGGAGTCCAACCAACGAGCACATGATCAGAAGACCAACCAGCTGCTACAAGATCGGGAGTCCAACCAACGAGCACATGATCAGAAGACCAACCAGCTGCTACAAGATCAGAAGCCCAACCAGCTGCTACAAGATCAGGAGCCCAACCAACTGCTACAAGATCAGGAGTCTGATCAACTGCTACAAGATCCGGAGATACTATTGAGTCCTTTCCCCTGAAGGACCTTTGTAGCCTAAGAAAAGATTATACTCGATGACCTGATGAATCTATAATTAGTTGGTTAGTCCGTCTTTGGGATGCTGCAGGCGAGGCTACAGTACTGGATGGCACTGAAGCGAGACATCTGGGATCCCTGTCACATGATCCAGTTATTGACCAAGAAATGATGAAGGAGTCTAGTCCTTGCAGTCTCTGGGAACGGGTCCTGGGAAGTGTGGCACAAAGATATCTGTGCCGACGATCTCTATATGCAGCAAACCCAGTGGAAAACCATTGAACAAGGGATCCAGCGCTTGAGGGAAATGGCAGTAGCAGAGATTGTCTTCTCAGATGACATAAACACTAAGAACCCCGACTTGGTACCGTGTGCACCTGTAATGCGGTGAAAACTTGTACGACTTGAACCACAAGAATACTCCTCTGCTTTAGCAATAATAAAGCGGGGTGAGACAGAGGAGACTGTGCTTGATATGGCGAAGAAGCTCCGAACATATGCAGATGCCGTGCATAGTCCAACACATGCAAGAATTGCAGCTCTGGAAACGCGTATGAGGAAATTAGAAGACAAGATAGAGGACAATCACAAAAACCTCAAGGAGGACATTCTCCAGATCTCTGCAGTACAAGTTAGAAGCTCTAGCGCCACACGCAAACATTCCCTAGATAGAGAGGGAAAAGGCATCCCACGGGCTAAGCTGTAGTCCTTCCTGCGTGATTGTGGAGAAAACATGAAAAGATGGGATGGAGAATCTACTGATGCTATGACGTAACAGCTGCATGAATTGTTAGATGGCAAGACTGTGAGAGGAAATTCTAGCAAGAAGGAAGCAGCTCCGGTTACCCAGGGAAATAAGGATAATCAGGCTTAGAGGGGCCCTGCCTCTAGCCAGGTAGAGGCTAGGGAAAACCGTGTTTTTTGGACTGTGTGGATTCGTTGGCCTGGCACATCAGAACCAGAAAAATATGAGGCCTTAGTTGACACTGGTGCACAGTGCACATTACTCCCATCAAGACATGTAGGGGAAGAATCTGTTTCCATTGCTGGGGTGACAGGGGGTTCACGCGATTTTACTTTAGTGGAAGCTGATGTGAGCCTGACTAGAAATGAGTGGAAGAGACACCCTATTGTGACTGGCCCAGAAGCTCCATGCATTTTGGGCATAGACTTCCTCCGAAATGGGTATTTCAAAGACCAAAAGGGATTTAAGTGGGCATTCGGGATAGCAGCTGTAGAGACAGGGGATGTTAAGCAGTTGAATACCTTGCCTGGACTATCAGAGAACCCATCTGCTGTAAGTCTTCTAAAAGTGGAAGAGCAACAAGTGCCTATTACCACTTCAATAGTGCATCGCTGACAGTACAGAACAACTCGAGATGCTGTGATTCCCATCCACAAGATGATCCGTAAGCTAGAGACTCAAGGAGTGGTCAGCAAAACCCACTCACCCTTCAACAGCCCCATCTGGCCTGTGCGCAAGTCTGACGGAGGATGGAGATTGACTGTGGACTACCGTGCCTTGAACAAAGTGACTCCACCATTGAGTGCTGCTGTGCCAGACATGCTGGAACTCCAGTTTGAGCTGGAGTCCAAGGCAGCAAAATAGTATGCCACTATTGACATTGCTAACGCATTTTTCTCCATTCCTCTGGCTGCAGAATGCAGGCCTCAGTTTGCTTTCACCTAGAAGAGCATGCAGTACACCTGGAACCGACTGCCCCAGAAGTAGAAACGCAGCCCCACCATCTGCCATGGACTAATCCAGGCTGCACTGGAAAAGAGTGAGGCTCCAGAACATCTATAGTACATTGATGACATCATTGTGTGAGGAAACACAGCAATAGAAGTGTTTAAGAAAAGAGAGAAGATCATCCAAATTCTCCAGAAGGCTGGCTTTGCTATCAAGAAGAGCAAAGTTAAAGGACCTGCTCAAGAGATCCAGTTTCTAAGAGTAAAGTGGCACGATGAAAAGCGTCAGATTCCCACTGAAGTCATCAACAAGATCACAGCAATGTGTCCACCAACCAACAAAAGAGAAACACAAGCTTTCCTAGGCGCCATAAGTTTCTAGAGGATGCACATTCCTGAGTACAGCCAGATTGTGAGCCCTCTCTACCTAGTCACCCGCAAGAAAAACTATTCCCACTGGGGCCCTGAACAGCAACAAGCCTTTGCCCAGATCAAGCAGGAGATCGCTCATGCAGTAGCCCTTGGCCCAGTGAGGACGGGACCAGATGTGAAGAACGTGCTCTACTCAGCAGCCGGGAACAATGGCCTGTCCTGGAGCCTTTAGCAAAAAGTGCCTGGGGAGACTCGAGGCCGACCACTGAGATTCTAGAGCCGAAGCTACAGAAGATCCGAAGCCAACTACACTCGAACAGAAAAGGAAATCTTGGCCGCCTATGAAGGAGTTCAAGCCGCCTCAGAAGTAGTAAGCACTGAAACACAACTCCTGCTGGCACCTCAACTACCAGTGCTGGGATGGATGTTCAAAGCAGAAGTTCCCTCTACCCACCATGCAACCAATGCCACATGGAGCAAATAGATTGCCCTCATTACACAGCGCGCCCGCATTGGAAACCCAAATCGCCCTGGGATTTTAGAAATAATTACAAACTGGCCAGAAAGTAAAAACTTTAGTCTCATAAATAAAGAAGAGCAGGAACAAGTGACACGTGCCGAAGAAGCTCCAACATACAACCAACTGCCAACAGAAGAAACAAGCTATGCTCTTTTCACTGACGGTTCCTGCCGCGTCGTAGAGATGAACCGGAAGTGGAAAGCAGCCATATAGAGCCCAACATGACAGGTTGCACAAGTTACTGAAGGAAAAAGTGAATCAAGCCAGCTTGCTGAACTCAAAGCTGTTCAACTGGCCCTAGACATTGCTGAAAGAGAGAAGTAGCCAAAGCTCTACCTCTACACTGATTCATGGATGGTAGCCAATGCTCTTGCTCTGTGGGAATGGCTAGAAAAGTAAAAAAAAAGCCAATTGGCAGCGTAGGGGAAAGCCAATCTGGGCTGCAGTTGAGTGGAAGCACATTGCCACTCGGGTAGAAAAGCTACCTGTGAAAGTCCATCATGTAGATGCCCATGTCCCCAAGAGTCAAGCTAATGAGGAGCACTGAAACAACGAGCAATAGATCAAGCTGCAAAGATAAAAGTGTCAAAGATAGACTTAAATTAGCAACACAAGAGACAGTTGTTCCTAGCTCAATGAGCCCATGATGCCTCAGGCCATCAGGGCAGAGATGCCACCTATAAGTAGGCATGAGACCAAGGAGTGGATCTAACCATAAACAGTATTTCTCAGGTTATCCATGACTGTGAGACATGTGCTGCCATCAAGCAAGCCAAGCGGGTGAAGCCGCTATGGTATGGCAGGCAATAGTCCAAGTATAAGTATAGAGAAGCCTAGCAAATTGACTACATCACCCTTCCCCAAACTCGCCAAGGCAAGCGCTACGTGCTCACAATAGTAAAAGCCACCACAGGATGGCTGGAGACCTACCCTGTACCTCACGCTACGGCCCGTAACACCATTCTAGGCCTTGAAAAACAAGTTCTTTGGAGGCATGGTACCCCTGAGAGGATTGAGTCAGACAATGGAACTCATTTCAAGAACAGCCTCATCAACAACTGGGCTAGGGAACATGGCATTGCGTAGGTGTACCATATCCCCTATCATGCACCATCTTCAGGGAAAGTAGAAAGATACAATAGACTGCTAAAAACCACCCTAAAAGCACTGAGTGGGAAATCATTCAAAAATTGGGAGCAGCATCTAGCAAAGGCCACCTGGTTAGTTAACACCCGAGGTTCCACCAACAGAGCAGGCCCTGCCCAATCTGAGCTCCTACATACAGTAGATAGAGAGAAAGTCCCAGTAGTACATGTACGAAGTTTGTTAGGGAAGACAGTTTGGATCAATTCTGCTTCAAGTACAGAGGATCCCATCCGTGGGATTGTCTTTGCTCAGGGACCAGGCTGCACATGGTGGGTAATGCAGAAAGATGGAACCACACGATGTGTACCCCAAGGAGATTTGATTGTTGGGTAAGAACCGTGTGTAATTATCGCTGTGTGCTGAATGGTACTGCCACTGTATGTAGCTGTATATTGCATATTGTTTTTTATATAGATGTATGTGTGTGTAGAGCTGGAGTATATATTAGTTTTAGTAAATTGACGATATAGGAATAAGGGGTGGAATGTCCTAGAGTAACTTTATGATGCTTGTATCCTCAATCGTCTGTTCTGTTTGTGCTGTATATTGAGTCCTGTGCCTTTAAGACTGGTTCTAAGAGCAAGGAGAAGCGCGGAGTTTGTTTTGAGAAAACTGCCTGACTCCTACACATTCTTCTGCTCCAGACAGTGTGTTCGGCGGAGGCTTGGAGAGACTGCAGGACAGAGATTGGTTTTTTTTGCTTTTAGTTAGTTTCAGCTAGCTAGGGCAGAGAAGTTCCTTGGGCTGTTTTTTTTCCTTTTTCTTAGAACTGTTTAAACCTGCTCTGGGGTAAAAACCCAGGGGAGCACTGGGGGCTGCACCTGCGGCCCACCGGGGCCTGGACCTTGGCATTTTCCAGCAGCGCCAGAGGGACTGGGACTGATGAAAGACTGAGAGAGAGAGCCAAGCTACACCCACGGCAAAGACTTTCTCAATTTGCCATCTTACTTCAGAAAGAGAGGTTTTATTGTTTCATATTATTCATTCTTTATACTTGTATGCACTTTATTTGTTTAGTAAAATAGTTTTTTCCACTTTTCTCCAAAGAAGTTTTTTTTTCGGACTAGTTAGGGGGAGGGGCCACTTGAGTTTGCTTCCCAGAGGGATCCTATACAGGGGTTTTCCCCAAAATTTTTCTCCAAACCAGGAGATTTTCTATCTTAGGTATTTCTAAGGTGCAATTTTTTGAATTTTTGAAGTGGAAATTTTCAAACCTGCATGTTGAACCTCTGTGATCATACAGCCACGAGCCTTTTGCAATTCTTGTTTTGTCGGGGCAGCAATGAGCAGATCATCCATGTAATGAATGATTTTTGCTCTTGGATGTTTTTTTCGAGCTGGAGACAGTGCCTGTGCAACAAACTATTGGCAGATGGTTGGAGAGTTCTGGAGTCTTTGGGGAAGAACAACCCAATGGTATCTCTGCAGAGGCTCTGCAATCAGGCAACAAAATCCTGAACTAATCGATAGCTCCCGTCTGTTTTACTTATTGCTAGGATAGGAGTGTTATGTTGGGACATGCAGGGTTATAAGATCCCTTTTGTTATTAGATCCTCTATTATAGCTTTTAATCCCCGTCTCCCTTCCGGGGTGATAGAGTATTGTTTCACCCTTATGGGGTCCTCCGGTCTCTCAATTTCAATTGAAATTGGTTCCATGTCCAGTTTCCCCGCCTCCCTTCCCGTGTGCCATACCTCCTGATTAATTTTCCTCTCATCCTCGAGGGTCAGTTTATATAAACTTACTATTAATCTAGAGTCTTTTACTATTAAATTAATACCCAATGCCACCATCAGATCTCGGCCCAATAGGTTATAATCAGCCTCTTCAACTAATAACATATCCCCTAAGCAAATCTTATTTTCAGATTCAATTTCTACATTCTTGACTATGGGGACTTTAAAAGGCTCCCCTTTTGCTCCTATGACCACCATAGAGTCCTTACTGATTTTGCACCCTGGGGGTAGTTGTTTAAAAGTACTTTTCTCAGTCCCAGAGTCCATTAGGAAGTCTATCTCCTTCCCTTCGGGTCCTATTTTAAGTTTTACCACAGGCTCTTTAGATGTTATGGACCCCAAAATAAAAAGCCCTCGACATCACTAGTCTTCCTGGAGCATTTTTTCATCCCTCATTCTCTTTTTACAGTCCCTTTTCAGGTGGCCCCTCTTCTTACAATAGAAACATTCAGGTCCCTCATCTTGGTTAGTAGGGGTCCTTTTTGGAGGGAGGACTGGCTTTTTCTGTGGGGCCCTTTTCTATGTTTTCCCTAGATCTTGGGGACGTTCCTATTTTTGGGCTTCCCTTACTGCTGCTACTAATACCTTTGCCTGCATTTTCTGTTTCTCCTCATCTCTCCTCATATATACTTTCTAAGCTTCCCTCAGCAACTCCTACAAACCCTTTTCCTGCCAACCCTCGATTTTTTCTAATTTCCTCCGTATATCCTCCCATGATTTAGCCACAAATTGGGTTTTTAACAAAACTTCCCCCACAGGGGAATCAGGGTCTGTCCCAGAGTATACCTGGAGGCTCTTTCTTAATCTTTCTAACCATTCAGTAGGGGTTTCCTCCTTCCCTTGGCATTCCCCAAATATCTTGCTTAGGTTTTGTCCCCTGGGTACCGCCTCCCTGATGCCTTGAATTATTATATTCCTCATGTTGATCATACTTCTCCTACCTTCTTCTGTTTGAGCATTCCACCTGGGATCCTGGCTTGGCCATTTTTGATCCCCTGGGGTGCTTTGGGGGTTTCGGCGTTCCCACTCCCTCATTCCTGCTTGCCTTATCATTTCCCTTTCTTCGGTACTAAACAACGACCTTAGAATTGCAGTAAGGTCCTCATACGAATATATGCTAGTTCCTAGAAACTCATCTAACCTTTCTGATACTCCTAAAGGGTCATCCATAAGCTTTCCCATTTCCTTTTTGAAGGCTGTCACATCACTTGTATTGATCGGTACGTTTACATATCCGATGATTCCGGAGGCAGTGGGCACTTCCCTTAGAGGGAAGAGGTTACCTCTTTCGCCCTCGTTCTCACTTTCCGCTTCATTTAACCTTTTTTATTGTCTCCTGGTTCTCCTAGTGGGTGGAGTGTGCCTAGCTTCTACTGAATTCTGCGGAGCCTGGACAGCGGGGCTGAGGAACGGGGCCAAATCTAATTCGAGCGGTGGGGAATCAAGGAGCGGGGCTTGGGGTTTGGGAAGCTGGGCACCCTGCCAGGACGGCTGGGGAACCGGTGTGGGTTCTAGCGGGGGAGGGAGCCTAGAGGGCGGGGGTTGAACTACTGCCTGCGGGAGCTGTAGTCCCGGCGGCGGCGCTGATGCAATCAGCGAAGGGGCGGGGATTTCTTGCATATGGGGAAGCCCCGACCCTGGGGGCTCCTGATGGGCACCTAAGTTTGGTGCAGGTGGTGGTGGGGGCATGAGGTATGGTGGAGGCAAATTATCTAAAGGTTCCCATTTATCGCTTGAGGTTCCCGTGGGACCCTTAAGTCTCACCGGTAAAAGTTTAGTATCAGTTTTCTCCCAAATTCGAGCATACTCATATTCTTCCTTGTTCTTTCCCCTTTTCACGTGGCTGACTAAAGCATTACAAATCCACTCCTCAAATGTCCCGAAGACAGGCCATATTATGTGGTCCCGTACTTCAACTCCTCCCCAAATTTCTCTGCAATAGTGTATCATTTTTTCTTTAGATTTCTTTTTCCGTGCAGGGCATTTCTCCCAGTGTTCTAACATCCATCCCAAAGGACTTTCAAGTGGAATTTCTGGAATGTCCCTAGCTACTCCCTTTGTGGATTTCCCTGCAGCTTTTTCCTGTGTTTTACTTTGCTTTTGTCCCATTGTATAGTGTCACCGGCTACTAACCCTAAGGGTGATCGATCCCTCCCGGGGTTTCCCGTGATGATTATGAGCTCTCTTTCTCCTGCTTTTCTCTCCCCAGACCCTTCCCTGGTCCTAGGCTGAAAGGTTTACCAGTCCCCGGAACTCCTGAGGACGTACCCTTCCCTTTCAGCCTTCCTGTGACCGACCCCCGAACTTCCCGAGTTTCGGGTTTTACGTGTGAGGTGTGTCTGTTACTCCTGTAACTTTTGCTTCCCCCGCGACCGACCACACCCCTCGCGGGGAAGTGGAACTGCGATCTTGGGGTCCCACTTGCTTCATGATAAAATCACGTCTCACTCACACGCTTGGTCACTCCCACTCAACCACGCAATACTTACGATCCTTTTCTCGCGTGGATTCTTCGTGCACGTAGAGTTTTACGAGTTGTGTCTTCGCCGCGGCAGTGGAAGCCCTGTATCCCGGAACTCCCCGAGTTCCCCGAGAGCTCTGATATCAC
Source organism: Hirundo rustica (assembly GCF_015227805.2). Classification (NCBI taxonomy): domain Eukaryota; kingdom Metazoa; phylum Chordata; class Aves; order Passeriformes; family Hirundinidae; genus Hirundo; species Hirundo rustica. The sequence goes on from NC_053487.1 coordinate 1,193,575, forward strand.
CTATCCTCCTTTTAAGTGTGGCTTTTTGCTTAAGTTCGTCGTGTGGTTTGATCGGTTCCACAAGGTCTCCCGGCTCTGCCAGGCCGCTGAACTCAGCAGGGCGCCTCCTGGCCAGAGACAGGGGTCCAAGGGTCCTGAAATCAGACCATCACATCAGGGTCACCAAATTGTAATAAATCGCTAAGCCAAATTCAGTAAATCAAAATTTAGAATTTTATTTTGAGACTTAAATCACAGTCTCCGGTAGCCACAATTAAAAGGGACAGCGTCGAATCCTGGGGTTTCGGCACTGGGTGAACGCGGTAACAGACTCTGTCCGCCTGTCACCCCGTCACCCCCTTTGTTCACACATTGGGTCCAATACTGCTGGTTTTTATACAGTCTTCCACTGAGAGTGGACCGAGACCGTAAGACTCCCCCTCCGTGGTAGCTTTATTAGATATTCATGTTCAGGTCTGGGGTCCGTTGAATGGATTCTCAAGGTGGAACAATGCCGTGATTGCCGTGTCCGGAGGAGGTTTGGAAATGTTAAATTGGGCCGGAACAGATAAGATATCGATCTGATCTAATCATTCGATCGTTAGCGCGCCCATTTCCCATTTCCCACTAGTGGTGCTTTTCTGTAGGTTTGTCCCGAAGCGATTCCCGGCAGAAATTCCTTCTTTCTCTCGACCCTCGTGTCCCTCCATGCTGTTTTAGTCTTAGTTAACCCTAAACATACCTTTAGGTTTACCAATCTCAACTTAGACTGAAAGCAGGTCAATTTTACATTGCATATTATTACATTTCATCATAGAGTAATTACACTTCACAACACGAATTAACTTTAGGTCATATATCACAATTTATTACACAGAAGAAACATTACAAAACCCAATGTAAAAGTGAAATACAATATAAACCAAATTAATGCAGTACATCAGTCCCCAGCAGGCAAAGGAGGGGGGGGGGGGGTCCTGGCAGGCAAAAAGGGGGTGTCCCGGCAAAGTGAGCAGTGCTGAAGAAGCCGCAACAGCTGGACGGGGCTGGCCCAGCTCCAGCAGCGCAGGCGAAGGGGCTCTGAATTCCTGGGCACACGAGCAGATGGTGGATGATGGTAGAATTCCCAGGATCGGACCCTCCATTAACAGTGGACTCTTCACACAGTAAGCAGCCGCTCAACCAAGCCTCTCCGTTGTCCCGAACAGAAAGAAAAAGAAAACCCAGCTTCCCCCAGCCCTGTCCTTTTCCTTTCCCCAAACTTTGTGTGATTGTCTCCCTCCCAGCCACGTCTTTTTGTGTTAGTCAAGTACCCTCTAAGTATCAGCACTTTGTTTCCTAGTAACTTATGGGGAAAAATTCTTAATGATAAAAAGGAACAAACCTAACCCCCAACAAACATCTAACTAAAGCCATCTGTAGTAATGCACCCCCGAGCCCCGAGTGAGCATTTCTGTATAAGGAAAAGGGTTTCAGTTTACCTGAAACATATAAGGAAACCAAACTAGAATGTTCTGTCTTTCTGTCTGTAATTGGCTCAATGCCAAGAGAGAAGCACCTGTTGGTCTTTGTCCTTCAAAGTCTGTACCTTTCCTTATTGGCAATTTGGCAATGGAACCCACCTAAACTATTAAATACTAAAGGGACTACACAAAAGGACCAAAGAGCTTTTTTGGGACTGCCGTAGCAGTGTCAGGATGTTCTGTGCACTGTGTTTGACCTGCATTTTCTTTATCTGTTTATGTTTATTTTTTTCCTTGTCATTAAACCTTTTATTTTACAAAGAATGTCCAAGGAAGTTGTCTCGCTACGTGATTGAAGTCATTTCCCTGAACAAGCCGGACCCTTTGGAGGTACTAGAAACCACTATAGCCACCTGATTAGTTAACACCCGAAGGTCTACCAACTGAGCAGGCCCTGCCCAATCTAAGCCCTTATATTCAATAGACAGAAACTAAATCACAATAGTCCATGTCAAAAATTTGTTTAAAAAAACAATTAAAATCAGTTCTGCCTCAGATAGAGACAAACCCGTCCATAGAGTTGTCTTTGCTCAAAAACCAAGTTACACATAGTAGATAATGCAAAAAAATAAAACAACACAATGTACCTCAGAAAAATATGATTGATAAGTAAAAACCATATATAAATATCACTATTAACTAAATATCACTACCATTATCTATATACTATATAATGTGTATAAATATACATGTGTATACAGTTCAAATATATAATAATTTCAGTAATAAGCTAACTATATGAGGATAAGTGATAGAATGTCCTGGAGTAACTTTATGATGCTTAATTGTATCCCCATTCATCTATTTAGCCCAAAAATAAGTTTTATACCTTTAAAACTAAATCTAAAAGTAAAAGAAGAGAAAAAGAAAAGCAGTAAAATGTCTGAGTCAATTGTATTCAAAAACAGAAATATGAGCTTTCAGCTTTCTCTTCCACACAGTTATCTTCAACACAGACAGCGAAAGAGAACTCTCCTTTATTTTTATTTAGATTTTTTTGCTAGCTAAAGCAAAGAAGTTCCCCAAACTATAGCTTTTCTTTTTCTTAGAACTGATCAACCCTAGTCTAGACTAAAGAACCAAAAAAAACCACTGGGACCTCACATCTTTGGCCCACCTGGGCCTGGGACGCTGTATTCCAATGCCAAAGAGACTAATAAAAGACTAAGCAAACCAAGCAATCCCTCACAAAAAAGGCTTTCTAAATTTTACCATCTCTTCAAAACAGAAAAAAAGTTTTATTGTTTAACATTATTCATTTTTTATGCTTGTGAATACTTTGCTTATTAAAGAGTTTTTTCCACTTTTCTCCAAATAAATCTTTTTCCTGAACCAATTAAGAGAGAAGCCGCTTAATTTTGCTTTCTAAAAAGACCCCATTCAAAAGTTTTCTCCCAAATTTGCCCTAAACCAAGACAAGCAGCTTCTCACAGAAGCCACCTCTGTGGCCCCCTCACTACCAAATACCAGGCCATGCAAAACTAATACAGCTGCTCAGGGTGTGGAGGATGTAGAAGAGTTGAGAATTGAGTTGAGCTTAGAAAGAAGGATGGGAGAAGGTGTTTTTTTAGTTTTGTCATTGTTTTCCGCTACCTGCATTAAGTTTTAATTTGGAGTAAATTAATTTTTCCCAAGTCATACATTTTGTCAGTGATGGTAATTGATAAGTGATATCCCTGTTTTTATCTTGACTCACAAGCTTTTCCATCTTATTTTCTCCCCCTGTCCTCTTGAGGGGAGAGAGTGAAAGAGCAACTGAGTGGACGTCTGGCAGCCAGTCAAGGTCAATCCACCATAGTTACTAAATAAAATTTGTAGTTCTGTAAAAAATAGCTGCAAGGTAGCCTGTGGAGCACAGAAATGGCAGCATTGCTATAGTCATATGCCAGCCCAAGCACATGGTCATTGTTATAAAAACTTCCTTGCAACACCAGAGTGTGGTGATAAGTGATACAGCAAACAGAAAAAACTGACAGTGGCCACTAACCAGCTCTGGACTCTATTACACAGTAAAGTAAGCAAGCTTCATGACCAACACAGGAGCCTGCCGATTAACAACTGAACAACTCTAAATGCAGTCTAATATGTTTTTATCAAACTTGTCATTATCTTAAACCCTACATTAAGGACTATGGTGGGTTGATCCCAGCCAACAGCCAAATACCCACACAGCTGCTCACTCACTGCTCTCTCCCACAGGATGGAGAAAAAATAGAAGGAAGGCAAGAAGTTATGGATGGAGATAATGACAATTAAATAGGCAGAGCATGCAAGCAAAGCAAAAAGAGGAATTAATTCACTACTTCCCATTGGCAGGTAGATGTTTAGCCACTTCCTGGGAAGCAGGGCCTCAGTATGCATATAAGAAGCTTAGGAAGACAAATGCCATAACCACAAACATCTCCCCTCACCTCCTTTTCCTGAGCTTTCATTGCTGAGCCCAATGTTGTACGGTATGGAATATAATTCAATTTCAGGTAAGCTGCCCTAGCAGTGTCTCCTCTCAACCCTTTGCCCCACCCCTGGCCTACTCACTGGTTAGAGGGCAGGGGAGACTGGGAAAGAGAAAGCCTTGATGGTGTGCAGCCTCTTCACAGCAATAACAAAAACACTGGTGTGTTATCAGCACTTTTATTCACAAATACAAAGCACAACACCATATGGGCTGGTGAAAATATACTTCCCTCTAGCCACCCCCCCGGCTCTCACTAGCTCAGTTATTCAGGGGTTTTAGGGAAATATATTTCAGAGACAGAATAAAGATTTCAAAAGAGTGGCTCTCACCCCCAGGCTTCCGTCCAAGCTTTATTCTTGATGTGATGTTCCAGGAGCCCGAGAAGAGAGAGAGAGAACAGGAAGAGACAGGGGTTTATCTAGTTTTGGGCCAAGGAAAGATATAGGCCCTGAACCAATAGGGTCAGGAGTAGGTATGATAGGGAAAAAGGGTTAAACTACATAGCACAGGCTTCAGGGGGACTCTGGGGGGGGAAAAACCATTCCTCAGAGGAACACAAAATCTCCCCCTTTTTTGTTTAAGAACATTAGAAGAAGAACATTAGGTTACACGGAATGTGGGTTTTCCCACCAATTACAATTGGTGGGGGAATCAGCCTGCTTTAGGTTTGCCAACTCTATGTGGTTGACTTCTGAGGTAGAAGGTATGAGACTATTGATAGCCTTGAAAATCAAACAGCGTAGGATCCCGAACGCTATTGTTACAAGGAAAAGATTAACAAGAAATAACAAAATTGTTTTAACTATAGAAGTCCATCACCCTGTAAGTCCCCAGCCTTTGAACAGTTCTTTGATCCAATCCTCAGATTCTTGCTTCACTTGTCTGATCAAGCTGTTCATGCTTCGAAGGGCAGCATGGATGTTTGGAGCTTCAAGGTCAGGTTTAGGCAACATAGTCCTTCAAATTCCTGGCATTCATGTCCATGAAGTAACAAGAGAGAATCTATAGCAGCACGGTTCTGGAGAGTGGCCTGTCTGGTGATTTCCTCATCTTCTAGGAGAGAGCTGATGGCGGTGGACGTTAAATTTGCCTGTTTGACTACCCAGCACTCTAGATGGACCAATTCACCTAGAGCTTTGGCTGCTGAGACCCACGGAAGGAACAGGGACACAGCGACTCTTTTTGACTTGGCCCAATGAAAAATTTCTGAATCACAATTTGGATCCAATTGGTCAGCACTCCTCTTTTGAATTTTGTTTGCCAATTTGTTTTTGTGAGTCCATTCACCAATTAAAGTTTGGTTGGGTGTCAATACGGACAACCGCCCTATGGTACATGGCCCTCCTAAAAGCCGAGATGGAATTCCTGCCCATGCCCGATCCCCACAAATCAAGAACAATCCCTTGGGGAGGCCTCTGGGTCTCGAGTGAGATTGTTGGAAATTAACCATGTTGCTAGGAGAAGTACAAGGAAAGAATGTGCTGACAAACGAAGCATGAGGAACGGACCAAGACGTCGCGGTTAGGTGATCACGGTGGTCAAAGAAGAATAGAATTTATGGTGGGAGCCTCTTGTGAAGTAGACTAGGGAAGTAAATGCTTATGAAAATTTATAGCCTATAGAAATTAGAAGATTAATGTTAAATTGAAATGTCATGTATAGCACGTATGTTGATGATGTAATCTGTAAGAAATAGTATAAAAACTGTAAGAAAATGAGGGTCGGTGGGATTCTGATTTGGGACGCTAGTCCCCAGGTCCCCGGGCCCGAATAAAGCACCGCATAAACTACTTTGTGGTTTGTGTTTCTCTTCGTTGGGCAACAGTTTTCTGGCGACCGCGGCAGGACTCCGAAGGTTGCTGGGGCGGTTCACGAGGTGATCTACTCCACGCCGGCACCAGGTGATTTCTGGGGAGACATCAACCCGTGCCCGACCCCGCGCCTGTCGGACAACTACGAGGTAAGCCCAAAAGGTGCTTTATTCTTAAAGGATTTTAGACGCCTGCCGATTAAGACGGACCTACAATCCGCACGGTTGGGCTTGGATGTCCCAGGTTGGTGGAAAAAAATTGACCGTAAATCTCGACGAAAGTTGAGTAGGATCAATACCTGCTAGCAGGATATAAGGTGGTAAAGGACATAAGGTGGTAAAAGATGCCATTTAAAGGGTTTAAAACGTCCTCGACAGGGATTGAAATCCCGGAGGACTCACCACTGGGTTGTTTAATAAGGAAATGGAAAGAAGGGAATTTTGGTCAAGAATTAGCTAAAAATAAGTTGATTGATTTTTGTAATCATGTTTGGCCACAATATGACATCGCGGGAATGCAATGGCCTAGGAATGGGACGCTGAATCATGATATTATTACTCCAATGATGCATTATTTACGGGATAATGGTAAATGGGAAGAGATACCATATTTGGATCTGTTTTATTACTTGGGACGGAGAACGGATTGGCAGAAGGAATGTGGAATAATGGTTCTAACTGTGGCAAATGAGAAGTGTCGGGGTTGCGAGAATCGGGATCAAAAGGCGGACTATCTAGTTAAATATAAAGACCCTGAGGAGGATGTATCCCTACTGGTCTCCCCTAGCGCTCCCCCACCTGAAACCGCTTCAGAAGAAGAGGGAGAAGAGGGTGGGGAAACAAGAGAAAAAGGGGATGGCAAGAGTAAATGGCATACCCCGATATCTAAACGAACAAGGGGTCACCTAGTCTCTAAGAAAGGGGGCCGGGAGGGGGGAACACACGTAATGGCCCCACTGAGAGAGGCGGTGGGACCCCAGAGAGATCGAGTAATGGTGAAAGTTCCGTTTTCCCCGAATGACCTGATGATCTGGAAGCAATCTGCAGGATCTTATAGGGAGGATCCCGACCGTACGGCCAGGGTAGTAAAAATGGTAATAAAAACTCAGAACCCTGATTGGAATGATTTACAGGTTTTATTAGATACTTTGATGGACTCTACTGAAAAGGAAATGGTGTTGCGGGCTATGACGGAAAAGGCGAGAGAAATGATAAGGTTGCGGGTGGCGGATAGAACTCTGAATGAATTAGTACCAAGGGAAGACCCTGAATGGGACCCCAATACAGCACGGGGACACCAAGCATTGAAGGGATACCAGGAATTGTTAATTGAAGGAGTTAGAACAGGCATTCCAAAGACGGTAAATTGGTCCAAACTTTATTCAGTGAAACAAGAAAAGAATGAATCCCCTTCTGCTTTCTTAGAACGATTGAAGGAAACTGCGAGACGGTATACTAGTTTAGAAGTAGAGGGGGAAGTGGGAAGGTTACAATTGGCATTAATCTTTATGGGGCAGTCCCAGGAGGATATTAGAAAGAAATTGCAGAAGTTAGAAGGTGAGGATACCCGTAATTTAGAAAAATTGTTGGAAGTTGCCTGGAAGGTCTATAACAATCGGGAAAAGGAATCGGTCAGGAAGCAACAAGCTAGCATGCTGGCAGTGCTACAGCAAGCAGTAGGAAGGGGTAATGGGAGGGGGCGTGCTCGAGGCAGAGGAGGATTTGGTAGGGGTCGTGGCGGGGGCCAGGTGAGACTGGGATATGACCAATGCGCTCTTTGTAAAAATAAGGGACATTGGAAAAATGAGTGCCCATTGAATAGTGGGATTGGAATTCCGAGACAGTTTGGGAATTCGTCGGCAGAGGTCGCCCAGGCGCTGGTAATGGGAGAATATCAGAATCAGAGCTGACTAGACCGGGATCTCAAGGTTATCATGGAAGTAGAGGGAGAACCGTTAGAATTTAGAATAGATACAGGTGCCACATATTCTGCAATTAATACACGGGTAGGGTCATTAAGTGACACAAAGATACAAGTAGTGGGGGTTACTGGAAAAATTGAAGAAAGGGCATTTCTTTGGCCAGTAGATATAAAGTTTGGGGGAAAGGAATTTGATCATCAATTTTTGTACATGCCAAATAGCCCTGAATCATTGATAGGACGAGACCTATTGTCGATGTTACAGGCCAGAATTATTTTTGAAGGAGGTAGGGTCAAGTTAGAAATTCCGGAAGAAAATATTGGTAAAATGTTCATTATTAAGGAGGTAGAGCCCCAACCCATTAGAGAAGAAATTGAGCAAGCTGTAGTTCCCTGGGTATGGGAAACTGGGACCCCCGGAAAGTCAAAGGCAGCACAGCCAGTAGTAGAACTAAAAAAAGGGAAAGAACCAGTACGACTGAAGCAGTATGCAATCAAACCTGAAGTCAGGCGAGAGATAGCCCCAATTATTGATCAATACCTAAATCTAGGCATTTTGCAGGAGTGTGAATCCGAATATAATACTCCTATTTTTCCAGTTAAAAAGCCTAATGGAAAGTATAGGTTAGTGCAGGATTTAAGAGCAATAAATGAGATAACCAAAGATATTCATCCCGTAGTTGCTAATCCTTATACCTTGTTGACATCTGTATCAGAGAAATTTGAATGGTTTACCGTGATTGATTTAAAAGATGCCTTTTTCTGCATCCCACTGGCACTTGAAAGTAGGAAATATTTTGCATTCGAATGGGAAAATCCAGACACGGGACGAAGAAGGCAGCTGACTTGGAGCCGACTACCACAGGGATTCAAGAACTCCCCTCCCATTTTTGGAAACCAATTAGCTCGGGAACTAGAAGAGTGGAAGACAACCCAGGTAACAGTACCAAGCATGTTCTATGTGGTTCTCCAATATGTGGATAATATTTTCCTAGCAGCTACGGAACGAGACATCTGCTCCCAATTAACCATAAGCCTTCTGAACATGCTGGGACAAGGAGGATATCAAGTTTCGCGAGACAAAGCACAGCTGGTAAGAACAGAAGTTGTCTATTTGGGGTGTGAAATCTCTAAGGGGGTGCGGAAATTGGGGACTAACCACATAGCAGCTATCTGTGCCATACCCGTCCCCCGAAACCATCAGGAACTCTGATCCTTTCTTGGAATGGTAGGGTGGTGTCGGCTGTGGATTCTGAACTTTGGACTGCTGGCACGGCCCCTATATGAGGCCCTCAAAGAAGTGCATTGGACTTGGGGACGTGCACAGGAAAAAGCCTTCCTAGAACTAAAGCAGGCCTTAAAGGAAGCCCCCGCGCTGGGATTGCCAGATTTGAGCAAAGATTTCCAGCTATATGTTACTGAAAGACACAGATTGGCATTAGGGATACTAACACAGAAAATAGGGCCATGGAAGCGGCCTGTGGGGTATTTCTCTAAACAATTGGACACCGTTAGTGCCGGCTGGCCAGGATGCCTGCGAGCGGTAGCGGCGACGGTGCTGCTAATACAAGAAGCAAGGAAGCTGACTTTGGGAAGGAAGCTGGAAGTATATGTGCCCCATATGGTAATTGCAGTCTTAGAGCAAAAGGGAGGTCACTGGCTCTCATCCAGCCGCCTGTTGCAATATCAGGCGTTGCTGCGGGAACAAGATGATATAGAACTGAAAATAACCCCCCATTTAAACCCAGCAGAATTCCTCAGGTCGGACCGAGAGGAAGGGGAACTCGTCCATGACTGTGTGGAGATAATTGAGCAGGTCTATGCAAGCAGAGAAGATTTGAAGGATGCACCGATCGATAGCCCAGACTGGGAGTTGTTCACCGATGGGTCCAGTTTTGTCGAGAACGGCACCAGGTATGCGGGTTATGCGGTAGTCACAACTCTTCAAGTAATAGAAGCAAAGGCTCTTCCCCCTGGAACCTCGGCTCAAAAAGCAGAAATTAGAGCCTTAACTCGAGCCCTCGAATTGAGCAAAGGAAAGAGGGTCAATGTTTGGACTGATTCAAAATATGCCTTTGGGGTGGTGCATGTACATGGAGCTCTGTGGAAAGAGCGGGGATTGTTAACGTCTCAAGGGTCCACAATAAAACATAGGGACGAGATCCTACTCCTGTTAGAGGCTGTAAGAGAACCCGAGGCAGTGGCAGTAATGCATGTGCCAGGACACCGAAGAGAAGATGGAAAGATATACCAAGGTAACCGATTGGCGGATAAGACGGCTAAAAGAGTAGCGAAAGAGATAAAGACTCAATCAGCTCTTATTCCAGCTAAGGGAAATCCGGCGGATTCCTACATGAAAGATGAGCCTCCATACCTACCAGATGACGTGAAGTTGGCCCACCTGGTGAAAGCTCAGAAGAATGACAAAGGGTGGTATGTAACAGCAACCGGGCAGGTGGTAGTACCTGCAAAGATAATGCGAGCAATCTTGGAGACTGAACATGACAAGTGCCACTGGGGAGCGGAGGCCTTGGTAAAATTTTTAAAGAATGAGGTAATCTCTAATCAGATGTTAACAATGGCAAAGTGGGTTAATGCAACGTGTCCCACTTGTGTGAAAAATAATCCCCTAGTGCGAAAACAGGTTCAAATGGGAGGGTTAAAGGTAGGCCCACAGCCTGGAGACTACTGGCAAATAGACTTTTCGGAGCTGCCTAAAGCCCAAGGTAATAAATACCTTTTAGTGTATGTATGTACCTTTTCAGGATGGCCGGAGGCGTTTCCCTGTCGCACGAATCAGGCAAAGGAAGTGGTTAAAACCCTTTTGAAAGAGATAATCCCCCAGTTTGGAATCCCGTTAGGAATGTCATCAGATAGGGGACCGCATTTTGTGGCAGGAATCATTCAAGGTGTAGCCAAGGCATTAGGGATTAGATGGGATTTACACACTCCGTGGAGACCGCAGTCTAGTGGCCAGGTAGAAAGGATGAATCAAACATTGAAAAATCAGTTGAAAAAGATTTGCCAGGAAGCCAAAGTTCAGTGGCCCCAAGCTCTGCCAATAGCATTATTGCGCATCTGAATAAAACCCAGGGAGAGGATAGGAGTCAGTCCGTATGAAGTGTTGTATGGCAAAGCTTATCATGCTGCAACCTATCAGGGGGACCCCCATTTAACAGGGGACCAGGTATTATTAAATTATGTGTTATCTTTGAATAAGACTCTTGCAGCTGTACGGGGAGCCTTGCAGTGGAACCGCCCGCTACCACTAGAGAACCTAGTTCATGACATCTCGCTGGGAGACCATGTGTACGTGAAAAATTGGAGCGTGGAGCCTCTAAAGGAGTCATGGAATGGCCCCTACCAAGTGCTGATGACCACGTATACCGCCATCAAGGTCGCTGGGATTGATAACTGGATACACTACACCAGGGTGAAGAAGGTACCGACGAGATGGGAGGTGCAGCCAATAACGGACACCCGGATGGTATTCCGAACAAAGCCCTGATCATCTTGATACTGATTGTTTGTCAGTTAGTAGCCTCAGCAGTTATAATCCATGTACCAGACCCTTTAGTCTTAGTACCGGAAAGTGGAAATGTTGAATTAACCTGTTTGTTTTCTGACAACCAGAAAGCTGGATCCCATGAAATTAATGTGAGATGGAGAAAAGGCCTTGACATCGTAAGTAAAGGAATAATGACACTTTGGGATGACCATCAGCAATCAGGAAACACTACCTTAAGGATTCCTAAAATCACAACTTCTGGAGAAGGTAGATACACCTGTATAGTATGGATAAAAGATAGTTTTGATTATGGGGATTTCGAGTTGGAAATTATAAATGAAAACTATACCAGTGCAGGGTCGGTAATAGTAGCACCCTTGAGAACAAGCCAAGATATTTGGTTGGGCCCGCCATTGAGAATTAGTTGTCAATACACCTTGAAGAATAATTGCAAAAGAGGAATAAGGATTAGCTGGTGGAAAGAGAGAGAGATGGAATGGGATCAATTGCAGGAAGGAAGTAGTGAGTGGAAGAAAGAGTCTGAGGGGTTCGGGTGGTATAATATCACATCTTTTGCTTCAACAACTATGGCAGGGAATTATCTGTGTATAGTTAAGTGTGGATTAGATGGAGGATTTGGACTTCGGGAAGTGGTCGCTAGAACAAACCCGGATCAGGGAATAGGAGCAACTGAAAGAACAATCTTAGCAGTAGAAAGGGAAAATATTGCTTTACATTGTACAATATCCCAAAATTACACTGAGTATGGGTGGTGGCATGAAACAAGGATTAGGCCGGGATCAAAGTATAAAATCACGGCAGGGAGAAAGGAAATAGCATTGCAAATTACTAATGTACAGAAAGGGGATGACGAAGGAGAATATTGGTGTTGGATAGCCCGAGATAATTGGTGGGGTCACAGTCAGGTAACGTTAAGAGTAAGGGACATACGAGTTACCAGACAGGTCCCAGAGAGAAATCAAACCCTAAAAATAAGAGAAGGACAGGAAAATTTAATAGTAGGACTAATTCGAGACTTCGGAAGAATGCAAAATACAACTTCAATAACAGCCTGCCTGCCTCTTCCCCAAGCGGCTGGAGACCCGATCCCGTGGGGAATTATACCCATAAGGGAGATGCCAAGCGCCACCGCGAATGTGACCTGGAACTATGAAATAGTGTCTAAGGAGATTTTAGACTGGGTAGAGGCTTGTATGTTACTAAGAAAGATTAGTAAGCAAAATTGTCAGCAAATACCAGGATATTATGGTTGGATAGAGGATCCCAAGCTTAATACCAGGATATTATGGATGGATAGAGGATCCAAGCTTAAGGGAAATTGTTTGGTGATTGGAAAGGTGTCCGAGCCATGCGATAAGATCCGAGTTCGAAATAAGAGAAAGAAGATAGAAGAAGTATGTCAGAATACCACTGAGACAATGACAATGGAGGAGTGGAAAACAATCTGGGGACCTAGTCTGTTAGAAACTTATAGTTACCTAGGGAAAGTGAATTGGTGCATAATGTGGGAAGGGAAAAAGAATCAAGATTTTGAGCAGAAGTCATTATTCAAAGAACAATATAGGAAAAAGGTGGAGATGATGGAGTTATGGAATTGGACACAGGTACTAACCTGTGACACTCCACCAGTGCAGATTGGACTTGAACCAGTGCGAGTGCTGTTGCAGTGGGGATGTGAATGTAGAGGATATAATCACACCCTTGCAAAGAAAGAAAAGGAGCCCTGGGATTGCAAGACGACCACGGTTAGGAGCCCAGGAAATTTAGTTTGGGTTATGGGACATGGATTATGGACTACGCACATGCCCATAGATGGTGCAGTTACACAAATTACATTAGGGGTTCCTACCTTATGCCCATTCTGGAAAACTTCTAAGCTGCAAGAAAAGGAATTGGTAAGCAGAAAGAAAAGGGAGATAGAAGATGATGCTTCGGTTCAGGAAGATTGGCATGAACCTGATGATGGAGTAAAAGTAGGATGGATGTTAGAATCACTGTTTGCCCCTATATCATCTTACAGAAACAGGGAGATGTTGTACCGATTATTAGGACAGACGGAGAGGCTTGCAGCTACAACTAAAAAAGGTTTTAGAGACTTGAATCTTCAGCTGCAAGCAACTACTAGAATGACATTACAAAATAGAATGGCATTAGATTTGCTGCTACTTAAGGAACATGGGGTTTGTGGATACTTAAGAAGCAGAGTGGACCATTGCTGCGTGCACATCCCAAACGTGACGGAGGAAGTAGAAAAATATATAGATCAATTAGAACAAATAGAATCCAAAACAAAGGAGATACAAAAAGATGCTGAGCATAATTGGGTAGGAGCCCTGTTGAGCTCCTTAGGGATCCAGGTTTCCGGTTAGGTATCATCTATAGTACAATATGTAATAATGTTTGTAATCATGATAATTGTAGTGATCATTGTATACAGATGTCTTTTAGGAATGATTCTGAAAGAAGGGGCTCATACCAAAAAGGTAATACAAGCAGTTACCCGAAAAGAAGTGATACAACCCCGTGTAGCTGAGACTCAAACCTAAGAAATTGAGCATCCTTGCAACGGAATTGAAGAATGCTCAAGAGGGGGGACTTGTTGGAAATTAACCATGTTGCTAGGAGAAGTACAAGGAAAGAATGTGCTGACAAACGAAGCATGAGGAACGGACCAAGACGTCGCGGTTAGGTGATCACGGTGGTCAAAGAAGAATAGAATTTATGGTGGGAGCCTCTTGTGAAGTAGACTAGGGAAGTAAATGCTTATGAAAATTTATAGCCTATAGAAATTAGAAGATTAATGTTAAATTGAAATGTCATGTATAGCACGTACGTTGATGATGTAATCTGTAAGAAATAGTATAAAAACTGTAAGAAAATGAGGGTCGGTGGGATTCTGATTTGGGACGCTAGTCCCCAGGTCCCCGGGCCCGAATAAAGCACCGCATAAACTACTTTGTGATTTGTGTTTCTCTTCGTTGGGCAACAAGATGGGTTTTCTGCCTCAATATGGCTTATCTGATGACACCATCTTTTTGCAGAAAATTCCCCACGATACTGTTTTATATTGTGATACTCATTAATGTTAGGAGGTTTTGGGTAGATAGAAAAATGTATGCAGTATGATGCAGGGGAGGAACCCAATAACTCTAATTCTTGGGGTTCCTGAGATACCTTGGGCAAACTTGGCAACCACTCACCACTCCTCTAAGGGGTTCACGATCATTCCAGCTTTCTGCTGATGACCCTTGTATGGTCGGAAGGTGTTTGGCTCTGGAATTTCGTTGGACCTATGTGTGTCTAATCCTGCTGGAAATTCTCCAGCCTGTAATGGATTTCCTACCAGACAGGTGGACATAGGATTCTCTGTTGATGCAGTGGACAAACATATGTTTTCCTGCTGAAGTGTCTGTGCCAGGGTCACCCAGACGTTTTGATGCAGCTGAGGGATGATCCATGCAGCTGCCAGACTGTTCAGCAACAACAAGATGACAACTTCTTTGGGGTTCATCACAGGGCTGAATGTGAGGTAGGCTTTCTCTAAAAAGAAAAACAAACATTTTTAAAACATGTTAAAATGAAGGTGATTTTCAAAAAGAAAGAAAAACAAAATGAAAACAAAAACAAAAACATGGGGAACAGCCAGAGTCAAACACCTTCTTCACAGAAGTAGTGGTGAATGCTCCATTTATTGAGGGTACACAGGGTTCTTTTATACATATATCATTCTTGTGCACAAGCTGTTCACACGGCATTTTACTACTAGCTATTGGCTAGTGTTATCTGCATAAGCATTCCTTTGCAGTTACCTGTTTACACTTTGTTGAGGGAAAAAGCTGGTTCTCAGGCTCAATGTCCTGGTTCTCAGGCTCAACGTCCTTGACAGTGCTAAAACAACAGAACTTTCCCAGCATTTTCAGGCCTCTCTGTGTCTGTCTCCAGAAATCCTGCTACATTAAAAGTTTCTGTTTCTGCCAGGAGTCCACATCTAGGAAGGTTTTTTTCCTCCATCTAGTGGCATCTTCTTTTGGAGGCAACGGCTACTTGCCTCTTATCCCCTTCTGCTGGAGCTGGATTTTTAGGGACAAAAGGTTTCACCCACTTCTGGGGAATCCACCGAGGGCCTGAGGGAGTGGCCACGCACGCATAGCCATGACCCCAGGTCACGAGCTCATAGGGATCTTTGGTTTCCCAAGTTTCTGGATCCCTAATCATGACCGGTGGATGCTGAGACAATTTGAACTGATTGCCACTGTTAAAATGGCGTACCACTGGTGGACTCATGTTTTCAAATGAACAGTTCGGAAAATTGATGGTAAACATGGCTTTGCAGAGTTTCTCATGTGGAGACATCCACACAGTTGTACTACTCTGTCTAGCCAGGACCTGTTTGAGCGTCTGATGTGCTCGCTCAACCACAGCTTGACCTGTGGGGAAGTGAGGGATGCCAGTTTTATGTTCCACTCCCCACTGCTGGACAAACTCCAGGAACTCCTTGGACGCGTACACTGGGCCGTTATCAGTTTTGATTTCTTTTGGAATCCCCAACACTGAAAAAGCTTGCATTAGGTGTTTCTTGGCATGTTGTCTTTTCCCCTGCATGGGCAGAGGCATACACTGTGCCTGAATGTGTGTCAATGCTTACATGAACATATTTGAGGTGTCCAAAACTAGGAATGTGCGTGATGTCTGTCTGCCATACCTCACAGCTGCCAAGGCCCCGGGGGTTAACTCCCATACCCATCGATGGCATCGCTTGGACCTGGCAGTTGGGACAGGTGGCCACAATGGCTCGAGCCTAGCTCCGTGTTAGCTGGAACTGACGGATCAGGCCTGGCACATTCTGATGGTATCGTTGGTGACTCAGCTTTGCCTCTTGGAAGTTATCAGGGAGACATGCATTTTCAACTGGTGCAGCAAGGGAATCTGCCTGATGATTCCCCTCTGCAATTTCACCTGGCAAATCAGTGTGTGATCTCAAATGCATCACGTAGAATGGATGTTCTCGATGAGAAATTAAATAAATTAGCTTTGAAAGCAATCTGAAGAGATGTTCATTGTCAATTTCTTTGAGCACAGCCTGCTCTGCTCTGGACACTACCCCCGCCACGTAAGCAGAGTCTGTTACCAAATTAATTGGTTCCAAGAACTTCTCAAAGGCTCTTACCACTGCAGCTAGTTCAGCCACTTGGGGGGGATCCCTCCACAAACTCCACATCAGCTTCCCAACGCTGAGTCTGAGGATTTCTCCAAGTCATCACTGACTTGTGGGAAGCCCCGGATGCATCCGTGAACACTGTGAGAGCCTTGAGTGATCTCCGACTCCTGTTCTCAAGAGGAATGAGGTGGAATTCCTCATTGAGCAACTTGTGAGACGGGGCATGGACTGATATTTGTCCCCTGTAGCTGTCCAGAGATAACTGGAGACTGGCATTGCTCTGGAGCAAATGCTCAAACATCTCTTTGGTCAATCTCTTGGGAGAGTTCCTTCCCTCCTTAGAAAGTTTGACCAGAAGGTGAATACATGTAAAGTCACAACCAGCCAGTTCACACAATCTCACCCTTGCCTTCCGAATCAGTTGAGCTATCAACTCTTGTGGCTCAGTGATGGTCTTGGATCTTTGGTGAGAGAGGAAGACCCACTCTATGATCAAGAGTGAATCTCTCTGCCCCTCGATCCATTGAAAAATCAAACCATGCAAATGTGGCAGTTTTCCTAGAACAATGAATTGGAAAGGTATG
The DNA here is from genome assembly GCF_015227805.2 of Hirundo rustica. Lineage (NCBI taxonomy): Eukaryota > Metazoa > Chordata > Aves > Passeriformes > Hirundinidae > Hirundo > Hirundo rustica. The sequence continues at coordinate 1,210,534 of NC_053487.1, forward strand.
TTTGGCTCACATCAATGAGCCTGCCTCTCTGATAAGGCCTTCTGTACCTTTTCGATTGCTGTCTTTGCCTCTGGGGTCAGTTCCCTGGGAGAAACCAGCTCCCTCTCCCCCTTCAATAAATTGAAGAGAGGGTCTAAATCTTCATTTGTGAGGCCTAGCCAAGGTCTTACCCAATTCAAAGACCCACACAAGGAGTGGAGATCTGCTAGGGTTTTGGGATTACACTCAATTTCCAATTTCTGCGGAACAATGGTCCTTGCAGCTATTTGTAGACCCAGGTACTTCCAAGGTAGCATCCTTTGAACCTTATCTTCCTGCAATTGAAATCCAGCAGAGGTTAAAACCTTAACCACTAGGTCAAGCGTGTGTTGGAGTATAGCGTCATTGGGGGCACACACAAGTAGATCATCTATGTAGTGAAGGATGATGGCATCCTTTCTCTTGGCACATACCGATGACAGTAATGAGGCTACGTACTGTTGGCATATGAAAGGACTAGATTTCAGACCTTGGGGAAGTACTTTCCAGTGATATCTCTTCATTGGGGCTTCTCGATTAATGGTAGGAACCGAGAATGCAAACCGTGGGGCATCTTCTGGGTGTAGAGGAATTTGGAAGAAACAATCTTTGATATCTAAAACAGCCAATTGCCAGTCTCGAGGGAGCATTGTTGGAGAAGGCATCCCTGGTTGGAGTGGTCCCATGTCCTCTATAAGTTTGTTTATTTCTCAGAGGTCATGGAGAAACCTCCACTTGTCCTTTCCTGGTTTCTTTATTACAAAGACTGGGAAATTCCAAGGGCTTGTTGTCTCTTCTAGGTGACCTTGAGCCACCTGCTCCTCCACAAGCTCCTCAAGTGCCTTGAGCTTCTCTTTACTCAATGGCCACTGTGCTACCCATCTTGGGTTATTGTCCAACCACTTTAGTTTGTGGGTAGGGCGCTCCACAGTGGCTATTTCCAAAAATCCTGGGGTGTCTTAGGAATGACCAATTGGACTCCCCACTGTGACATGGTGTCTCTCCCCCATAAGGGAGCCTTATATTCAGCAACGAATAGACGGACATTTGCCAATTTCCTGTCAGGTCCTTCAATTTGCACTATGTTTTTTGAGATTTTTGCCATTGTGATTCCTCCTATGCCCTGAAGTTTGCCTGCCACAGGTTGCAACTCCCAATGTGATGGCCACATGCTCTCAGGTGTAATGGTAACGTCTGCGCCAGAGTCGAGCACCCCCTCCACATGGAGGCGGTCTGACCCACGGGCTAAGTTACATGCCAGAGAAGGTTTGTTCTCCCCCACTACCTCTGCCCAGTAGACTTCCGGTGATTTTCCATCCGCTAGGATCTCAGCCAGAACGGGAATGGCCTGGGCAAGAATTTGCCCCTCTACCAGGTAGAATGGTGGGTGCATGCAGCATGCCAACAGCATGAGGCCTGTTATCTTTCCCTTAATGGTCATGGGAGCTACCTCAACCTCCAAGGGTGTGTGTGCTGTGTCCCCAATAACAAAATACTCACTGTTCGGTTCCATGTAGTTAACCTTCATGTCCTGTGAAATGTTTTGCAGGTCCACTGTAATTACTGTCCAATCAGTAGATATGAAATGAAAACCTTTGGTAGTCACGAGCCTATATCGGCCTCGTGGCTGCCATACCTTGTTAGTTGAACATTTGACATTTTTATTTTTCTGTACCCCCACACCCTGCGACCTGCCCTCCCCCTTTTTTGTTAAGAGAGAGACATTTGCCAGGGTATGGCCTTGTAAATTTCTTTCTTGGCGCATCAATGAGATAAAGCCTGGGCCACACTGTGAATTCAGTTTTTTTGATTTTTGGACTTGCATTTCTGGTTTTGTGGGCAGGCCTTGGCAAAGTGTCCTGGCCTTTTGCAGCAGTGGCAGATGATGTGCTGCAGCTGGTCTGATGACATCGGCTGCCTCCTTGGTCCTGGTGCTGCAGCTGCCACAGGCTTTGAGTGTGTCAGTCCTGGATTCCTTTCAGGTGCACTGAAAAGTTCTGCTCTCCTGGTACAGGCTTCTATCAGCTGTGCGAGACTAGGCGATGGGTCAAGGGGAAGGCTAAGAATGATTCTATGACAGGTTTCATTAGCATTCCTCTGAGCCATCTCCTTAATCAATTCTGCCTGTACCACTGGGTCTTGCACTTGTCTTTCCACTTGACTTCTCAGACGGTCCACAAACTGCAAGAAATTCTCTGAAGGAAACTGTTTAATGTTATCATAACTGCTCTTTGTCTCAGTTGTTGGAATTTGATAAAAAGTCTTTTCTGCAGCATTACAGATCTTATCTAAAACTGACTTGGATAATAATTGGGTTTGCTCCTCCGCAGAGTAAAATCACCATCCCCGCACAAATGGTCATGTGTGATGTCATTGTAATCGCTGTCCTGAGAATCAGGAGTTTGCTGAATTTCCTGCAATACTGTTTTCAAAGCTTTTTTCCATAATCCTTCTCATAGGTCATACTCTGAGGGAATTAACAGGCATCTGAATAAATCTTTAATGTCACTGGGTACCATCTCATTTGAATTGAAGGTAGCTTTCATCATGCCCTTAAATATTTCACTGGATCTCCCAAATTGTTTCTGCATTTTACACAGTTTTTTTTTGTCTTGGTAGGAAAAAGACAGGTAGCCTCTGCGCACATGTCTTTTGCCTACATAGATGTTATAAATGAGAGGACCAAATTCGATAAATCAAAATTTGGAAATTTATTAAGAGACAAAATAACAGTCTCGGACAGCCACAATTAAAAGGACAGCGTCGAGCCCGGGGTCGGCACCGGGTGAACAACGATAACACATTCTGCCAGTCTGTTATCCCCCAAGTTCACATCTGGGGTTTGCAGCAGCCTCTTTTTATACACTGGATCGCGGAGAGAGGCCTGAGATGATGCAAGTCCTCCATCTGAAGCGGCTTCATTAAGTATGCAAGTTTCAGTTCTAAGAGTCTGAATGGATCAGCGGAGGAGGATAATGCTGTCGATGATTGATTCCAGGCGTGGTGTACACATGCTGATTTTGGCCGGAGACCATCGAGATACATATCTGAAACCATCATCGGGTTCTCCGGGCTATCATCTCTGTGTTCCGTTGCCCTTTGTTTCCTTTCAGCGATTCCTGGCAGTGACAGTCTTTTGTCCTCCTTTCTGGTAATTCCAATCAAGCTCTTTCCATGTCCCTCCCAAACCTTTTCAGGCTAGGGATATTTTGTATTCTGTTGAATCCCCCTTCTTCCCAAGTTAACCCACAAAATGCTAAAACAAAACCTAACTTCTAACATGCTACTTTATACAGGACTTATAATCATACATTCAGTATTACAATTTATATTCTATTAACATGAAGTAACTTCAGAGCAGATGTTACATTCCTTTTTAATGATCTGTAGCCAAAGCATGTTTGTGTCTCTCTCCTGGTAGTTGATGCATGTTTGTGTCGCCCTCCTGGTAATTCTTAATCATGTTATGTCTCGTGTTTCCCCCTCCCTTGTCCTTTCAAGCGAGAGGAATTCCTGCACCCTCTTCTGAGTTGCTTAACTCTGAGTTAACTCAGAGTTTGTTGGATTTAAATAAAACCTTACATTTATTTAGATGATATTAAATTTTATCTATCAACACAAATTAACTTTAGGACATATATCACAATAGACTACAGGAGCTACAGATGGCATGCTTTCCTGCTCATTATTCTGAGTTGCTAAAAGTCCTGCTGCTTCTCCATTGCCCAGGCAGCCAGAGGGTGTTGTCCCCCCCGCTCCCTGGGGTCCTGCAACAGGCAGCTCCTCCCTCCTCCCCCGGGGCCCCAGGCTAAACAACTCCTTAGCCCTTGCTGCGGAGGAACCACTCCCCCCCCTCCCCCCCCCCCCCCCCCCCCCCCCCCCCCCCCCCCCACTGCTGTGGGCTAGCAGCTGCCCTTCACTATCTTTCCCCCCAGCCACGCTGGGAGTGGTGATTGCAAGGCACTCTCCCCCCTCCCCCTTCGTGCGGCCGCTCAGAGGGAGGGGGAGGCACTGGGGGGAAGGGTGGGGTGGGGGATTGAGGTGGTTTCAGGGTCCTTGCTCCCCTGCACAGCTCCGAGCCGAGCCGAAGGAAGAGACGGAGTTCTCAGGTTTAGATTTCTCAAGGTTGCATACTTCGTTTATTGTTTCTTATCTTACAATTTTCTCGGAGTCCGACAAGATGTTCGCAGCTGCATGGATTCCTTACGTCTCCCCCCGAGCTGGGCTGTCCTTATCTTTTATACTAATTACTACGTATTTCTTATTTACTATTTCTTACCAATGTCTATCACTATTACTAAAAAGGTCATCTTTACTTTGACCCAATCCTCACTAACTACTTTGTGCCACGTCAATGCAGCAATGGAGTGAGGGAAGAAGAAGGAGAAGAAGAAGGAGACAACGCCCCAGATTCTCCATCTTGTCCCCATTCACTTCAATGCTAGGAACCTAAAATTACTATTTTCTCACCCTGTGATAAGCCAAACTACTATTTCTCACATTCTTGTGGCCTGTAAACCTTCTCTCAGTGTAGGAAGTTTTTCCCATGGACTGAAATCAAAGCCAGTGTCTCTCTGAGCTCTGGGCTGGGGTCCCAGACCCCCCTGCCCAGGTCCCTGACCCTCCAGGGCAACCAAAGGAATGCCCTGGACTCCAACATCTCCCCCTCCTGTTTGAACCAAAAACACCTCCTTGGCCACCTTGTCCATGGCTTGCCGTATACATAGAAACAAACACGGCAAAATCATGAGAAGGATTACAAGCCCTACTAAACAAGTTGAAAAAGGTTTCCCTGGTCTTGAGTGAGTCAGGCAGATGGTGCCCAAACCTGATGCATTGGCTAGAGTCTCCCAAACATTCTCTTTTGGTTGAGCCACGGGCAAAACTGCTGCATTGCTCAAGGTAACCAAGGAGAGAATGAGGCACAAGGATAGTTCTTTCATTTTCAATGCCCTCTTTTCCCTGGGAATCCCTAGAAATGCAACACCACCCAAACCCCCAAGAAAACAAGTCCCAAAGTATCTTTTGCATGTAGAACGAAAGGATGTCTGCTGTCTTGACACCGGCTCACGTCTGCGTGCCCACTTCTCTTCCTCCGGTCTTGGGGTCTGTCTCTGCTTGCGTCTGGACTCGGTACGGTTTCACGTGCCTCGCCGCCAGCCACTTTGGTCCAACTGCTGTGGAGACACAAGCATATCCCTTGCCCCAAGTTATTAATTTGAATGGCCCTTCAATTTGTCCTGTTTCTGGGTTTCTGACCAAAACCAAAGGATTTTCCTTCAGTTTTGCTCTCGTGCTGTTTGAAAAATGCCTGATGATTGGTGGAGTTGGCTCTGCAAAAGAGCAATTTAGAAAATTCAACACATACAAGGCTTTATTCAAGCGCATGTATGGTGTTGCGTCTGCTTCTCCTCTTTTTTGTCTGTCCAAAAGGGATTTTAATGTTTGATGTGTCCTTTCAATGATTGCTTGACCTGTTGGAGAGTGTGGGATACCAAAGGTATGATGAACACCCCACCTCTTCAGGAATTTGTCAAGCACTTTCCCTATATATGTTGGTCCATTGTCTGTTTCGATTTCTTGTGGCACGCCCAAAGATGCAAATGCCTGCAAGAAATGTCGACAAGCATGTTGTGCTGTCTCACCTGTGTGCAGTGATGCGAAGACTGCACCTGAAAATGTGTCAACTGAAACATGAACGTTTTTGAGTTTCCCAAAAGATGGATATTTTGTGACATCAGTTTGCCATAACTGCAAACTGTGCAATCCTCTTGGATTGACTGCTCCCATGGAAGCAGGAGGTTGAACAAGCTGACAATCAGGGCAAGCACTAATGATTTCCCTTGCCTGACTTTTGGAAATGTGAAAAGTGTCCATTAGTGCTTGAGCATTCTGATGAAAGAATGCATGACTCAATTTTGCCTGTTCAAAAATGTTCGGTAAAGTCCTTGAAATTGGCATGGTCAATTTGTCTGCATGTGCATTACCTTCTGCTAAAAAACCTGGAAGAGAAGAATGTGCTCTGATGTGCGAGACAAAATATTTATGTTTTCTGTTTTGCAACAATGTCCTCATGCACAATAGATATGAATATAAATTTTCATTGTCAACTTCTCTCAAAAGTGAACTCTCAAGTCTTTTGACCACATTAGCTACATAAGCTGAATCTGTGATCAAATTAAAAGGTTGCTGGAACAGCTCAAAAGCTCTGACCACTCCTGCTAATTCCACTATTTGTGGTGACCCTTGTACTATTCTTATATCTGATTTCCACTCCCCTGTGGTGTCATCCTGCCATGTACTTACTGATTTGTGAGTTTTTCCAGAGCCATCGGTAAATACTGTTATTGCATCCAATGGCACCTCACTTATTTTTGGCTTTTCTCTGAAACTTAATTTTGCTTTCAACAGCTTGTGGCTTGGGAAATGAATAGTACAAACACCTGAGTAATCTAACAATGCAATCTGCAAGTCCTCTGATTTCTGCAATGCCCAATTAAAATAATCTTTTTTCAAAGGCAGGTAAATTGTTGTAAAGTCTTTGCCTGCCATTGTTTGCAGCCTGGTCCTAGCTTTGATGATGATCTGAGCTATCATTTCCAGACTTGAGAGGATCGTCTTCGGAGACCTGTAAGATAAAAAAATCCACTCCAAAATCAACAATGGGTCTTTTTGTGATGAATCCCACTGAAAAATCAACCCATATAACTGTATTTTTTCCCCCAACACTGCAAGAAAGAAAGGTAAAGATGTTACAAAACGATGTGCCTGTCTCTGCTGGAGGGCTCCAGCAATTTTCTCAAGGGCTTCCCGAGCCTCAGGAGTGAGGCTCCTGTGGGATTTGATGTTACTGTCCCCTTTCAAAAGATTGAACAACGGCGCAAGTTCATCATTTGTGATCCCCAAGATGGATCTCATCCAGTTGATCTCTCCCAAAAGTTGTTGCAAATCCTGTAAGTTGTTAACTTCTGTTCTTATTTCAATTTTCTGTGGTTTCACTGTTTGTTCAGTGATTTTCCATCCTAGGTATTTCCAAGGTGCAATTTCCTGGATTTTTTGAAGTGGAAATTTCCAAACCTGCATTTTGCACTTCTGTGATCACACAGTCACGAGCCCTCTGCAATTCCTGTTGTGTCGGGGCAGCAATGAGCAGATCATCCATGTAATGAATGATTTTTGCTCCTGGATGTTTCTCTCGAGCTGGACACAGTGCCCGTGCAACAAACCATTGGCAGATGGTCGGAGAGTTCTTGAGACCTTGAGGAAGAACAACCCAATGGTATCTCTGCAGAGGCTCCTCCCTGTTGATGCTTGGGATGGAAAAGGCAAATCGAGGAGCATCATCTGGATGAAGTGGGATGCTGAAAAAACAATCTTTGAGATCAATGATCACCAGTGGCCAATCTCTCGGAATCATTGAGAGAGATGGAAGCCCCAGCTGAAGTGGTCCCATTTCCTCAATGACCTCATTGATTTTTCTGAGATCATGAAGCAATCTCCATGAGCCAGGGGCTTTCTTGCGAACGACAAAAACTGGGGAATTCCAGGGACTGTTTGTTGGTACAATGTGTCCCTTTTCCAATTGTTCCCTGACCAAGTTTTTGAGAGCACTCAATTTTTTCCTCTCAAGGGGCCACTGATCCACCCAGACAGGATTGTCCGTTTTCCAGGTCAGTTTCAAAGTGGTGAGTGCCACAGTGACCCCCACTAAAAATCCACTTCCAACCTCACGCCCCATTGCACTAAAATGTCCCTTCCCCACACTGTGATGGGTCTTTGCACAACAAATGGGCGAATGATTGCAGTCTTACCTCCTGGCCCCGAGACAACAATCGCATCTTCACTCTGCAGACACAAGGTGTTCCCCCCTATGCCTGAAGGAGGATCTTGTTCCCGGAGCACTGGCAAGACTTGTTCTGCAGCATGGGGTGGCAATGCAATTGCCCTGGCAATTGAGGTGTTCGGGGGAATGATCAATGGTGGCTGATGAGGCTTCGCTAAAACTGTCAACTCATCATTGTGATCTGCTGAAATGACAGAAGGGTAAATAACAAGTCCCAAAACACTGCTTCTGTCCTTACCTATAATTAGAAAGTCCTGCCTCTTCCACGAGGATCCAGTGACACCAGTGGGTATCACTGCATATTTGTCATCTAAAAAACATATCACTTTGGAAGTTGCCAAATCGCATTGCGCCCCGGGTGGTAATAACTCTGGATCGCTGGGGATCCTACAAATTGTCCTGCTGAGGGCGTCAGAATGCTGCTCCCCGATGATTGTCCCCCTTGCGGAGCTTGCTCTTGAGTCATCGCCATCACTTGTGTCGTCGCGCGTTGACGATCCCCGCTCCTCCTGGAGTTTCCCGACTGAGTTGCTCCACTTGCATTGTTTCTTGCAGGACGACGCTTCCTTCTCCCGCATGCCGAACAATGATCTGATGAGTCTGCATTGTTTGTAATTTGTGGGCAGTCCTTCTTGAAATGCCCTGGTTTGCCACACTTGTAACACTGTCTTTGTTGAAAATTTGCAAATGCTTCCTTGACAGCTTTTTCCACTTGATCTCCTAAAATTGTCGCAACGTGCTGCGGTGTCCCCATCTTGCTGCATGCCTCTAGAATTTCTGCCATGGTGGGTTGGCCTGGCATTGCACTGATGACTTGCTTGCATTCTGGATTGGCATTTGCAAATGCAAGACACCGGATCATATGTGACTTCACTCCCTCATCAATGACTTGCCTGTCCACTGCTTGTGTGAGACGATCGATGAATGAAGCGAAGGGTTCTGAAGGACCTTGCTTTATATCTGTAAAAAGACTTTCTGTGACTCCTGCTGGTGGAATCTGCACCATTGCCTTTCTGGCTGCATCTTTGATGTCTGTCAGAACATCTCGAGGAAGAAAACTGGCTTGACGAGCTGCACTGTCAAGTGGTGGATCACCGGCCAATTGTGCCACTGTGAAGCCCGCATTTGCCCCACCTTGGTATTTGATTCTATAATCATTTAAAATTTTTCTCCATTTTGCTTCCCAGAGAATGAATTGTGAGTCGCTTAGGATCATGGTTGCAAGAGATCGGAGGTCAAATGGTGTTAAATCATAAATATTAAATGTCCCTTTCAAAAGTTGTTTGAAGTATGGAGACCCCAATCCATTATCACGAACGGCTTTCATCAGATCCCTGATGACTTCACGATCCAATCTCTCCCATTTTGGGTTTGCATCATGTGCATCATATGTCACTGGCATAGCTATGCCTTTTGGATCCATTGAAAGTGTATCCCCTTTCAATGCAAATTTCTTTATTTCTGTCCAGTCTGTTGGACTAAATTCTGGCTTGGCAGAAGCCTGTGCGGTGCCTGCCTCTGAAATTGTTCCCTTTGTTTTTGCTTTCTCTGCTGCTTCTTCTTTCTCAGGACCCACTTGTTTTGGAGGCTTCACTTCCTCAGGTTTTGTTTCTTTTTCTTTCTCTGTTTCTCTTTCTTTTTCTTTCTCTTTTTCTTTCACTCGCTGAACAGGAATCAGAGCTTGCTGAGCATCCTCAAATTTTTTTGAAACTTCCTTCCCTGGAAGAAATATCTGAGAGAAGGAAGACGTGGGATCATGGCGAAATGCTGTTTCAGTGAACCTTCGAAAAAATTTGTTCATAAAGTCCTCAGATAATTAAAATGACGACGCTTGTCGTGTAAACTCAAGTGCCTTTACTCTCCTGGCAGGAATCCCTTCTGATGCTGTGATTCTGATTATATCTTCATCTGTGATTGACATCTCGTGGTCCTCATCAATAACATCATCATCCCTCACCATTGGCAAAGGTTCTCTCAGCTTCTGTTTGAATCGCTGTTCTGAAGAAGTTGATTTTTTGTATGAAATTGGAAAAAAACGATGCAATGTGGGCGTATCCTCCCATACCGATCCTTCGGTGGATGCAACTGATGATCTCCGTGCTCGCTGCCTCTCTGCCCCGCCTCTCGGTGATGACGGCACGCTGGCAGCTGTCCTCTGTGGGCTCGGAGTTCTCAAGTATCTTTTAAGTTCTGGAAAAGCCTGTAAAATCTGAGAAATTTTCGGACGTGCGCCCATCCGTAACACCTCGGCAGCTGTCCCTGAATCACGGCACGCCGGCGATTCAAGGTCATAGCTGCTTGTGGGCGGAGTTGGGCTCCGCAGTCCCTGCTGCCTGGGGGTGGTACCTTTGAGACTCTCCCCGCCTCGGCCACGCCCCGTCACCGCCCATCCCGCCCCTGCCAGTCCTGGCCCCGCGGAATCCGACAGGATACCCCGTCCTGTTTGGCGTTCAAGGTCCGCCCCGTCATTTTCATCATCGGAATCAGTCTCCCCCCGAATAGAAACGCGCCCTGGGCTTCTACCTGCCCTTGCCGCGCGTGCGCCTGGACCGGCTGCTGAGCCTTCTGGGGTTTGTAGTTCTCGGCTCGACACTTCCGCTCTCGGCGCGTCCCTCCCGGCGCTCCGCGACGCGATATTTTGAGCTGTTTCGCTTCCCGTAGCTTGCGTCATCAGCGCGCGCCGAGCTGCCTGCTCTGTTCTCATCCCCCCCAGCTCCAAAATCTCTGCCCACGGCCTCCTTTTCCTCGCGACCCATGTCTATATCTCCCGACGCACCCCGCGATCGCGCCCTGTCGCGTCCCGCCGCATTTCGACGCGATAGGTTAGATTCGGTCCCTCACGCAGCCTCCGTTCCCTGCGCAGCCTCGCCCCCCCCGCTGCTCCAACGGCGCCTGACCCGCCTCTTTCCCCCCCATGTCCTCTTCACCCGCACCCGGTTTTTCCACGGGAAGGGAAAGGAGCAACGGCGACTGAGGAGAGCATGGCCGCGGTGACCCCGGAGGAGTAAATGGGCTCCTTGGTGGACTTATTCTCCCCTCCCCCATCCTATACAAATGAGGGGTTTGTTCTGGGACTGCTTCAAAGAAAAGCATGTCAAATTCCTCCTGTTCCCTTGGATGTATTAAAAGCTTGGGTTTTCCTGGCACTAATTTTGGGGTTTCTGACGAGGTTTTTGTTGGACCTTGAAATACCTGTGTTCTTTCCCCTCCCCCTTCCCATTCCCTTGGGGGAGGTAACGACCTCGGAGTTAGCATAGCTCTGTGTCCTGGCTGTGTGCCGAACTCCCTTTGTTTGCTTGGCTGCTGTCCAACCCTGCAGCTCTGTCTATTATATTCTGTTATAACTTCTAACATAATTCTTCCCGCTGATAAAAGCTTTGCAGGTATTTTCTGCTTTCGTGTGGCCTTATCATAAAGATTTCTGTTTACTTCTTGCCAAAAACCTGGCTCAAAAAGAGACTGGGTCTCACATTGTGAATAATTACATTTGACCCATAACATCAGGGCTTCGAGCTCTTTATCTTTCAGCGCTGCATTATATTTTGATATCAATTCTTTTAGATTTTCTAATATTATTGTTCTCTCTTGGGAACTAGTTCCCCCCATCGCGCGGTGTGTTCTGAATTTCACAGGTCTTACCAAAGTGAAACTTTCCCCAGCTGTGGTCCGATTCGTTTCAGAGGTGTCCCAATCTCCGTCCAGCAGATATCAGGGTGACGGGTTCCTGGGCCCAGTGGAAAGCCGTCATCTGGAACGAACTGGAGTGAGCTGATGTTCTGGCCAGACAGGTGTTTCTTCTCCGGAGTTGTTGGCTTGGCTGTTTGATGTTCTGGGAGCTTTTTGATGTTTCTGCAGAGGTTGCTGCGACCCTTTTCAGCGTTCCTTTTCAGGAGTGCCAGTCAGGAATGCCAGGTGTTTCTGCACCCTCAGGGATGGCAGATGTTTCTGCCCACACCCAGGGACACTAGATGTTTCTGTCCACACCCAGGGACGCCAGATGTTTCTGCCCACTCATGGACGCCATTTGTCGGGGGCTTACCCCAACATTGAGGTGGTTTCAGGGTCCTTTGCTCCCCTGCACAGCTCCGAGCCGAGCCGAAGGAAGAGACGGAGTTCTCAGGTTTAGATTTCTCAAGGTTGCATACTTCGTTTATTGTTTCTTATCTTACAATTTTCTCGGAGTCCGACAAGATGTTCGCAGCTGCATGGATTCCTCACGTCTCCCCCCGAGCTGGGCTGTCCTTATCTTTTATACTAATTACTACGTATTTCTTATTTACTATTTCTTACCAATGTCTATCACTATTACTAAAAAGGTCATCTTTACTTTGACCCAATCCTCACTAACTACTTTGTGCCACGTCAATGCAGCAATGGAGTGAGGGAAGAAGAAGGAGAAGGAGAAGGAGACAACGCCCCAGATTCTCCATCTTGTCCCCATTCATTTCAATGCTAGGAACCTAAAACTATTATTTTCTCATTCTGTGATAAGCTAAACTACTATTTCTCACATTCTTGTGGCCTGTAAACCTTCTCTCAGTGTAGGAAGTTTTTCCCATGGACTGAAATCAAAGCCAGTGTCTCTCTGAGCTCTGGGCTGGGGTCCCAGACCCCCCTGCCCAGGTCCCTGACCCTCCAGGGCAACCAAAGGAATGCCCTGGACTCCAACAGGGGATTGGGTGAGAGATATGGGGTCGGGGCGGGGATTGGGGGGAAGAAGGGATAGTGGGAAGGAGGAAGAATACGATGGCGTCCGCCATCAGGGTCTCATCCACGCGGCCAGAGCCCCGAGAGGAAAATATTGCATCTTGCTGAGGAAAAACAGGTGGGAGAGGAGGGTATAAAGAAGATGTATAAGTTTGAGGAGCAGAATTCAGTATGGAATCAGGAAAATACTGCTTCTCGGTGTGAAAACTGTATATTATATGGCTCTCTGCAAGATATTTACTATATGTATTATGTTGTATTGATTGTTAATGTTGTATTAATATTTTGATAGTATGGTAAATGTAGTTTTGTAGTTAAAATGTAGTTTTTATGTACCAACCACAGGAAAACATAAATCTTTCAGAGAAAAAGGAATTTACTACTTCCTTATCAGAAGAGACCGACTCCTCCTGCCTCTCTCAGCCCTGAAGACGCCATAGAGATTAAAGGAAAAAAGTGATACTAACCAGAGACAATTCTTTGTTTGAATGGAATTTATGCATCATGTATGAAATGTATGAATATACAACAGGCTATTGCTTTTAAGAGATAATCCTTTGTTAACAGGGGTCCTTCTTTGGAGCTTTTTTGCTCGGGGAGGCACCCAGACGTCTGTAACTTTGTTTTTTATTGTCTCGTATTGTCCTAACCCTAATTGTTCAATTTTTTTACTCTAAATCTATTTTTATAACTATCTTATTTATTATTAAACTTTCAAAATTTTAAAAACAAGTGATTGGCATTTTTCACATCGGGACCAGGGAATTGCTGAGAGGTTTTGCATGACTGTCTGTTATTTTCTGCTTCTAATGATTTATTAAAGAAATATGGGTATTGATCTAGTATCGATACCCAACTGTGACGGACAAAAACTCTCTAACAATTTAAAGTTAGAAAGTGTATGTTTATTACGGCCGGGCAGCACGCGGGATATTTCCCTAATTCGCCCTGCGAACTTCACAGGTAATTACAAAGCCTTTTATTTACAAAAGTGTTGAATATCCAAAATACAAATGCATATTCATACCCCTGTCACCTCCCATTCCTCGCTTCGTATGCTAATTGGCAAAAAGGCTATTAAGCATGCGTACTTTGTTTCTTAAAATGAGTCGGGGGTCTATTTTGGGGAGGGGTCACCCAAAATGAGGAAGTAAGATGAGTCTTCCTCGTCCTGACCTTTCTACCTTTACAATGCATTCGTGACAAATGAATCTTTGGTAGAATTTACAGTTTCCTGTGTTCAATGGGTCCTTTAAGCAGGAAATCTGCAGCTGTCTTATGTCCTATTTACCACATTTTGTTTTTCATTACAAGCACAACTACATAAACATAAACCTGACAAGAAATAAGTTGCAAAATCTGGGGTAGCTTATCTAAGATCCGGCTTCTGTTAACTGCGAACAAAGATTACATATCTATTTCAGCTAGTTCAGCAACTTCCTCAAAATTAACGTCTCACTAACAGCTTCTTGTGTACCTGTAAGAATATTGGAATAAATAAAGAAATTTTGTTTTCCCCATTTTCAACCTTTAAAGTTATTAATTTTCCCACATCATCCCAAAATGAAACAGAATTTATATCTTGTAAAGCAATATCTGGAATCTCAGCTGACAGCCAGGAGATAAATATTATTAAGAGCTTATCAGAAAATTTTAGGTCTGTTGAAATCTTTTTAAGTTGTTTAAAAGCACTCTTTTTATTAATTGATAAATGTATGCCCATGTTTCTGATGTTTTAAAAGGCAAACTGTTCGGAAAATCTAACCCCTGACGTGAAAAACTAAAGACTCTGCTGCGTCCCGCTCGTCCCGAGATAAGAGGGAAGGCGGGCTGCCCAGTGGCTCAGGGTGGCTCTCTCTATCTGCTTTTCCCGACTGCGGGGCACGGGTCGGGGGCGTCCCAGTGCTGGCCTCTGTCCCGGGACCCTCCCGTAGCTGGCCCACCCCAAAAACATGCGGTTTCACCCCGTACAGAACGCCAGCCGTTCCGCAGTGAAAAAAGAATTAAAAAAAAAAAAAAAACACATTTCACAAACACACTGCGGCACAGGGTCCTAGTTCCCTTTCACTATTAAACTATAGGAATCTTAGTGGACCCTGCGGCACGTGTTGCAACGTCAGGGTTTTCCGTCTCAAGGTCGACTCACTTTTGTCGTAAAAGCGAACTCCTGACCTTCCTAGCACCCCCAGCTGTGCAAAAACAGTTGATAGGGACTAGGTAGTTGTACCTCCCAAAGAGCTTTTTTAACCCCTTAAATAGGGAGTCACGCTTCCTGCGTGGGCTTATTAATATTTCATAACAAATCCACGTTGGGGGTCAACTGAAAATATACCTCCCTCTAGCCACACCCCCGGCTCTTGCTAGCTCAGTTATTCAGGGGTTTTAGGGAAATATATTTCAGAGAGACAGAATAAAGATTTCAAAAGAGTGACTCTCACCCCAGCTCCAGTCCAAGCTTTATTCTTGATGTGATGTTCCAGGAGCCTGAGAAGAGAGAGAGCGACCAGAAAGAGACAGGGGTTTATCTAGTTTTGGGCTAAGGAAAGATATTGGCCCTGAGCCAATAGGATCAGGAGTAGGTATGATAGGGAAGAAGGGTTAAACTACATAGCACGGACTTCAGGGGGATTCTGAGGGGAAAAACCATTCCTCAGAGGAACACAACAGGCTGCTATGAATAAAATAAGCCCCATCCCAACCAGACACTTTACAATCCTCAATTGGACAAAGCTGAACAGGAAAAGTATTATGATATTTAAATTATCATAGGTATTGTTGGTTAGGTTCTGCTCTCACTAGGCTGAATTCTGCTCCATCGCCGACTTTATTCAGATGGAAAACACTTTTACAAATTTTGGCCATAATATTTGAACTTGATCTTAATTTCCTTATATAGGAAAAAATTTTAGGGTAAGATCTAGGTAAGACTTCTTAGGCTCATCAAACTAAAGCTTTGTAACATGCAAAAAGAAAAAAGCATTTTAAGGTAGGATGATAAACATGCCTAGACTTTCCAGAGACAGAGTGAAACAGGCAATTTTGAAGGTCCCCTCTTAGCCCTCCACCTGTGCTTGATAAGGATTCATTTGAGGCAGCCAACAGGAACTCCTATATTCTGTGGAGAAAGACTGTCTATCAGCTCCTTGTTCAATATGGAGTTTTCTGTGGATTTCCGTTCTGCTAATCATGCACAATTACAGAAAAGAAAAACTGCTGTTAAAAAATAGCATATTAATATACATGTCAAGACAAAGCCTTTAGGCCTCAGTTTTCTAAATATAATTAATAATGTGTATGAAACTATTGCCACAGAGAACAAGATTATAGTTCTGGACAGACTACACATGGGGGATTGGTACAGATTTATAAAACTCACTGAAGTGTAAGTAGTTTGCTTTCTGTTTTGAAGACTCAGAGCCAAATAATCCATATTCCTGGATTGCATCTTCCAGTTTTTATGGACTATGCCCCATGTAAAATAAATGTTATGAGAATGAAAACAACCAATAAATGTCCCATGTAAAAGATACTTTAATTAATCACTGCAAGAAATATTTGAGAGAAAATGGCATAGCAATTAAAAGCACTAAACAGTGCATTATTTTATTTTATTTTATGTATAGAATATAGCTGTCCGAACCAAGTGATTGTTTCAGCTCCAGGAAAGGTGCAGGCAAATTCTTACAGGTGAACATAAAGAGGCAGATGTTTCCTCCTCTAAATTATGGAGCTATTTTATCTATGTGACATCATATCAATGAGTTGCAAACCAATTTTTCTAGGAGATGCTCTGAAAGAAGGAGATGAGAGCATGATTGTATTCTTTAAGATTAGCTTGACAGATATTCTTTCAAAAAGAAAATAAGTTTTTGTCTCCTAATTTCTTGGGAGAAGGTGATAATGCTGGCATTTTATCATGACCAATCAGTTTAGCACAGTTAAAAATCATTCTTGTTTAGAAAAAAGTTTGATGATATTGTATTTTATTAATTCCATATTTCCACAGGATGTTAGAAATTCAACAAACGGCTAATGTCCCATGTAGAAATTTGACAGAACTGATACTTAGTACCATGAAAGATAGAGCTCAAGCAGCCAAATTCCTTCTTCCTTTTGCATCACTAAAAATGCTAAAAGTAAAGAAAATGTTTTATTCTGTGAAATTATACATGCCTGTGGATGCTGGCAGCCAGGTCAGAAAGGAGCAGCAGAGACTGTGAGAAAGAAAGTTACATAACTTTCCCACACTGGCCTGAGAAGCTGTGAGAAGGAATTGAAAACAATCCTTGCACCTGCTGTTTTCCCACTTGTTTACTTGCAAGATGTTTATGAAAAGGTGTTTTTTCTAATTGGCCAATGATAGTGAGGGGTGTTAGTTTGAGGACCAATCATGTCCTGCTCTCTTGGAACTGTCTACAAAAAGATGTGATTTTTAATAAGCAAGGCTTTCGCCTTCTGAGAAGACCTAGAGTCTATGTGTTGTTATTTAGCTGTCCTTAATGCAATAGCGACATCTGGTTACTTCGCCATTTATTGTAGTCAAGACTGACGAATGGACTGTTTCCTTGCTTCCTCTGCTGAGAGGTAGGCAGTTTTTCCCCCAAGCCTCCTAGAAAGAGGCTGGTCTTTACAACCACGGGGTAGCGCAACCGGCTTGAGAGTTGGTTTGGGATGGCTCCCAACGAAGCATCAGTTTGTATTTTGGGACAAACCTCTGCATCAGCGGGCTGTTGGGGAAAAGGTTTTCTGAATATGGGGAACAAAAACTCTAAAGAGGAAGAGATCATCTTTTCTGTGTGGAAGAATGCATTACTGCACATAGGAATTGCTGTATCAGATTGTTCCCTGCGTGCCCTGCTCCACTGGGCAAAGGCTTATGGGTTTTCGGTGAATGCCAAGACCGTCTTCAGTCCAGACGCTTGGCAGTTGCTAGACCGACTATGGTATGAAATTGCTAGCAGAGATAAGGACATGTTTAAAGGTGATTTTGAAAAAAAACACGGGGAACAGCCAGAGTCAAACACCTTCTTCACAGAAGTAGTGGTGAATGCTCCGTTTATTGAGGGTACACAGGGTTCTTTTATACATATATCATTCTAGTGCACAAGCTGTTCACACAGCATTTTACTACTAGCTATTGGCTAGTGTTATCTGCATAAGCATTCCTTTGCAGTTACCTGTTTACACTTTGTTGAGGGGCCAACAGCTTGTTCCCAGGCTCAATGTCCTGGTTCTCAGGCTCAACGTCCTTGACAGTGCTAAAACAACAGAACTTTCCCAGCACTGTAAGGCCTCCCTGTGTCTGTCTCCAAAAATCCTGCTACACACGTCTGATCTGGCGATCATGTGGGGCACTGTCTAAAGTGTTACAACAATGGCCACCAGGGAAGGGCCATGCGGAAATGGAGGATTTGGAGACTGTGGATGCTCTTTCTATGGACACTGGAATACAGGAAGGCGGCAGGGCTGAAGGCACTGCGGGCAGCATTCCTTTGGCTCCACCTGGACCTTTGAGGGACTTGGGAACTGCTCATATAACCTATCCCTCGCTGCGAGATTATGTTCCTCCTGTGAAAAGTGCATATTATATGGCTCTACGCAAGATATTTACTATATGTGTTATGTTGTGCTAATTGTTAATGTGGTATTAATATTTTGATAGTATGGTAAATGTAGTTTTGTAGTTAAAATGTAGTTTTTATGTACCAACCACAGGAAAATATAAATCTTTCAAAGAAGAAAGAATTTACTACTTTCTTATCAGAAGAGACCAGCTCCTCCTGCTTTTCTCAGCCTAGTGGACGCCATAGAGATTAAAGGAAAAAAGTGATACTAACCAGAGACAATTCTTAGTTAGAATGGAATTTATGCATTATGTATAAATTGTATGAATATTCAACAGGCTATTGCTTTTAAGACATAATTTTTTGTTAACAGGGGTCCTTCTTCAGAGCTTGTAGCTCGGGAGAGGCACCCAGACGTCTGTAACTTTGTTTTTATTGTCTTGTATTGTCCTAACTCTAAAACTGTTCCATTTTTTTACTCTAATTCTATTTTTATAACCATCTTATTTACTATTAAACTTTTAAAATTTTAAAACAAGTGATCGGCGTTTATCACAATTATGGTAGCAGAGGATGGTTATAACACCTCACTGCTGGTGCCTTAGGAGAATCAGAGTGAGGACGGCGCGCCCTGCCCAGTTTGGCAGCCTCGCTCTGTGTTCTCCTGCTGTGACCGGCAGATGCAGGTTACGATCAATGGACAAGAGGAGACAATAAAACAAAGAAAGGGAAAAGATTCCCTAAAACCGCGGTAGTTAGCCCCTAAGACTAAAGTGTACACGAAGACAAAGACCCAAGGACAAAGGACAGGTAAGTATTGGTTTGGAGGGGCGGTTAAAGGGGGGGATGAATGTGTGTGAATGAGAGGCAGCTGGTTATCCCAGACCTGCTAAGCGAGTGCAGAGTTTCTGACGCTGCGTTTCCGTTCTTTCGCGAGAAAGACGGCCAGTAAAGAGACGAAGCGAGTGATAAGAAGAGTGAGAGAACCCCCCCAGGGAAACTGGGACTGAATTTTAGAAAAGGGGTGGGACCCCTAGGAAGCTAAAAGTCTGCTGGATTGAGGGGTAAGTGCCCAAGAGCATCCAGGACTGAAACCTGCTGGGTTGAGGGATTAATATCCCAAGAGCACCCAGGGTGAAGCAAAAAGTCTGCTGGATTGAGGGGTAAGTGCCCAAGAGCATCCAGGACTGAAACCTGCTGGGTTGAGGGATTAATATCCCAAGAGCACCCAGGGTGAAGCAAAAAGTCTGCTGGATTGAGGGGTAAGTGCCCAAGAGCATCCAGGACTGAAACCTGCTGGGTTGAGGGATTAATATCCCAAGAGCACCCAGGGTGAAGCAAAAAGTCTGCTGGATTGAGGGGTAAGTGCCCAAGAGCATCCAGGACTGAAACCTGCTGGGTTGAGGGATTAATATCCCAAGAGCACCCAGGGTGAAGCAAAAAGTCTGCTGGATTGAGGGGTAAGTGCCCAAGAGCATCCAGGACTGAAACCTGCTGGGTTGAGGGATTAATATCCCAAGAGCACCCAGGGTGAAGCAAAAAAGTCTGCTGGATTGAGGGGTAAATGCCCAAGAGCATCCAGGACTGAAACCTGCTGGGTTGAGGGATTGTGCCAAGAGCACCCAGGGTTTTGCCGGATTGAGGTTATGCCCAAGAGCATCTGGGGTTGAACAACACAGCTAGATTGAGGGCTAAAGTGCCCAAGAGCATCTGGGGTTGGACAACACAGCTGGATTGAGGGGATATCCAAGAGCACCGGGACTGGCCAGTAACACCTAAAATGGTAATAGGTGATTTAAAAGTAAAAGGTACCTTGTTGTTGTTTTGTTGTTGTTTTGTTGTGTGACCTGCGCATAGGCCTCAGTTTCCCCGGGCGGGTGGGGGCTGTGGCAAAATGTGTGTGTGACCTGCGAATAGGCCTCAGTTTCCCCGGGCGGGTGGGGGGCTGTGGCAAAGTGTGTGTGACCTGCGCATAGGCCTCAGTTTCCCCGGGCGGGTGGGGGCTGTGGCAAAGTGTGTGTGACCTGCGAATAGGCCTCAGTTTCCCCTGGCGGGTGGGGGCTGTGGCAAAGTGTGTGTGACCTGCAAAAACCGGCCATAGTTTCCCCGGGCGGGTGGGGGGCTGTGGAAAAGCGTGTGTGTGACCTGCAATTCAGCCCTTTTTCTCCTGGCGTGTGGAGTGGGGAGGCAGTAAAGTGTAAGTGACACGCAAATTAGCCTCATAAGTGGATCGGCACCTGGGGCGACCAGATTCTGAGCCCTCCTCAGAGGCCCAGCTATAGGGGGAGGACACACAGAGCCACGATTCTCTGGCGACAAGCTTTATGTCCTAAGAGTGTGAAAGAGTGTATAAAAGTGAAGAAGGAATGAAGTAAGAGTAGATGGAAGAAAGCACATGTAATGTTGGCTGTTATATCTCCTTAGAGGGAAGTGTATTGTATTTGTGTGTGGTAGAAGGGATTTTTGTGTGTGTGCATAGATAGAAGTGGTCTTTAGGTTGTAAGAGAAAGTGAAAAACAGAGGTGGGGGACGAATAGATAAAATCTTGAAAAATAGGACAGAAAAACAATAAGTTGGATACAAGCTAGAAAAAAAGAGTGTAAAAAAAAAATTACCAACAGAAATAACTCAAAATAGCCCTCTTAGCATTATGTTAGCTAACTGGGATAAAAACCCTTGTACAAAAAAAAAAAAAAAAGGAAAAGGTAAAGATGATACAATTTTGCATGATAGAATGGGCAGAGAAGGAAATAAGATCTGACCACGTTTATTGGCCAAGATATGGCTCTTTTGAGAACTGGATCTGTCAAGCTCTAAATATATTTGTAAATTCAAAAGAACCGTTTAATCCTAAAGAAAGAGAATATGCCACATGTTAGACAGGAGATTTTAGGAGAATAAAAATCTTTAATGTATCAGAAACGCCCGAGACGAAACAAGAAAAGAAAAAAGGGGAAAGAAAAGGGAAGGGAACAAGAAGAAAAGAAGAAAATAGAGTGGGATCCTTTGCAGGTTTTGCCCCCTCCTTTCCCGCTCTATCCGTCCGCGGCCGAGCCCCTGTCCCAGGTCCCGCTTCAGCCCCGCCCGCCCCCAGCGCGGGCTCGCAGCCTCCGGCAGCCCCGCCTGCCCCGGTTCCCGTCCCGAGCGCCGGTTCGCAGCCCGCAGCATCTGTGCCGGTCCCCGCATACACCCCAGCCCCGGCCCCGCCGGTGAATTTGTCTGCCCCAGCCGCCTGGTCTGCAGCCGCCTTGGGGGCCGTGCCGGGGGCCCCTCCTGACGCGTGGTCTAGGGCTGCAGCCCCAACCGTGCCGGGGGTCCAGTCAGTCCCAGCCGTCCTATCTCCAATCGCTTCCCCCACTGCCCGATCCCCGGCTGCCCTGCCTAAGCCGGCTGCGCTGGGCGCTGCCGCCGCTCCTTCGTCTCTGCCGGGAGTCCTTGACTCAACTGCCACCAGCCCCATGCAAGCTGGCCACGCTCCCCTCTGGCATCCCCCGACACTGCCCCCTCCTCCTGTCCCGGCAGCAAACCCCGCCTACGCTCCGCCCTTGGAGGACCAAGCCTCGGCGCTATGCCCTTCCCTTCCCCCCTTGCAGCCCCGAGCTCCGTTTCCTTAGTAACCACAGCGACTGCTCAGGTAGACGAAATTACCGCAGGAGTTCACGGAATCTCCAAACTTATTTGAGCAAGCTTTAGGAAAAAAAAAAAAAAAAAAAAAAAAAAAATAGTGCAAGCCTTCTCCACTCCTCCTAGAATACAAATTATCCAATATGTGGATGATCTTCTACTATCTGGGGAAGATGAAGTTGAAGTTAGAGAAGCTACAATAAAGCTTTTAAATTCTCTGGGAAAAAAAAAAAAGATTAAGAGTATCAAAAGAGAAACTGCAATTTGTAGAACTAGAAGTAAAATATCTTGAACACTTGATAGGTAAGGGTAGTCGAAAGCTCAGTCCAGAGAGAATTGCAGGAATTCCATCCCTTCCACCTCCCTCTTCAAAGAGGGAAATCAGAAAACTACTTAGATTGTTGGGATATTGTAGATTATGAGGAGTACACACAGGCAGTAAAATTTTTGTATGAAAAATTGACAGAGGGGGATAATATAAAATGGACCAAGGAAGATGCTGATAAATTAGAAAAATTAAAGTTAAAATTAGCCTCAATACCAGCTTTAAGCTTACCTTCACTAGAAAAAACCCTTTCATCTGTATGTGAATGTAGAACAAGGGGTAGCTCATGGAGTTCTGGTCGTGTAGAAAGGATAAACCAGACTTTAAAGAGAACTTTGACCAAATTAATGGTTGAAACCCAAATGTCATGGGTACAATGCCTACCTTTAGCCTTATTAAGGATCCGAACACAACCCTGGTCAGACCTGGGATTGTCACCCTATGAAATGATGTTTGGGTTACCCTTTTTAACCACCCAACATGAAAATGCTACCTATGAGGTAGGGGAAATGAGCGTTAAAAAAAAAAAATACGTTAACACCATTGCAAAAAAACTCTTGAAAACTTACGGTTAAAAGGAATAATCCCTCAAACCACACCTTTAGATTTTAAAATCCATAATGTTCATCCAGGGGAATGGGTGCTAGTAAAAACCTAGAAAGAACAATCTTTAACTCCTCAATGGGAAGATCCTTTTCAGGTATTGCTGATGACCGAGGCCGCGATCCGGACCAAGGAACGAGGGTGGATCCACGCCAGCAGAATCAAAGGACCTGTGGATAAACCTAAGGAGTGGACGATTACATCTGAACCGGGTGATACAAAACTGACTCTTAAACGGGGACTGGGTGGTAATGAACTGGGAAGACCCAAATGATCCAAGAAACATACCCAGGATCACACCTAATTGGGAGATAAGGCCAAGCTTATATCAGTGGTTTCAAGTTCCGTCTAGACAAGTTTTGAGACGCCTCAGATACCCTCCTTGGGGAGGAATACTTCCACTCCAAACAGGAGGATCAGGACTGTTTCGGACAGAGAACTCTTGTATTCACGCCTTAGCCTGTGATTTATACAAGGAGGAAGAGGAGTTGCAACTTCCATCAGTGGCAGACCAAATACCTTGTTTGATCCACCCAAATACCAGACATGCTAGCTGGGTTAAATGTAAATGTTTAAATTGTGGGAAGAATTGGTATTGTAGTTCACACAAGCGACGTTCTCGTTGCAGGAAGTGTCAAGGACCAAATCGATCTCCTATCCAAATAGAATTCCAAGAAACTGAAATAATAACTTTGTTTTGTGGATGGGAATTATTAGTGCCTGTTGAATGGGAGATACCTGAAGAACAGTGGGAAACGACAGTTACGATTTGTCTGGAAATTAGCTAAGAGGAAGTGACAAGGAAATAGAGGGCAAGACCAGATTGGCCTCTGTATTCGCCACCAAGAAGATCAAATACACCTGCTGTGGGTTGCAACCCCATAGGCATGGGAGGTGGGAGTATAAGCCATACTGGACCTCTGTTACTCCTTTTTCTGTCACTCAATTTTTGTCTTCTCCCTTTTGGGATATCGACAAGGCCATGTTACAGATGTTACCAAAAGCTGTACATGGAAAGACACCGAGGTTCTTTTTTTCATTTCTCACACTCATGTCAACAGCCACTGTTACAACCCATCCAAATTGGGCAATTGCATACATAAAGGGAAAAAGTACTGGATTGCAGAGAACTTAGGAACAAGTGGTAGCAGGATGGGAAGTCAGTGCCCAAAAGAGGAGAGGTGGATTTGTTTTACCTACATTACTAGGAAAAAAGCACCAGATTTAGTAAAAGAGCAGTTAATAAGCAAAAAGGCTAAGTCAGTAAAACCACCTAAGCCTGTGCCAATTTCCATCAATGATTTGTATACCAAACTTGAACAGCAATTAGAGAAAGAAATAGATATCTCAAGGATGGGTAAAAATCAGTTTGTAGAATTAGGAGAAAGAATAAGTAAGGAACTTAACATAACCAATTGTTGGGTCTGTGGAGGGGCTTTGATGTCAGAAGAATGGCCATAGAAAGGCAGCAGCTTAGGCCCAATTGAGCTTCTAAAATGGAACCAAGCAAGTACAAGTAGAGAAAACAGACCAGAAGGGTGGATTTTAAGCTCAACAGTGATAGGGGAAGAATGTCTCTGGCGCACTGGGAAAAGCTTCCTCTATGAAGTAGGAAAAACACCCTGTAAAAGATATAAGGTTAGTAATGGAACTTCTGTATGGTGGGTCCCAGAAGCACCAACCGTGTATTGGACCCAAGAAAAAGCAAAGAAAGTGAATTGTAAGTATGACAACAAAACAAACCTTTTTCAATGTAATGATACAAGTAAAAATCCTTACTATGGCATCCCAGAAGTTTCCAAATTTTGGGAGAATATAGATCAACAAAAATTTAACTATTGGAAAGCTCCAGACGGCTTATTTTGGATATGTAGAAAAAGAGCATACCCAAAACTCCCCTCCCAGTAGAAAGGGAGCTGTACTCTAGGAATTATACAGCCAGGATTTTTTCTTTTACCAGGACCTGATAGAGATCAATTAGGGATACCAGTTTATGAGGATCTAAAGAGAAACAAAAGAAAATTAATTGGAGGATTCCAAAAATGGGGAGATGAAGAATAGCCCCCTGAACGCATACTAGAAACATATGGGCCAGCCACCTGGGCACAAGATGGGAGTTGGGGATATCGAACCCCAATTTATATACTAAATCGTATTATAAGACTTCAGGCCGCTGTAGAGATAATAACGAACAAAACTAGTCAGGCAATGGAATTAATATCAAAGCAACAAACCCAAACAAGAGCGGCTGTGTATCAGAATAGGTTGGCTTTAGACTATTTATTAGCTGAAGAAGGGGGTGTTTGTGGAAAATTCAATACATCAGATTGTTGTTTAAAAATAGATGACAATGGAGATGCCGTCCTGGACATAGTCAATAATATCAGAAAAATTGCCCACGTACCAGTTCAAAAGTGGGAATCAATGCTAAATACTAGCTGGTGGGATAATGTGTTAGGAGCAGAATGGTGGAAAAAGTTAGACTTCTTCCTTTTATGCGCTACAACTAGTTTAATATTTCTTCCTTGTTTGATTCCCTGTTTCATTTGGCTCATCACCAGTGTAGTACAAGGCATGCAATTAGTGAACATAGACCAAAAGTTGCCTACAACAACACCACCACAAAGGATTATGGTGTTAAAGAAACAAAATAATATAGAAGACCCCTTCAAAGAAGCGAGATTGATTTGTGAAAAAAATGAGCGAATAATGAAAGCTAGAAAACAATGAATATTGCTCGAGCCAAATTAATTATAAAAAGAAAGAGGGAGGATTGTGAAAAGTGCATATTATATGGCTCTACGCAAGATATTTACTATATGTGTTATGTTGTGCTAATTGTTAATGTGGTATTAATATTTTGATAGTATGGTAAATGTAGTTTTGTAGTTAAAATGTAGTTTTTATGTACCAACCACAGGAAAATATAAATCTTTCAAAGAAGGAAGAATTTACTACTTTCTTATCAGAAGAGACCAGCTCCTCCTGCTTTTCTCAGCCTAGTGGACGCCATAGAGATTAAAGGAAAAAAGTGATACTAACCAGAGACAATTCTTAGTTAGAATGGAATTTATGCATTATGTATAAATTGTATGACTATTCAACAGGCTATTGCTTTTAAGACATAATTTTTTGTTAACAGGGGTCCTTCTTCAGAGCTTGTAGCTCGGGAGAGGCACCCAGACGTCTGTAACTTTGTTTTTATTGTCTTGTATTGTCCTAACTCTAAAACTGTTAAATTTTTTACTCTAATTCTATTTTTATAACCATCTTATTTACTATTAAACTTTTAAAATTTTAAAACAAGTGATCGGCGTTTATCACACTCCGAAGTATCCCTCCCCTCGGGATTTTATAATGCCGAGGTATCCGTCACCTGCGGAACAGCTTGTGAAAGCTTCGTTAACAGAGCGGCAGCTAGAAATTGGTGAGCGTCCAGCTCCTTTCGCCCCCCCCAAGCCCCCCGCCCCTCCTCTCTCGGCATCGCAAGCAGCCGTGGGGGACCCTTTGCTGCAGACAGCTTCCTTCGCCCTCCCCGCCCTCCCTGCACTCTCTCTCTCTGCATCACAAGAAATCGCAGAGCAATCTTCGCTGCAGACTGCTGACACTGCTGTAGGCGTTGTCCCTTCAGCCCCCCCGCTTCCATGTGTGGAGCCCACGCCTGCATCTGCACCGCCTCTGCTCCCTGCCAAATGCGGAACTACTGACACCGTGCCTTCTGTTGTTTCAGTGCGACCATCCGCAGTGCCTGCGACTGCTGCTCCCCCCTCCTCGGCACTCCCAGCCTGCCTGCCCTCCTCTGCTCCCTTCAGACAGTCCCGTGTGCCGTTGCCCCAGGATACGGACAGTGACACTGATGATAACCGACAGCTTGCCCTGCAGCAGGGGGGGTGGCCTGGCAGCCGAGCACCGGCACCGCTGTGTTGTGGGAAAGCTTCAGAGCCACCTGTGGACACTTTTACCTTGTCAAGTGACTGTGCGTCCAAAGCACCCGGGACATTTTTGGGAACTAATCAAAATGCAAGCTCTGGAAATGGGAAATTGGGACTTATTAGAGAGGATGGGGATGCCTGAGAATGGGATTATCAACACCATAGATGCGGGGGGGAGGGAAACAGAGGAAGGTCAAGCAGTTGTTCCAGCCTCTGAGGGAGATATGCAGTTGGATCAGGAGGTCAGTGGCACCCCACAAGGTGGTGTCCAAACCTTCCCTGTGTTCAGGGCTGCCCAGAACACGGGACAAGTCGACAGGCATGATGTCATAGCATGGAGAGTCATACAGGATTTACAAGATAAAGTAGCAAAATATGGGCTTAGCTCTTCAGAAGTTATGTAAGTTATCAGGGTGTTAAACACTGATCTGCTTGCTCCATTTGATATTAAACATCTGGGCCAAGTGTTGTTCCAACCTGTGCAATTCAGAGTTTTTGAGGACAACTGGAAACAAATGGCTGATAGGGCTGTAGCAGATAACGTGCTTTCCTCCGAATGACCCCAGATATGCTGTTGCAGTAGATGCTCTCATGCGAACGAGTGTCTTTTCTAATCCTGATGTCCAGGCTGGCTGGGACCCTCGGGTTCTGGAGCAGGATCAAAAGATAGGCATTCGGGCACTGTTAAAGACTATAGAAATGGCTGCCCCCAAGTGACGATACGTGAAAATAACTCAGGAAATGAAGGAACCATTTCTGCCATTTGCTGAGAAAATAGCAGCAGCCTTAGAAAAACAGGTTGAGGATGATAACTTAAGACAGATTTATGTAAACAATTAGCAAAGGATAATGCCAATGAAGATTGTAGAAAGATCATAGACGCTCTTCCAGGGGACCCTTCATTACCAGGTATGGTCCAAGCATGCTCTAAAGTGGGTTCTGTAGACTACAAGATGTCTGCTTTGGCTTCTGCTTTACAGCCAGCATGGGCAGGCTGTGGAGGTGTGTTTCTGTCCCATCTGGGGTGCCAGTTGTTTCTGTTCCATCTGGGGTGCCAGTTGTTTCTGTCCCATCTGGGGGACGGCGAGTTGTTTCTGCCCATCCCAGAGACGCCAGTTGTCGGGGGCTCCTTTTTAGGAGCTTAAATTGCCCGGCATTCAGGTGGTTTTAGAGTTCTGGCCCTCTGCAAAGCTCTGTGCCAAACGCAGGAAAAGACGGAGTCTTCAAGGTTACATGCTTCGTTTATTAGTTCTTGTCTTACAATTTTCTCAGTGTCCAAAAGATGTTTGCCGCGGCTCGGACATCTGGTGACTCCTCCTGTCTCTGGGCTGTCCTTATCTTTTATACTAATTGCTACGTATTCTTTATTTACTATTTCTTACCAATCTCTATCACTATTACTGAAAAGGTCATCTTTACTCTGACCCAATCCTCACTAACTACTTTGTGCCAACGTCACTGCAGAAATGGAGTGAGGTGTTACCTCCGCTGAGGCGTAGCGACCTGGTTCAGGAACGACACGGCAGCCACACCCAGGCTGCTCGGACCACCAGCTCACAGACACCAGTGTGGTGGACGGCTAATGGCGTTTATTAACTGGTTACATGGAGTTATAAAACCTCTGTTTGCTACATCACATCCATCTGCTTACGTTACAAGTTAGGTATTGCTTACCTTATCAAGGACACTAACTAGCTAAGAGTTGAGGGAGGGGTTCTGTCTGCCCGTACAACGCGATATCTTCCGACCGCCTGTCCCTAATCTCCCACATTTCCCCCCCCTCCTATGACTAAGTAAAAAAGTATAAAAGTATAAATGTTATAAAAGTATAAATGTCATAAAAATACAAAAGCTGTTAAAGTTAGTATAATAGGATACAAAAATGGTATAAAATGTTAGTAACAAGCGCACTTCACGGTAATTGCATGCGTTCGACAAATAGGATGTCGACTTTCTCTAAACGTCTTCTAACAAACGATACTAACTTGTTCAAAATGCAAGGCCCAAAAATCAATGTCAGGAGTATCATGGTGAGAGGGCCTATTAAGGTGGGAACAAGGGTGGCTAGCCATGGGGACTGATTGAACCATGACTCGAACCATCCTTGTTGGGCCTCTCTCTCTCTCTTTCTCTGGGCCAGTCTTCCTCTCAGTTCAGCCATGGAGTCTCGCACGACTCAGGTATGGTCTGCATAAAAACAGCATTCTTCTCTCAAGGCGGCACACAGGCCTCCTTGCTGCATGAGCAAGAGGTCCAGTCCTCGCCTGTTCTGCAGGACGACTTCCGAAAGCGAGGAGATAGATCTTTCCAGAGAGGAGATGGATTTTTCAATTCTCAGTAAGTCTTCGTCAATTGTCATTTGCAGCTGAGAAAGTCTTTGATGTTGGGTCACGAGAGCTGAAACACCTGTGGCTGTGCCAGTGGCTCCTAGGCCAAGGAGCATTGCAATGGTTATACCTGTTATTACTTCTCTTTTGCGGAGCAGGATGGTTTCTTCTAAAAAGCGATACATTTCTTCTTCTTGGTGATACAGGACTCTAGGAACAATCAGAACTTGGACACAAAAGTCAGCAAGGTTATTGAATTTGCTAAGGTACACACAGGGAGTTATTCCGATTTGTTGACAGACCCACATTCCTGATAGGAACGGAACTGCCCACTTATCAGTCTTTTGACTAGGTTGGATGAACTCAGTACAGATATTTCCCATCTGCTTTGCTACGGTTACACTGCCAAAGCATTTGCCTCGGCCTGTGACTTGACTCAGGGTAATTTCTCTCTGGGGTGTGTCCCACTTACAGTTGTGTGGATTGTTTGCTGCAGAGTATTCAAAAGGAGCATCAAGGGCGACACCCTCATGAAAAGGAGGTTCTGCATTATAACATAACCAGCATGATTTTGTGAAGTTCGGATTGGATTGGTTCAATGACAAAAAGGTAGCATTTAACACACTAAGAAACAGATTATAAGGAGCTGACTTAGGTTTTTGGTAGATAGCTAAAGGACGGGATGAGGAGGAGGTGCCAGATGTGGCTTCCCTCTTGTGTCTGCGTGCTGCGAGATTCTGATAGGGTTTGAATGACTGGGGCACTGAAGGTAGGAGTCTGATAATTTGCACGTTTGCCCAATTTAAATGCCTGGCTGCATTTAAAGCACGCCATTTTTATCTTCTTCCAGTCTGTGAGGGGAGTTCGTTCTGACTTCCCCTCAACCCAAGTAGAAACATTGTTGTTACTGATTTTATATACTATTACTTCTTCTTTGTCAGAGCCGGAGTCAGAGCCGGCAGCAGAGGACTGGCTGTCCCAGTTCCAGCTGAAGTCCGAATCAGAGCCGGAAGTCGACTGACTGGCTGCTTCCGGGCTCTGGACCCTTTTGGTTGGGCTCCGACCCCGCCCCTTTCCCTCAGGGCTGGGCCGTCCCTTCCCTCTTGGCCCCCGCCCCTTTCCCTCAGGGCTGGGCCACTCTTTCTCCCTTGGCCCCCGCCCCTTTCCCTCGGGGCTGAGCCGTCCCCTGCACCTGCGCTCCCCCCGCCTCCTACTGTGGGAGCTTCTTGCCTTAGAAAAACGTGCTTTTTGGCAAAGATTAGCTTCAGCTCTCTCTTTGCGCTCTCCTCCCTTTTTCTGCTCGCGCGCCCCCGCGTTAGCAAACGAGCTTTCTTTGTTTTCAGCGCTATCAGTGAGCAACCTTGAGCTTGGAGGCTTTGAAGCAAGCTCTTGATTTTCTGAGCCTGAGCCTATGCATTCGGCCGAACTGACTTCATCAACACTCTGAGCATTATCACTAACATTCAGAGTACATTCTTTTACACTCTGAAAATTCTCAACAACAGTTCCCTCTGAGAAAGTTTGTGTCGCTGCTGCAATACCTAATTGGGGGGAAACCTTTAAACAATTTTGGGCAGCTCTCCAGGTGTCCTGTTCCTGCAAGGCCTTCTGCAGTGCATCTACGACCCTTCCCCATGCCTTAAGATTTTTCCCCGAGCCGGAAGACATTGTGTCTTCGGCAAGAGCCTTAGTACATTGATCCCAAACATCTGGGTGGAGGATATCCACCAGTCTATCAATAATACTAAGTTGCAAAAGCCTCGTCACTGCGAGGGTAAAATCTTTTGCTTTACAATCAATTCCCCACTGCTTATGAATCTGAGAAACGACCTTCACGAGAGCTTCCATCTTCTGCGTGGGTCCGGAGGCGTCCCTCCCGCCAAGCTGGACCAGCCGCTCGGCTGTCGTTCACCCGTCCAGGCGACTCCCGTTCTCCCGGGCGACTCCCGGGGCTTCGGCACCACTAGTTACCTCCGCTGAGGCGTAGCGACCTGGTTCAGGAACAACACGGCAGCCACACCCAGGCTGCTCGGTCCATCAGCTCACAGACACCAGTGTGGTGGACGGCTAATGGCGTTTATTAACTGGTTACATGGAGTTATAAAACCTCTGTTTGCTACATCACATCCGTCTGCTTACGTTACAAGTTAGGTATTGCTTACCTTATCAAGGACACTAACTAGCTAAGAGTTGAGGGAGGGGTTCTGTCTGCCCGTACAATGCGATATCTTCCGACCGCCTGTCCCTAATCTCTCACAGTGAGGGAACAAGAAGGAAGAAGAAAGAGACAATGCCCTAAATTCTCCATCTTGCCCCATTCACTTCAATGCCAAGAATCCCAAACTCACTGTTTTTTCACCCTGTGATATTCTAAACTACTATTTTTTACACTCTTGTGGCCTGCAATGCTTCCTGCAGTGCAAGAAGCCTCTCCCATGGACTGAAATCAAATCCAGTGTCTCTCTGAGCTCTGGGCTCTGGGCTGGGGTCCCAGACCCCCCTGCCCAGGTCCCTGACCCTCCAGGGCAACCAAAGGAATGCCCTGGACTCCAACAGAGGTGGACAACAGAGACATGTGAATACTGAGTGCAAGCAAAAACATGTAAAACAGAAGCAAAAAGGAAATAAGGGTACTTTCTTGTGTGCTAGATGCGCAAAGCCAGGTCATTATGCAAACCAATGTAAGTCTAAATACGATGCCAATGGTCAGCTTTTGGCAGGCTCGGGAAATGGGAGGAAGACCACAAAGGGGAACTGAGCTCCACCGCAAGTAATTCCCCAGGGCATAGTACCAGCACATGCTTACTCAGCCAACTTAAGGGTAGTACCCATAGAGCAGTCGGGGTGGATGTACACACCGCAGCAACAGTCATTTTAGAATCTTGTCACGTATATAAGGTTCCCCTGGATGCATTTGGCCCTTTGGGTCACAGATTGAGTACACTGCTTGTGGGAAGATCTAGTGCAACCCTTCAAGGGATCTTTGTGCATCCAGTAGTCATTGATGCTTACTTTACAGGCCAAATTTGTGCCATAGTTTCCACACCCACCCCCGGTCACTATCCCTGAAAGGACTTGCATTGCTAAGTTGTGCCTTTTCAGTCATGTGTCCCCAGGACTGTCCAGCAGAGTTGTGGGAATGGTGGCTTCAGATCTATGGGATTGCCACAAGTTTTCTGGACTGCAGACATTTATAATCAGTGACCACAGATTATGTGTACCCTGAATTTACCGGATGCCAGCCCGCCTCAGATCCAGCCTCAAGGTTTGATCAACACAGGCACTGATGTGACAATCACCTCCTTTTGTGCATGGCCTCCTACATGACCTTTGGCTCCCATCGGTTTGGCCATGGAGGGGTTGGGAGGTACAACACAGACCTTTGTAAGCCAATGGTGTGTGCTGGTCAAAAATGCAGTAGGACAGACAGTTACAGTTTGGCCTAATGTCACTGCAGCTTCACTCAACCTCTGAGGGTGGGACGTATTAGAAACCTGAGGGGTATGGATTGGGACACATTTTTTATGGGGACCACTGTGCTGAAGGGCACACAGTATCCTACACTGCCTTTGCGGTGGCTAGTAAACAAACTCATCTGGGAAAACCAGTGGCCCCTGGCAAAAGAAAAGTTGGTCACCCTTGATGAATTTGTTCAGGAACAATTGCAACAGGGACATATTGAGTCTTCTACCAGTCCCTGGAATACTTCTATCTTTGTGATTAGGAAAAAATTTGGGAAATGGAGGCTGTTACAGGACCTCCGGAAAATCAGTGCAGTGATGGAAAGCATAGGGGCATTGCAGCCTAGTATGCCCTCACCCACCATGTTCCCTATGGGGTGGACAATTTTGATCATTGATTTGAAGGATTGTTTTTTCACAATTCCTTTGCATTCTAATGACAAACCAAAATTTGCCTTCACTGTACCTGCAATCAATAATGCTGAACCCATGCAGAGGTATCAATGGAAGGTTCTGCCTCAGGGCATGAAGAACAGCCTGACTATTTGTCAATGGTATGTGGCTCAGGCCTTGTCCAGAGTCCGTGAGCAGTTTCCTGAAGCATATTGCAATCGTTATATGGATGACATCCTGGTGGCGGCATCCACCCAGGATGAACTGCTGAGGATACAGCCTCAGCTGTTCACTGCTCTGCATTCTTATGGTCTGCAGGTGGCTCCGGAGAAGGTTCAACAGCATCCTCCTTGGAAATATTTAGGAGTCAAAATTTTGGATCAAACCATACAGCATCAAGAGGTGCAATTCACAGATTCTGTTAAGACTCTGAATGATGCCCAGAAATTGCTGGGTACCATTGGTTGGTTACATCCTTACTTGGGGCTAACCATGGCACAACTGTCCCCACTGTTCAGCATTTTAAAGGGGGACCCCGATTTGAATTCACCTCAGAAACTGGCTCCTGAGGCATGATGAGCACTGGAGGAAGTCCTACAAGCTGTTTCTGCTCATCAGGTTTATCGAGTAGATCCCTCCATTGATATCACTGTTTTCATTACCAATCCAGATCTTCATACTACAGGTATCATTGGCCAATGGAGTGAACAATGGTCCAATCCTTTGCACATCTTGGAATGGGTCCTCTTGCCCCATCAACCAAAAAAGACAGCACCCACGTTGTTTGGATTGATCACTCTTTTGATAAACAAATGCCGTCAGCGGTGTTTGCAATTAACAGCAGCTGATCCTGCAAAAATTATTCTTCCAGTATGGCAGGAAGACTTTGAATGGAGCTTGGTTAACAGTGCTTCCTTGCAAAGTGTGCTGCTGTTGTAGTGCATTATTTGGGTTTATATTGTATCTCATTTTTATATTGGGTTTTGTAATGGTTTCTTCTGTACCACTATGTATCACAAGGTTTGTCCCTGCTCCTTCTCCCCGCCCATCCTCCCACACTGGAATGTAACCCAACTCTGATCCACTCCCACCTTGTCCCTGATAGGGTAGTGGCTTGTCCCTGCCTCTAGCCCCTTCCTCCCAGATAAAAGCAAGGAGATCACGTGGGAAACTCTCTCGCTCTTGGGACCGGGATGGGGATAGGGACTGGACTGAGCTCTGGACTATGCGGGGACAGGACCCCAGAATAAAGCCTTGATTCCCCCCAGACCAAGGGCAGACTTCTTTTGCCATCTACATACGCCTACTCTCTCTAAAGAAAAAGGTTTCCAGTCTCTCTGGGATCTTTAAGGCCCTTGTCTAGGTTTGAAAAGACAGGTATCTGCTAGCGAGAGGCGGGGCCTCTCTAGGAATGGGGAATTCCAATCCCTTCCCTCCAAGTTATAATTTAGAAGACTAAAGAGGCTTTTCAGTCAGAGCTATGGGGAAAGGAATAACAGTTCTTTACTAGTAAATATAACAGGACAAACAAACAACAACTACAGCAATAATAATAATAATAAACAGAAGCAAGAACCTTGAGAGGCTTTGTCTCACAAGCCCCGGGAAGTCTGATCTCTTGGGACCCCGAGAGAACCAAGCCAAAATGGTGGAAACTCTGGGGCTGATGACTGGAGATGGTGGGCTGTCCCCAGCAGGCGAGGCAGGGGGGGTGGTGGTGTCCCGGCAGGCAAAGTGAGCAGTGCTGAAGAAGCCACGATGGCTGGATGGGGCTGACCCAACTCCAGCAGGGCAGGCGAGGAGCTCCAAATTCCTGGGTGCTCCAGCAGATGATAGAATTCCCAGGACCGGACCTTCCGTTAACAGTGGACTCCATGCAGCTAGCAGTCGCCCGACCGTCCTCTCCGATGCCAAGTGCAGGAGCAGGGCACCCTCAGCTCCCCGAGGCCCTGAGCCTTTCCCTCCCCCAAACTTAAGTGATCTTCCCCCACCCCCGACACTTCTTTTGTGTGGGTCAAGCACCCTCTAAGCATCAGTATTTAGTCTCTTAGCAACTTATGGGGGGGGGGGGGGGGAAATTCTATAGGGAAAGAAAAGAAACAAAACCAAACCTAACCCCCAACAGCCCTAAAGGGAAAATTCCTTCTGGCGTGGTTTCTCTCTCAAGCTAGCCGAGGCAAAAATGGAGCAGAGACTCCAGGAGAGAGAAAGCTACACTACACTGCAAAACTTTTCAGGGCAGATTGCTTATCATCTGCCCAGTCATAAATTATTGAAGTTGGTAAAATCAACTGACTTGTCTTTGCGGCCAAAAACTAGTCGGGTGCTGGTGCAAGGACCCATTGTCTTCACTGTGGGTTCAGGCAAAACAGGGAAAGCCATTGGTACTTGAAAGGATGAATCTGAGTGACAAGTGCTAGAAGGCCACAAGTCAGGCTCGGCCTAGTTGGGTGAATTGAGGGCTGTTGCCATTGCATTACAGCGATTTCTTCAGGTACCCATGAATTTGGTCACTGATTCTGCTTATGTAGCAGACATAACCAAATGTTTGGTCATGGAACTTTAAAGCGTGTTTTGGAAAAGCAAAAAGGGGGAATGCCTGGAGAAACACCACACAGGCAATTGGAAAAGGCTCTATATACAATTAGTCATCTTACAGTACCATGTGCTGGCTTGAAGGCAAAACCAGCGAGAGACTCCAAGTCAGAAAAAACAATTTAATAGGAGAGGAAAAAAAAAAGTAAAATAAAATAAAACACATGCAATGGTACAAAAGATCACTGACAGAGTCAGAATACAACCTGAAACCGTGGTGGTAGCAGTCCAGAGGAAGTGGTCTTGTTGAAGCAGTGTTCTTGCAGAAAGGTCTGGTAGCTCTTGTCCTCTGGGAGTCCAGTGGGTAAGGCTGCCTGTGCTGTCCCAAGGCCCAGATTATATCCAGGTGGGAATGCTTGGCTCCTCCCCCTGGGCGGAGCATCACACAATGGACTGATATCATTTTATCAGTTTTGTAATGGGTCCTTGATTGCCTATTAAACAGAGATAGCTCCTGGGGAGAGTTATCTATGAGTCATGCAGGACGGCATTGATGGGCCATTAACAGAAGATAGTCTGGAGGGAGGGGGCACGGGAAACAGTGGTGCACAACTTAGTTTCAACATTTCATGTAGATGGTGATAGAATACATACTTTGGGCACATTTTACATTGTAACCTAGGACATACCACAAAACTCAAACAATCTTGTCATTTTGAATCACTTTCTTTTGCTGCAGTCTTCAGGCGAGACACACCTGCCTCAAGCAAAATTCTGGGTATGGGATCTAACCACTAATAAGTGGGAGGGCCCATGTGAGCTTATTGCTTGGGGTCGTGGGTATGCATGTATTTCCACAGATACTAAGGTACGGTGGACGCCTGCAAGGTGTGTTCGCCCTGACTTGCGACACCAAAAGCAGAATGTGGCCAACAGGCGATCTTCGAGTGATGATCAGGATGCCGATCATCAGTTGGATGGTCGTTATAGTAGAGAATGAGTATTTTATCCTATTCTTTGTTTCTAGAGTAGTGAATGTTGACAAGTTAGACTGCCAGTTCTTCGAGCAGACTAATGATGTTTTGTTTAGTGTATTAGAATTAATAACTGACTCCTTGCAAGAATGAACAACAATACTCGATGTTGGTGCATGGATGTGATTGTGAAGAACTCGATGGCATGTGCTAGAGAATCTCCCTGATCATTCTAAGTCAATGTCTGATTGAGGTTCTGTTTAGTAAGCAGCAAATTACTAAAGGACCTCTTGTGCCGTGTTTGTTCTTCCTGAGAAGGGCCCTGCAGGAGATTACAAACACTGCCTTCTGCCTTAAAACAAAAAGGGGGAACTGTGGATGCTGACAGCCAGGTTCAGAGAGGAGCAGCAGAGACTGTGAGGAAGAAAGTTACATAACTTTCCCACACTGGCCTGAGAAGCTGTGAGAAGGAATTAAAAACAATCCTTGCACCTGCTGTTTTTCCACTTGTTTACTTGCAAGATGTTTATGAAAAGGTGTTTTTTCTAATTGGCCAATGATAGTGAGGGGTGTTAGTTTGAGGACCAATCATGTCCTGCTCTCTTGGAACTATCTATAAAAAGATGTGATTTTTAATAAACGAGGCTTTTGCCTTCTGAGAGGACCTAGAGTCTATGTATCGTTATTTAGCCATCCCTAATACAATAATGACATCTGTCAGGATGGACCCAGTTGTGTTCCCATTGCAGTCAGTGGGAGTTTACCATTCCCTTTTGAGTGGGCTATATTAAACCCTCTATCACTGACTTTTGAATAGAAACAAAGAACCTGTGTCTGAAAGATTCCCTCTGATTAGCAGATCCACTGAAATCAGTGTTATAAAGCTGGATGGATTAACTTCAAATTTCTAGAACATCAAAATATACTTGGAGCAGCAGAAGAAAAACCTGAAATCAATCATAGGATGCAGTGTGGGTTTTTTTTAAGATCCAAAGGAAACAGAAATCCTTGAAATGGAAAGTTAGCTGTCCAGATGGAAGCCTCTATGTGCAATTCAAAAATATATTTTGTAATATCACTTTAGCAAGATCCAAATAGATCAGTATCTAGCAGATAACTCATCATTAATAGTAAGTAGTATTTTTTACTTGTACCCTATGACCACTATATTTGCTTAAACAGATATAACCAAAAAATCTCAATGTATTACTAAAAAGTTTTATTGAGGCAGTTTAGACACTGGCTTTTCATTTTCTTAAGTAATTGTAAATCCATTTTTTTCATAAACAAGAACATAGATATGATTTAAAGTTAAAATATATTTATAAATAAAATCATAATATCAGATGACTGGAGCAATTTTAGAGAGAAAAAAATCTCTGTATATAGGTTTTGTTTTGCACTGTGCTGTATTCTGCATCAGTCAAAAAAAGGTTATAGCATAACGAGGACATGCAAATGAAGTCATCAGAAGTATAGTGAAGAAGTGGATAAAATATGGCCATCAGTATAATGACCAAGGAGTAGAGAATTTAAATGTTTAATGCTTGCACATTTGAGTTCATTTTTTTGGTCATCTTTTTGAATGGGTAGATTGAGACTATTGAAAGACCAGAATGAGATCTCTGTTTTGGATCAAAAGTTTTACCAACATTCTTTAACAGACTGTTCAGATATACCTTTCTAGTCTACACTGATGCCTTTTTGGGACTAGCTAAAAACAGAAGCCAGACAAAATTAAGAGAATAAAAAGCAGTTATATTTATTGAAGGACCTTCAGGTACATTTAGGGCAGACTAAGCCCCCCCCCCCAGGGGCTACACCCAAAAAATGGATGATGGGTCACAGGTCTTCATAATTTTATAAGTTTGGTTAATTTGCACATTGGAGGTTAATCTTCCAATTGCAGCTTCAGGTAGTGAAGTAATTCACCCCAAGTTTGCTCTTCCCCAACTCACTTTTGTTTACTTTTCTCAGGGCCTGAGACAGTAAGGTGTCCTTGATTACCAGGCCTAGAGAAGAATTGTTTTGTCTGACCAAAATGGGAAAGCAGTAGCTAGCACTCTGTTATGGAGTTTAGAGTTATACACTAAAGAATTGCAGGATTACAAATGTATGAAAAATATAAAAGCTAAAATCCTAAGGCATCAACATTAGTTTACTTTTATTTTTAAAATAAATAGTGGGGGTAATGGAGGAGAGGGATAACCCCCATATTCAGTGTTTTCAATGAGTGGTCTTTTTGCCCTGCTGCACTATCTCAATGGCAGCTTCTCATGTCTCAGCCATGATGGAAGCTTAGAGTACAATAGAAACACAGCAACAATACGAATTGCAGTATATGTATATCTTAACGCATGGTCTTTCCCCCTGAAATCAATGTGGTCTAAAAAACCCCTCCACTCTAAATCCCTTTACTACTGAGGCATTCTTGAAAAAATACTACACTTACAAAATAAAAATCTAAACTCCAAACAGAATATTCTTCTTGTGAAGTGTTTTACTTCTGTTTGCAAATTCACTATATTTTTTGAAATATATTAGTCTCATTTAATAATATAATGTGCAACACTATGTTAAGAACAATGGTATTTTACTTATAGTGCATTATCTTGTTGCTTAAAACAAA
Source organism: Hirundo rustica (assembly GCF_015227805.2). Classification (NCBI taxonomy): domain Eukaryota; kingdom Metazoa; phylum Chordata; class Aves; order Passeriformes; family Hirundinidae; genus Hirundo; species Hirundo rustica. The sequence goes on from NC_053487.1 coordinate 1,249,469, forward strand.
AATCAGGAAAAATGTAGGCACTATAAATAATGAATACATATAGTTGTCTTGTTTTAAGACAATTTAAAAGGAGAAACACTCTGGAATGAGTTGCCTCATAACAGTTTGCTAACAAACAGAACAGCAACAAAGAGAAAAATAACAGTAAATAACTGCTAGATACCAAACTGCTGAATCTCACAAATCTCATGGGAAGAGAGACCTGAAATGCCTGAAATACCCTTCTCAAGATGACATCTGCCAGAGGCCGGCATGTGGCTTGAAAGACAAAGGAAAGATGATATGACACCCTGTCTTGGATTATGTAACCTAAAAATGTGTATTCTATTTCATCTGTTGAAAGCTGTTTTTTGGGAGATGTTTTATCCTTCTAACTCCAGGGAGGAGGAGGGCAGATGCCTTCTGATAATGGCCCAGCCATTAAAGCCAGGTGGGGCAGTGTTTCTTATCTCTTTCACCACCCCTCCATCCTCCAGGGGGACATCTTCTGATAATGGCCCATTAGGGCCCACCAATGACATGACACATTCCATCATCCCATTGTGAGATGCTACACACAGTGGGGGAGGAGCCAACTGTTCCTAGCTAGATAAAAACAGGAACTGAATGACACAAGGTATCTGGTTTTTCCACTGGATTCCTGAAGGAAGACTGGACCTATCTTGTTGCCACTGGACTTTCTACAGGACCATCTCATATCACTCACGAAGCAGGTGAGATGTTAATTTTGAGGAACTAAGGATTTTTAGGAAAGTTAAGATAATAAGTTGCTGAACTAGCTGAAGTACATAGGTAATCTTTGTTCGCAGAAGCTGGATCTTAGATAAGCTACCCCGGATCTTGTAACTCATTTCTCGTCAGGTTTATGTTTATGTAGTTGTCCTTGTAATGAAAAACAAAATGTGGTAAATAGGACATAAGATAGCTGCAGATTTCCTGCTTAAAGGACCCATTGAACACAGGAAACTGTAAGTTCTACCAAGGAATCATTTGTCACGAATGCATTGAAAAGGTAGAAAGGTCAGGACGAGGAAGACTCATCTTACTTCCTCATTTTGGGTGACCCCTCCCCAAAATAGACCCCCGACTCATTTTAAGAAACAAAGTACGCATGCTTAATAGCCTTTTTGCCAATTAGCATACGAAGCGAGGAATGGGAGGTGACAGGGGTATGAATATGCATTTGTATTTTGGATATTCAACACTTTTGTAAATAAAAGGCTTTGTGAATTTGGCAGTGCGAATTAGGGAACTATCCCGCGTGCTGCCCGGCCGTAATAAACACACACTTTCTAACTTTAAACTGTTAGAGAGTTTTTGTCCGTCACAGTTGGGTATCGATACTAGATCAATACCCATATTTCTTTAATAAGTCATTTTGGCGAGCCAGCCAGGAGACTGGTCTCTCTGGCCGTGGGGCCAGCGGGGTCCAGGACCCCTCTGGGTGCCCACCCGGAATTTTCTGGGAAGAGGGCTCCTGTGGTCCCGCTGACCACCCGGGGAAAGACCAGAACCTGCTGGAACTACGGACAAAAGGTATGTTTATATTTGAAAAGCGGTACCTTGGTATAGGCGGTTGGTAAGACACTGAGAGACGTCTCGTGCACAACATATGCCTCTTGGGTTTGTTTGTAAAAGTTGTGACAGCTCTGCGGAGCTTGGTATCAGTGGTTTGGTAGTCCGTGTCCCGTAGTGGGGACAGCGGCAACCTGTCTTTGTTGTGTCATCTTGCAGTTTAAAGGTGCCTTGGTAGTCTGTGTCCCGTAGTGGGGACAGCGGTAACCGGGTTTTTGTTGTTGTGTCATCTTGCAGTTTAAAGATGACTTGGTAGTCCGTGTCCCGTGAGGGGGCAGTGGCGGCAGTAAAATAACCGGTGTTGTTGTTGTGTATTAGGAGCATTGGTGGCTCCGGTTACAGTTTGTGGTTCAAAGGTACCTTGACAATCCATAATCTGTGTGGCGAGCCTGTTCTGGGACACGAAGGGTCCCGTTGTGGGTCCCGGAAAATCCTGATTGCGGCCCCGAGTGCACTGGGTGTGTGCGGTGTGAACGGATCCGTGTTTTGTGGTCTCGTGGTTTTGTGTGTTTGTGTCTTCAGGTGTGGAAGAATTATTGGTGCACCGTATGTATCGTGGTCTGTGGGAGTTTGTGTAAGCATTTTGATTTGTGTGATTTTGGAGTGTGTTAGTAACCTGTGTAAGCGTTTTTAGGAGTTTTGCAAGCTTGAAGTTGTAAAAGCCTTTTGAATTCCCCGCCTGAGCAGCAGAGGGATCCCTCTGTTTGAGAGAGCGGAAGGATTTAATGTGTTTGTATTGTATCCAGATTGTGTGCTGGAGGGGAATTAGACTGTGTGTTGTAACGGGTTAATGCTTTGTTCATTGAACTTACAAACACAGGATGACTCATGACTTTTTAAACTTGCAAACACAGGATGACTTGTGACTTTTAAGAGAACCTTTGAACTTGCAAACACAGCATGACTCATGATTTTTTAGACACATATGCTATTGCTTAACAAGGCTTTTGAGCTCCAGGAAGGGGAACTGTGGCTGTTTTTGGAAGATAGAAGACGGTCTCCTAGCAACAAGATAAAACCGACATGATAACAGAAGAAAAGAACTGTATAAAACGGAACTGGAAGACCGTAACCGCGCGGCAGTCAGCGGAGTGCAGACTCCCCCTGTCACCCAGTGCTGCATTTGCTTATGCCCCGCTTTCTGTAATTAATAAAATTCTAATTGGGATTGAATCTTGAGTCGTGCAATTTATAACAATTTGGTGCCGTGACTCGGATGAGAATGTTCCGGTAGAATAGGAATACTGGGGAGGCGCCTCACCTCAAGGTGGCCCCAGGATCTCTGTAACCTACCCCGCTTTCACCGACGAACCTAAAACTCGGGACATAAGCAAAGGAGACCGGTTGACCCTATAAACTTTGTGCACAAAGGTCCGGACGAAGACGCAGGACGCGTAAGTATTGCGTGGAAGTACACGTGGGGAGCCGTTCGGTCGGGGTCGGGTAGCCTGGAGTGTGCTGAGTGTGCTGTGTGAGAGGGGAGCCGGCAGCTGGACACCCCAAGTGAGTGTGGACCCTCAGTAGTGCGGTTCCCATTGCCCGCGAGGGTGTGGGCCACAAACAAGGGGAAGCGATTCGTTGCACACCTGTGATAGAAGGCACTCCAGAAGATGGGACGGGGAAGAGCAAGCCCCCTCCACCCATGAAACTCCCACCTGTGCCTAAAGACAGTCCGTTAGGATTCATGCTAGCTGAATGGAAGCAGTATCCTGGGACTAGAGATAAGGATAAGGCCAAAATGATACACTATTGTGTAGAAGTATGAGGTGGGAAAGAAATATCTGGAAATGTTTTTTGGCCTGTATTTAAATCATCAGAAGATTGGGTTAGGCAGAAACTCAACTTATGGGTAAACACTAAGACCCCCTTTAGTCAGGAGGAGAGTGACTATGCAAGTATATGGGTTGAGACCCCGGGAGTGTTCTTATTCAACCTAAAAGAAAAACCTGACCCTTGTGAAGATAAGAAAAGAGGGAAACAAGAGGAAGAAGTTCCCTTAGTTCCACCACTGTATGTACCACCACAAGCCCCTCCACTCCCGGATAATGAAAATGCACAGGAACAAGCTGAGACTCCACCTAGAGGTCCGATGACTAGACAAAGGGCGAGACAACAGAATTTATACCCTTTAAGGGAAATGCTCATGGGGGGACCTCAGGCTGGGATAGGGTTTATCTCTGTCTCACTAAGTTCAGGGGACATATGGGACTTCAAAAAGGAAATGGGGAACTTGTTAGAAGATCCACTAGGAGTATCAGAAAGAGTGGACCAATTCCTAGGTCCCAACATTTATACTTGGGACGAATTACAATCCATATTGGGCATCCTTTTCACATCTGAAGAGAAAAACATGATTAGACGTGCAGGAATGCGCATTTGGGATGCCCAGCATGCACAAGGGCCACAAGCAGACCTTAAATGGCCATTACAAAATCCCAACTGGAATCATCAGAACCCAGAACACCGGGGACACATGCAGGATTTAAGAACAATAATCATCCAGGGCATCCGTGAGGCAGTTCCAAGAGGGCAGAATATTAACAAAGCATTTAATGAAAGGCAAAAGAAGGAGGAAACCCCAACTGAGTGGCTAGAAAGATTAAGGAAGAATTTGCAATTATATTCGGGGATAGACCCTGAAGCCCCAGTGGGGCAAGCCCTGCTCAAAACACAGTTTGTTGCAAAATCATGGGAGGATATTAGGAAGAAATTAGAAAAGTTGGACAATTGGCAGGAAAGGGGATTGGACGAGTTATTGAGGGAAGCTCAGAAGGTATATGTGCGGAGAGAGGAAGAAAGCCACAAAAGACAAGTAAGAATGATGGTCACTGCAGTATGGGAAAGCAGAAGACAAGAAACACCCCGAAGGGACAGGTTAGACAGGCCTTCTCATCAGAAGTGGGAAGAAGTGTCGCCGAAGAATAGAGAGACACGAGCTTGTTTTTATTGTGGAGGAAAAGGACATCTGAGAAAGGATTGCAGAAAGAGAATGAAGGATGAGAGAATGTTTAAGGAAGACTAGGGAGGTCAGGGGCTCTATTTGCTGGGGACCAGGACACACCAGGAGCCCTTGATAAAAATAAAAATAGGTCCCCAGCGCCAGGAATTCGAGTTCCTGGTAGACACAGGGGCTGAAAGATCAACCATTCAAAAACTGCCCCTTGGGTGCACCTTTGCCCGAGAAACTGCCCTGGTAGTTGGGGCAAAGGGGGAGCCTTTTGAAGTAAAATCAGTAAAGGATGTAGTAATTGAGACAGACAAAAAGATTAAATTGGGTAACTTCTTAATAGTGCCAGAGGCAGAATATAATCTATTAGGAAGAGACTTAATAATAGAATTGGGGATTAATTTAGAAATAGTAGATAAGGAGTTAAAGATTAAGCTATGCCCCCTTAGAGTGGAGGATGAGCAGAGAATAAACCCTGAAGTATGGTATACACCTGAGAGTGTGGGACAAATGGATATACCACCTTTTACAGTTACCCTTAAAAATCCAGATATCCCTGTTAGGATAAGGCAATATCCCATATCCTTAGAGGGATGAATGGGACTTAAACCTGAAATTGATAGACTGGTTAGCAAAGGACTACTGGAATCTTGCATGTCACCATTCAACACACCAATACTCCCCGTCAAGAAGCCAGATGGCACTTATAGGCTAGTCCATGACTTAAGGGAAATTAACAAAAGGACTGTAGCTCGCTTCCCAGTAGTAGCTAATCCATATACCTTATTAAGTAACTTGGGGCCTAATAATTGTTGGTATAGTGTAATAGACTTAAAAGATGCCTTTTGGGCCTGCCCCCTTGCAGAAAATAGCCGGGATTATTTTGCCTTTGAATGGGAAGATCCAGAGACCCATAGGAGACAGCAATTGAGGTGGACCGTGTTACCTCAAGGGTTTACGGAATCCCCTAACTTATTTGGACAAGCACTAGAACAAATCCTCCAAGATTACAAGACCAGGCCAGGAGTAACTTTGGTACAGTATGTAGATGATTTACTACTAGCAGGGGAAAGAGAGGATGACGTTCGAAAAGAGAGCATAAAGCTACTAAACTTTTTGGGACTTAAAGGCTTAAAGGTATCAAAAGCCAAGTTGCAATTTGTAGAAGAAGAAGTTAAATATTTAGGCCACTACCTTAGTAAGGGTGAAAAAAGAATTGACCCCAAGAGAGTGAAAGGTATATTAGCCTTGCCACCCCCAAAGAACAAGAGGCAAATTAGGCAGCTTTTGGGACTAGTAGGATATTGCAGACAATGGATTGAAAACTATAATAGCAAGGTTAAATTCTTATATCAAAAACTTAGTCAAGAAGGTTTAATGAAATGGACCCGGGAAGATGAGGAAAGTTTAAAAGGAATACAACAGGACTTAATCCAAGCCCCCGTACTCAGTCTACCTGACTTAAAAAGACCCTTTTATTTATTCATAAACACAGATAATGGAACAGCCTACGGGGTATTGACTCAGGTTTGGGCAGGGAAGAAGAAACCTGTGGGGTACCTATCCAAACTGTTAGATCCAGTTAGTAAAGGATGGCCTACTTGCTTACAAGCAGTTGTAGCCTGTGCGCTCCTGACGGAAGAAGCACACAAAATAACATTTAACAGCGAATTAAAGGTGTTATCTCCTCATAATATTAGGGGAATTTTACAACAAAAAGCAGATAAGCGGATTACAGACTCCAGACTTTTAAAAAGTGACGGGCTTGCAAAATCCGGCCCAATTTTTATATGGGGAGCCAGATGAAAAGGAATTAGCTCATAACTGCATGACAACTATTGAAGAGCAAACTAAAATAAGACCAGACTTAGAGGAGGAAGAATTAGAAACAGGGGAAAGGCTATTTGTAGATGGATCATCACGGGTTATAGAAGGAAAAAGAGTGTCAGGCTATGCAATTATAGGGGGACCGGAACTAGAGGTTATAGAATCAGGCCCCCTGAATAAAACTTGGTCTGCACAAGCCTGTGAATTGTATGCTGTATTAAGAGCATTAGAAAGATTAAAAGATAAAGAAGGGACAATTTATATAGATTCTAAATATGCATTTGGGGTAGTGCACACCTTTGGGAAAATATGGGAAGAAAGGGGATTAATGGACTCCCAGGGAAAGGATTTAATACATCAGGAATTAATCCAAAGGGTATTAATAGCATTGAGAAAACCTAAGAAAATTGCGGTGGTACATTTGAGAGGACATCAGAGAGGAATAGATTTTAGAAGTAGAGGAAACAATGCAGCAGATCAGGAGGCCAAGAAAGCCACTCTAATGATAATACGACAAAAAGAAAAAGGGGGGCCCGGGACAGAGTCATTGGATGAGGAGAAAGCAGAATACAGATTGTTCTGGTTTGGGACAAATTTGGGAGAAAACCCTTGTATAGGATCCCTCTAAGGAAGCAAACCCAAGTGGCCCCTCCCTCTAACTGGTCTGGTAAAAAAAAAACCACCTCTTTGGAGAAAAGTGGAATAAACTATTTTACTAAACAAATGAAGTGCATACAAGTATAAAGAATGAATAATATGAAACAATAAAACCTCTCCTTCTGAAGTGAGATGGCAAATTGAGAAAGTCCTTGCCATGGGTGTAGCTCGGCTCTCTCTCTCAGTGTCTCTCCTCAGTCCCAGTCTCTCCGGCGCTGCTGGAAAATGCTGAGGTCCAGGCCCCGGTGGGCCGCAGGTGCAGCCCCCAGTGCTCCCCTGGGTTTCCAGTCCAGAGCAGGTTTAAACAGTTACAAGAAAAAGGAAAAAAAAAAGCAGTCCAGGGAACTTCTCTGCCCTAGCTAGCTGAAACTAACTAAAAGCAAAAAAAGATTTCTGTCCCGCAGTCTCTCCAAGCCTCCGCCGAACACCCCGTCCGCAGAAGAATGTGGAGGAGTCAGGCAGTTTTCTCAAAACAAACTCCGCGCTTCTCCTTGCTCTTAGAACCAGTCTTAAAGGCACAGGACTCAATATACAGCACAAACAGAACAGACGATTGGGGATACAAGCATCATTAAGTTACCCTAGGATACAGATTTACTAAAACAGAAGAGCAGAGGTTATCTCAAATGGGAATATGTAAAGACCAGGATGGAAAATGGAAACTCTCTGATGGACAAGAAGTATTGCCAAAAGCAATAGCGCTGGAAATTTTGCATAGAATACATGAGAAAACTCACTGGGGAACCCAAGCTATAGTAGATCAGTTTGGAATTAAATATATGTGTATTGGAATTCATAACCTGGCCAAACAAATAGTAGCGGGATGCACAACGTGTTTGCAAGTGAACAAGGCCAACTTTAGAAAACAACCTCTGGGAGGACAACCATTAGCCCAAAGGCCGTTTGCAAACATACAAGTAGATTTTACAGAATTACCCAAGGTCGGGAGAGTGAAGTATTTATTAGTTATAATAGATCACTTAACTCATTATGTGGAGGCATTTCCCACCACCAGAGCTACCACGCAAGCTGTGGTAAAAGTGCTGCTAGAAAATATAATCCCCAGGTATGGGGCACCTGAAACAATAGACTCCGACAGAGGCCCCCATTTTGTGTCCAAAATCCTTAATGAAACAATGGAGTCCCTGGGAATTAAGTGGGAACACCATACTCCATGGCACCCTCAGAGTTCAGGACGGGTGGAAAGGATGAATGGGGAAATTAAAAAACAGTTAACTAAATTAATGATTGAAACCAAACTGTCATGGACAAAATGCTTACCGCTTGCGTTGCTGAATATAAGAACCCAGCCAAGAACAGACATAGGTCTATCTCCTTTCGAAATGTTGTACAGGATGCCTTATCATGTAGAGAAGCCTTTAACCCATCCCAGTGTAAGAGACCAAGACATCAATCAATACATCACTGCCTTAATGACATATCAAGAAGAAATGTGGAAGAAGGGTCTTCTTATAGTACAACGACCCCCATTAGACATTGCACTGCATCAAATAAAACCAGGGGACTGGGTATTAATCAAAACATGGAAAGACACTACTCTAGCGCCCCGATGGGAAGGACCTTACCTTGTATCACTCACAACAGAAACAGCAATAAGAACAGCTGAGAAGGGATGGACTCACGCTAGCAGGATCAAGGGCCCTGTAAGAGAACCAACTACCGAGTGGAAAGTTGTCAGCTCACCAGGAAGCCTGAAATTAAGACTGAAGAGATAAGTAAAAGACTGAATGAACGGATTTACAATTGAATATTTACCCAATCCATATTTAGTAATGATGATGTTAGAATAAGATAAAGTGAACTGTAACTGTTACCCATTTGTATGTTATAACTGTAAAGTGTGAGGAGAAGGGTGGTGGACTCACTGCTATAGGGGAAGACCCCTAAAGGGGTTCGCACCCCTTGCTGGAAATTACAAAGAAATATTACTGATTGGCTACTAAACCTAAAAGTATCTCTTGGAGAATTAAGTGTAGAATCCAGCGAATGGTGGGAGATATTTGCCAAAGGAGCAAATCCAGACTTGTATTGTCTAAACATGCCCAGCCCATTCGTAGCAGAAATAGTTGAAGGGCGTTGCCGAAAGGAGCTACAGGAGCTCAGGTGCAACTCTCCACAAGTTAAAAGAGCGAACTGGTATTCTTATGTTGTCCGAAGTCGTAGAGCAGGGCAATCCCTCCTGAAGAATTCCCCTGCTGCCGAGAAGATGATACCCCTCGTGGCTCGACACACCCGAGTCGATGAGCGAGGCAGAGGGAGAAAAAGTGGTGGAGGAAAGAGCCTCGCTTATGGGACAACAAGGCGATATTCGCTGAACTGCCAAAAGAATGGGACTGATAGTATTACTGAGTTATGGCATTGTCACCACCAGAGAGAGCTTTCAGAAAAGAAAGAATACCAAATAGCCAGTGAAACCAAGCACCCGAATCTGCACACCATAATATGGATGCTATCATTATTAGTATGTTGTACTACCGCAGAGCACGATAACCCCCATCAACCCTTTAAGTGGTCCTTGATCCGATGGGAAGACCATAAAGTATTGTCCTCCATGATTACCCCAGGGAATCCCTCTTTTCAGTGTGAATTGAAAGATCTTTTTCCAGTTTGGCCACCTGTATTCCTTGTGGCCTTTTATTTTTGTCCTGCCTCAAATCCGGGAAAACCATATTGTAACTATCCTGGGCATTATTATTGTGCGTACTGGGGATGCGAAACAGTATCCTTTGGATTCCCCCCCGGAGGAGGAAAAGATCAATTCATATCCGTAAAATGGTATCCCTATGGATGTAAAGAACCCCAAATATGGCGAGATGGAGGGCTAGGACGGCGGGGGAATTGTAAAGGAATTTGGATAAATGTTACTAAAGGAGAAGATCAAGCTTGGGTAACAGGAAAACTGTGGGGGGCACAATTATGGGAACCTGGTACAGACAGAGGGGGACACTTTTTTATCAAAAAAGAACCAGCACCACAAGACTCAGAACTTATTGGGCCAAATTCTGTGCTGCAGAAACAACAGGAATTAGAACAACAATATAAGGGTCAAAGAGACGAGATAAAGAATAGTAACATAGCCCCTACTGTTAAAGGAGTTGTAAAAACAGGACTAGAGTATAGTGCATTGTGGAAAATAATGCAAGCTAGTTACCAATTATTAAATATAACACATCCAAATTTGACCCGAGAATGCTGGCTATGTTATAGCATTAGGCCTCCTTTTTATGAAGGTATAGGTAGTACACAAAAAGTACGACATATCAATGGAACCAATCCAGCGCAATGCCTTTGGAAACAGAATAAAACCAAAACACAAGGGGTAACCTTATCCCAAGTAACGGGTAAAGGGAGGTGTATAGGAAAAATACCACCAGAAAAAGAATACTTATGTGGAGTAATTATGACACAAAGAGAAGAGGATAAACCTGCAGGATGGCTCCTCCCTGCAGCGAATACAAAGTGGGTATGCAACAATATAGGCGTCACCCCCTGTTTATCATTAAAAGTTTTTAATTATGCTCGAGATTACTGTATCCAAGTAACCATTGTCCCCAGAATAATTTACCACTCAACTGATTATATTTACCAGCAACATACCACTGCAGAGCATCATCTAGTAAAAAGGGAACCCTTTACGGCCCTGACCATTGCAACCCTGCTGACTATAGGAGGAGTAGGAGCAGGGACAGGAGTAGCCTCCTTGATAAATCAGCAAAAAGAAATGAAGACATTGCGAATGTCAGTAGATGAGGATTTAGGAAGAATCGAGCAAGCCATCGATGGGTTAGTAAAGTCAGTAAGATCTTTACCTGAAGTAGTGTTACAAAATCGCAGGGGTCTAGATCTTTTGTTCTTGCAACAAGGTGGCCTGTGTGTAGCCCTAAAAGAAGAATGTTGCGCATATGCTGACCACACGGGAGTAGTAAGAGATACCATGACAGAATTAAGAAACCGACTAGAACAAAGGAAGCGAGAAAGAGAGGCAAACCAAAACTGGTATGAATCTTGGTTTGATTATTCCCCTTGGCTGACTACCCTGCTATCCACGATTGCGGGACCACTGATTTTATTGATACTTGGATTAACCTTTGGACCATGTATTTTTAATAAATTGATAACAATTGTGAAGGGCCGCTTAGAAGCAGCACATTTAATGCTTATTAGAGCAAAATATGAATCGCTACCTAAAGACTCAGAAGATGAGAAATTAGAATGGGCCAGACAGGAATTAAAAAGATTCAATGAACAAATTTAGGCTGAAAGAAAAAGGGGGGATTGTAACGAGTTAATGCTTTGTTCATTGAACTTGCAAACACAGGATGACTCATGACTTTTTAAACTTGCAAACACAGGATGACTCGTGACTTTTAAGAGAACCTTTGAACTTGCAAACACAGCATGACTCATGATTTTTTAGACACATATGCTATTGCTTAACAAGGCTTTTGAGCTCCAGGAAGGGGAACTGTGGCTGTTTTCGGAAGATAGAAGACGGTCTCCTAGCAACAAGATAACATCGACATGATAACAGAAGAAAAGAACTGCATAAAACGGAACTGGAAGACCGTAACCGTGCGGCAGTCGGCAGAGTGCAGACTCTCCCTGTCGCCCAGCGCTGCATTTGCTTATGCCCCGCTTGCTGTAATTAATAAAATTCCAATTGGGACTAAATCTTGAGTCATGCAATTTATAACAATTGGGAAGGAAAAACCTCACCAAACTGCTCGTACACTCGGAGTCACCAGATGTCACCGAGACACACAAAGAAATCACACGCAGACGAGATTTCGCAAGGCAGAGGTCCTTCCGATCCCTGCTCACAGCTGAAAGCCAGGAGAAGAAGAGACCCCTTTGTTTATTTTTTTACTTTTTATACATTTGTGGGTCTAGCAGAAGATTGGCTTTTTGGGGTTTCCACCCCTCAGCCTCAGTGGCCAGACGAATTGTCAGTTACAATTGTTTTCAGGATAGAAATATGCAAACAAAGGACAGAGAATGAAAAACAAAGGATTTCTTTATATTACTTCTGTGGGAAAGGTAGAAAACTGCTCTAATATTCTACAGTAACTAAAAGATCTGACTCCATTTATGAAAATCAAAAGGCTAATAAAGAAACTCAGAAAAACCAGGGTAACACTTGATGTCTGTCAACATGTCTCGAGGAAAAAGCCTGGCTTGACGAGCTGGACTGTCAAGTGGTGGATCACCGGCCAATTGTGCAACTGTGAAGCCTGCATTTGCCCCTCCATGGTATTTGATTCTGTAATCGTTTAAAATTTTTCCCAATTTTGCTTCCCAGAGGATGAATTGTGAGTCACTCAGGATCATTGATGCAAGGGATCAGAGGTCATATGGTGTTAAATCGTAAATATTAAATGTCCCTTTTAAAAGTTGTTTGAAGTATGGAGACCCCAATCCATTATCACAAACGGCTTTCATCAGATCCCTGACGACTTCACGATCCAATCTCTCCCATTTAGGGTTTGCATCCTGTGCATCATATGTCACTGTTATAGCCATGCCTTTTGAGCCCATTGAAATTGTTTCCCCTTTCAATGCATATTTCTTTATGTCTGTCCAGTCTGTTGGACGAAATTCTGGCTTGGCAGAGGCCTGTGCGGTGCCTGCCTCTGAAATTGTTTCCTTTGTTTGTGTTTTTGCTGCTGCTTCATCTTTCTCAGGACCCACTTGTTTTGGAGGCTTCACTTCCTCGGGGTTTGTTTCTTTCTCTTTTTCTTTTTCTTTCTCTTTTTCTTTTTCTTTCTCTTTTTCTTTCTCTTTCTCTTTTTCTTTCTCTTGCTGAACAGGAATCAGAGTTTGCTGAGCATCCTCAAATTTTTCTGAAACATCCTTCCTTGGAAGAAAAATCTGAGAGAAAGAAAACGTGGGTTCGTGGCGAAATGCTGAAGCTGTTTCAGTGAACCTTCGAAAAAACTTGTTCATAAAGTCCTCAGATAATTAAAATGACGAAGCTTGTCATGTAAACTCAAGTGCCTTTACTCTCCTGGCGGGAATCCCCTCTGATGCTGTGATTCTGATTATATCTTCATCTGTAATTGATATCTCCTGGTCCTCATCCACAACGTCCTCATCCCTCATCCTCGGCAAAGGTTCTCTCGGTTTTTGTTTGAATTGCTGTTCTGAAGAAGTTGATTTTTTGTATAAAATTGGAAAAAAACGGTGCAATGTGGGTGTGTCCTCCCAAACCGATGCCTCGGTGGATGCGGCTGATGATCTCCGTGCTCGCTGCCTCTCTGCCCCGCCCCTTGGTGACGATGGCACGCTGGCAACTGTTCTCTGCGGGCTCGGAGTTCTCAAATATCTTTTAAGTTCTGGAAAAGCCTGTAAAATCTGAGAAATTTTCGGACGCGCGCCCGTCCGTAACACCTCGGCAGCTGTCCCTGAATCACCGCACGCAGGCGGCTCAAGGTCATAGCTGCTTGTGGGCGGAGTTGGGCTCCGCAGCCCCTGCTGCCTGGGGGTGGTGCCTTCGAGACTCTCCCCGCCTCGGCCACGCCCTGTCACCGCCCATTCCGCCCCCGCCAGTCCTGGCCCTGCGGAATCCGACGGGATGCCCCGTCCTGTCTGGCGCTCAAGGTCCACCCCGTCACTTTCGTCATCAGAATCGGCCTCCCCCCGAATAGAAACGCACCCTGGGCTTCTACCTGCCCCTGCCGCGCATGCGCCTGGACCGGCCGCTGAGCCTTCTGGGGTTTGTAGTTCTCGGCTCAATACTTCCGCTCTTGGCACTTCCCTCCCGGCGCTCCGCGACGCGGTATTTTGAGCTGTGTCGCTTCCCGTAGCTTGCGTCATCAGCGCGCGCCGAGCTGCCTGCTCTGTTCTCATTCCCCCAGCTCCAGAATCTCCGCCCGCGGACTCCTTTTCATCGCGACCCACGTCTATATCTCCCGACGCACCCTGCGATCGCGCCCCGTCGCGTCCCGCCGCATTTCGACGCGATAGGTTAGATTCGGTCCCTCGCGCAGCCTCCGTCCCCCGCGCAGCCTTGCCCCCCCGCTGCTCCAACGGCGCCTGCCCCGCCTCTTTCCCCCCCCGTCCTCTCCACCCGCACCCAGTTTTTCCACGGGAAGGGAAAGGAGCAACGGCAACTGAGGAGTGTGTCAGCGCGGGGACCCTGGAGGCGTGAAGGGGCTCCTCGGTGGACTTCTTCTCCCCCCCCTCTCTATACAAATGAGAGGTTTGTTCTGGGACTGCTTCAAAGAAAAGCATGTCAAATTCCTCCTGTTCCCCTGGATGTATTAAAAGCTTGGGTTTTCCTGGCACTAATTTTGGGGTTTCTGACGAGGTTTCTGTTGGACCTTGAGATACCTGTGTTCTTTCCCCCTTCCCATTCCCTTGTGGGACGTATCGACCTTGGAGTTAGCATGGCTGTCTGTCCTGGCTCTGTGCTATACTCCCTTTGTTTGCCTGGCTGCTGTCCAACCTTGCAGCTTTCTCTGCTATATTCTGTTATAACTTCTAAGATAATTCTCCCCGCTGATAAAAGCTTTGCGGGTATTTTTTGCTTTCGTGTGGCCTTATCATAAAGATTTCTGTTTACTTCTTGCCAAAAACCTGGCTCAAAAAGAGACTGGGTCTCACATTGTGAATAATTACATTTGACCCATAACATCAGGGCTTCGAGCTCTTTATCTTTCAGTGCTGCATTATATTTTGATATTATTTCTTTTAGATTTTCTAATATTATAGTTCTTTCTTGGGAACTAGTTCCCCCCATCGCGCGGTGTGTTCTGAATTTCACAGGTCTTACCAAAGTGAAACTTTCCCCAGCTGTGGTCCGATTAGTTTCAGAGGTGTCCCAATCTCCATCCAGCAGATCTCAGGGTGACGGGTTCCTGGGCCCAGTGGAAAGCCGTCGTCTGGAACGAACTTGAGTGAGCTGGTGTTCTGGCCAGACAGGTGTTTCTTCTCCGGAGTTGTTGGCTTAGCAGCTTGATGTTCTGGGAGATTTTGATGTTTCTGCAGAGGTTGGTGTGACCCTTTTCGGCACTCCTTTTCAGGAGTGCCAGTCAGGGAAGTCAGATGTTGTCCGTCCAGGGGCGTCAGATATCGCACACCCAGAGACGCCAGATGTCGGGGGCTTTCCCCGTTTTTCAGGTGGTTTCAGGGTCCTTTGCTCCCCTGCACAGCTCTGAGCCAAGCCGAAGGAAGTGACGGAATTCTCAGGTTTAGATTTTTCAAGGTTGCATACTTTGTTTATTTTTTCTTATCTTACAATTTTCTCAGAGTCCGACAAGATGTTCGCAGCTGCATGGATTCCTCACGTCTCCCCCCGAGCTGGGCTGTCCTTATCTTTTATACTAATTACTACGTATTTCTTGTTTACTATTTCTTACCAATGTCTATCACTATTACTAAAAAGGTCATCTTTACTTTGACCCAATCCTCACTAACTACTTTGTGCCACGTCAATGCAGCAATGGAGTGAGGGAAGGAGAAGGAGAAGAAGAAGGAGACAATGCCCCAGATTCTCCATCTTGTTCCCATTCACTTCAATGCTAGGAACCTAAAATTACTATTTTCTCACCCTGTGATAAGCCAAACTACTATTTTTCACATTCTTGTGACCTGTAAACCTTCTCTCAGTGTAGGAAGTTTTTCCCATGGACTGAGATCAAAGCCAGTGTCTCTCTGAGCTCTGGGCTGGGGTCCCAGACCCCCCTGCCCTGGTGCCTGACCCTCCAGGGCAACCAAAGGGATGCCCTGGACTCCAACACAAACCCATACACTCTTTTGAACTGGGTCTCCCCAGAGGATATATGGTATAGTGTAATAGACCTAAAAGATGCTTTTTAGGCCTGCCCATTAGCAGAAGGGAGTCGAGACTATTTCGCTTTTCAGTGGGAAGACCCAGACACAAATAGAAAACAACAGCTAAGATGGGCTTCCCTTCCCCAGGGGTTTGTCGACTCACCTAATTTGTTTGGACAAGCCCTAGAACAGCTACTGAGCCAATTTTCCCCAAGGGAGGGGACCAAGTTCTTGCAATACGTAGATGACCTGCTAATTGCAGGACAAGAGGAGGGGAAAGTAAAAGCTTGCACCATATCCTTACTAAACATTTTGGGAGAAAAGGGGCTGAAGGTCTCAAAGTCTAAACTTCAGTTTGCAGAGCCTGAGGTAAAGTATTTAGGACACTGGATTACAAAAGGGAGAAAAAGACTAGACCCAGAGAGGGTGGCCGGCATAATAGAGTTACCTCCCCCGAGAAACAAGAGGCAGGTGAGACAGCTGCTGGGGCGCCTCGGATATTGCCGACAGTGGATAGAGGGCTATAGCGAGAAGGTGAAGTTTTTGTATGAGAAATTAACCACAGATAAGCTGAAATGGACTGAGCAAGATGAAAGAGAATTAAAGCATTTAAAGGAAGCTTTAATCGCAGCCCCTGTCCTAAGCCTCCCTGATGTGAGAAAGAACTTCCAGTTATTCATCGATGTGAGCAACCACACAGCCCATGGAGTCTTAACCCAAGATTGGGCAGGGGACAAAAAACCTGTAGGTTATATCTCTAAATTACTAGATCCAGTAAGCAGGGGATAGCCCACATGCCTACAGGCAATTGTGGCAGTAGCCCTGCTAGTGAAAGAAGCTAAGATTACCTTTGGGGCCCTGTTAGTAGTTTACACTCCCCACAATGTGAGAACTATCCTACAGCAAAAGGCAGATAAGTGGCTTACAGATGCTAGGCTTTTAAAATACGAAGCCATACTCATCCATGCACCTGAATTAGAACTAAGAACAACCACAGCCAAAAACCCAGCCGAGTTCCTCTTTGGAGAAGCATCAGAAGGGCCCACCCACAATTGCTCTGAAATGATAGAACTCCAAACAAAGGTTAGGGCAGATTTAGAAGATGAGGAACTGGAGGAGGGGGAAAAATGGTTTGTAGATGGATCAGCCCAAGTTTTGGAAGGGAAAAGAAAGTCAGGTTATGCCATCATAGATGGAAAAACAGGAAAAGTAGTAGAATCTGGCCCCTTAAGTGCATCCTGGTCAGCACAAGCATGTGAACTATATGCAGTCCTGAGGGCTCTAAAAGGATTAAAAGGAAAAGCAGGGACCATTTACATAGATTCAAAATATGCTTTTGGAGTAGTACACACATTTAGAAAAAATTGGGAAGAAAGGGGATTAATGAACACACGAGAGAAAAGCCTAGTACATGAAAATTTAATAAAACAGATTTTAGAGGCTATAAGAGAGCCGAAAGCCATCACTATAGTATATGTAAAAGGGCATCAGGTGGGGACGCAGTTCAGAACAAGGGGAAACAATCTAGCAGATCAGGAGACAAGAAGGGCAGCGCTCCTTACCCTAAATGCTCCAGAAACCTGAGAGGTTGAACCCCAGGAATTCCCTCCCTGTCCCTCTGAAAAAGAGATAGAAGAATTCAAGAGAATAGGAGGAATACTCGAAGATGGGAAGTAGAAACTGCCAGATAGTCAAGAATTAATACCAAAGGCCTATGCCAGAAAAATCTTAAGAAGGCTACACTTGCAGACCCACTGGGGAACCCAGGCCCTGGCTGAGCAATTCTTAAAATTCTTTGGGTGTACAGGAATCTATGAACTAGCAAAACAGGAGGTTCAGGGATGTATGATATGTCAAAAGATAAATAAATCTAGGACTAGGCAGGTATCCCAAGGGGGACGTCCTTTAGCCTATCGCCCCTTTGGGAGGATCCAGGTGGATTTTACTGAGTTACCAAAAATTGGGAGGCATAGATACCTATTAGTGTTAGTAGATCAATTAACCCACTGGGTAGAGGCATTCCCTAGTCCTCAGGCCACCGCTCAAGTGGTAGCTAAGAAACTACTGGAGGAGATAATACCTAGGTATGGAATCCCAGACTCCATAGACTCAGACCAGGGGACACACTTCACTTCCAAAATCATAAAACATTTGGCCAATGCTCTAGGAATTCGTTGGGAATACCATACACCCTGGCACCCCCAGAGCTCAGGACAGGTAGAAAGGATGAATCAAACATTAAAAGCCCAAATATCGAAACTTATGCTTGAGACCAAAATGTCGTGGATAAAGTGCCTTCCCCTGGCACTTTTGAATATCAGGACTCAACCCCACTCAGGATCAGGGCTATCCCCTTTTGAGATGCTATATGGAATGCCATACAAACATGGAATGCCAGTGGGACACCCTCGAGTTGAGGATTGTCAGATACAATCTTATCTTGTATCCATTAATAAAAATTTACAGGAATTTCGAAAGCGTGGACTAATATCAGAGTACACCTTTAGGATTTGCCATCCACAAGATCCAGCCGGGAGACAAGGTGTTAATCAAGACGTGGAAAAAAGCACCGCTGACTCCTCACTGGGAGGGACCTTTCCTCGTCCTCTTGACCACAGACACTGCAGTTAGAACCGCGGAAAAAGGCTGGACACACTCCTCCCGAGTAAAAAGGGTCGAGCCGCGAGACAACATTCCGTAGTGGAGAATAACCTCTTCACCGGGAGACCTGAAGCTGAAAATTCACCGACAGACTCGATGACCAGCCGGTATTCGATAAGTTGTATCCAAGCGGGGTGTACTTGTCATCCTTTTGTTCATTTTAAGTGTGCTCATTGTAAAGAGATTTGGGTAGCTCATTGTTACAGAGGTATCAAACCTTGGAGCCTGTTGAGGGTTAAGTCTCCTGTAGAATTTTTCCCCCCCCAAGTTGCTAGGAGACTAAATGCTGAGTACTTAACCTGGACAAAAAGAAGCTGATCACTTAGTTTGGGGGAGGGAAAAAAAAGCTGCAAGAGAGAGAGCTGAGGGTGGGGGTCGGGTATGTTTGGTTTTCCGGGGAGCAGAGATCAGGGGCTGCTGGCTGCTGGAGTCCACGGTTAACGAAGGAGTCTGGTCCTGGGAATTCTACCATCTGTTGGGGTATCCAGGAATTCGGATTTTCTTCGCTGTCCTGCTGGATTTTGGGTGAGCCCGGGTCCCACCGCTGCAGCTTCTCCGGCACTGCCACCCCTGCCTGCCGAGGACACCCCCTGCCTGCGCAGGACAGTCCACCGCGCCCGGCTTCCAGCCATCAGCGCCAGAGCTTCCACCGTTTGCCCTCGGGGTTCTTGGTTCTGTTCTACTATTGTTATAATTGCTGTTGTTTTTTGTCTGTCCTGTTATATTTACTAGTAAAGGACTGTTATTCCTTTTCCCCATAGCTCTGACTGAAAAGTTTTTTCTTTTAATCTTCCAAATTATAATAACACGGAGGGAAGGATTCAAATTCCTCATTTCCTAGAGAGGCCTGCCTCTCCATAGCAGACACCTGTCTTTTCAAAACCAAGAAAGAATTTGGTGCCCAATGTGGGGCATTGAGAGAAAAAGGAATAACAGTTCTTAAGTGCCTACATTGTTGTGTACTGGATATCATGTGGTCTTGAGACGTTAATTTTGAGGAACTAAGGATTTTTTAGGAAAGTTAAGATAATAAGTTGCTGAATTAGCTGAAGTAGATAGGTAATCTTTGTTCGCAGTTAACAGAAGCCGGATCTTAGATAAGCTACCCCGGATCTTGTAACTCATTTCTTGTCAGGTTTATGTTTATGTAGTTGTCCTTGTCATGAAAAACAGAATGTGGTAAATAAGACATAAGATAGCTGCAGATTTCCTGCTTAAAGGACCCATTGAACACAGGAAACTGTAAGTTCTACCAAGGAATCATTTGTCACAAATGCATTGAAAAGGTAGAAAGGTCAGGACGAGGAAGACTCATCTTACTTCCTCATTTTAGGTGACCCCTCCCCAAAATAGACCCCCGACTCATTTTAAGAAACAAAGTACGCATGCTTAATAGCCTTTTTGCCAATTAGCATATGAAGCGAGGAATGGGAGGTGACAGGGGTATGAATATGCATTTGTATTTTGGGTATTCAACACTTTTGTAAATAAAAGACTTTGTAATTACCTGTGAATTTCGCAGTGCGAATTAGGGAAATATCCCGCGTGCTGCCCGGCCGTAATAAACATGCACTTTCTAACTTTAAACTGTTAGAGAGTTTTTCTCCGTCACAGTTGGGTATCGATACTAGATCAATACCCATATTTCTTTAATAAATCATTTTGGCGAGCCAGGCAGGAGACTGCTCTCTCTGGCCGTGGGGCCAGCGGGGTCCAGGACCCCTCTGGGTGCCCACCCGGAATTTTCTGGGAAGAGGGCTCCTGCGGTCCTGCTGACCACCCGGGGAAAGACCAGAACCTGCTGGAACTACGGACAAAAGGTATGTTTATATTTGAAAATAGGTACCTTGGTATAGGCGGTTGGTAAGACACTGAGAGACGTCTCGTGCACAACATACGCCTCTTGGGTTTGTTTGTAAAAGTTGTGACAGCTCTGCGGAGCTTGGTATCAGTGGTTTGCTAGTCCGTGTCCCGTAGTGGGGACAGCGGCAACCTGTCTTTGTTGTGTCATCTTGCAGTTTAAAGGTGCCTTGGTAGTCCGTGTCCCGTAGTGGGGACAGCGGTAACCGGGTTTTTTTTGTTATGTCATCTTGCAATTTAAAGATGACTTGGTAGTCCGTGTCCCGTGATGGGGCAGCGGCGGCAGTAAAATAACCGGTGGTGTTGTTGTTGTGTATTAGGAGCAGCGGTGGCTCCGGTTACCGTTTGTGGTTCAAAGGTACCTTGACAATCCGTAATCCATGTGGCGAGCCCGTGCTGGGACGCGAAGGGTCCCGTTGTGGGTCGCGGAAAATCCCAATTGCGGCCCCGAGTGCACGGAGTGTGTGTGGTGTGAACGGATCCGTGTTCTGTGGTCTCGTGGTTTTGTGTGTTTGTGTCTTCAGGTGTGGAAGAATTATTGGTGCACCGTATGTATCGTGGTCTGTGGGAGTTTGTGTAAGCGTTTTGATTTGTGTGATTTTGGGGTGTGTTAGTAACCTGTGTAAATGGTTTTAGGAGTTTTGCAAGCTTGAAGTTGTAAAAACCTTTTGAATTCCCCGCCTGATCAGTGGAGGGATCCCTCTGTTTCCAAGAGCGGAAGGATTTAAAGTGTTTGTGTTGTATCCAGATTGTGTGCTGGAGGGGAATTAGACTGTGTGTGAGCTTGAACAGCGTGTGCTTTTGGCAACAAAATTTTGCTTTCGTTTTGTTAGGTGAAAAAAGTATTTGTGTAAGTTTAAATTGTTTGTTTTTGAACTAAAAGGAGCAAGCGGCGTAAGGAGGTTGGAAACCTGAGCCAGCCCCAGCAATCATGGGGGGGGGTGATTTGTTTCCCTGGTAACCGCGGGGGAATCCAGGCTCTGCAGCCTTGGGCTGCGTCTCTAAACTCCCTGTAAAACCCCAAGAAGTTTTTTTTGCTAGTGAGCGCTTTAGTTAAAGGGAAAAAAGTTTTTTGCTTGTCTGTGAGGCTTGCAGTTGCTAGAGTGTGTGGCAATATTTTAAAGTCCTGGTGGTGTAGTCCCTAACCACAGAGTGGAGAGGCAGCGTGGGATCAGGGTTACCCCCTCACCTCCTTCTCACGGAGGGATTTGTGGGTGGTGTCCCGGCCGAAATCCATAGGATTTTCGGCGAGACCTTGTTGAAACTTCTGGTGGAGTGTGTTTGGAGTCGTGAGGGACCCCTGGCTATTTTCTTTACGAACCTAAAACGGCTGGTGTTTGGAGTTGGGTCTCTCTAAGAAAAGGCTTTGATTGTGTGCAGAAAGCAGAGAACCCAGAACCTATGCCCAGAGCTAGCAGAAATAGCCGAGAAATTTTGGTGCTAAGATACACAATTGAAGTAGTCTACTTTGTGTTTTGTAACATCTTGGACCAAAAGGGATTCTAAACATGGGGGCAAATGAGAGCAAAGAGATTCCCAGAGGAAGCCCTTTAGGGTGTATCTTAACACACTGGAAGGAACTGGTGGGCTGTGGTGGTACTGAAACTAAGAGGGAGCTTGCTAAGCTTTGTACACAATGGTGGCCATTATATAAACTTGATGAAGGTGTGAAGTGGCCAGTAAACGGTACACTGGACTATGAGACATTATTACAATTGATGCTTTTCCTTCGGCGTGAACAAAAGTGGCAAGAAGTACCTTATGCTGATATGTTTTTCACTCTCAGGAATCATCCCGAGTGGCAAAGGGATTGTGGAATGAGGTCACCATCTGATCCTTTAGTATTAGCCCTTGAAAAGGATAATAAAGCTACTAAAGGGAAGCCCAAACGGTGTTGTAGTACCTGCTCGATAAATCAGAGGTGCACCCATCCTGACAAAGTATACCAAGCAGAGGCTTTGGAACAAGAGACAGAAGACATACTTAAGCCAGCCCCTAGGAGGCAGGAAAGGAGGAGGGTGGTGGGGGACACAAATTCAGAACCATCATTGACTCCAACCTCCCCCACTTCATCTTTAGCTTCATCTTCCTTTGGGAGGACAGCAATTGAGGTAGGGGTTTCTCCACCCACTCCTAAACCCCGGGATCCACCACTGCCTAGCAGTGACAGTGAGTGGGATGAACCTGAACCCCTCCCACCAGGTCCTAAGATTCCCTCACAAGGACCTATAGCATCAAGGACCCGAAAACAAACCAGAGAGGTCATACAAGCACCTCTAAGACAAGCAATAACCTCGGATGGGGAAACAAAACTGATTAAAGTTCCCTTTTCCTCAATTGATTTAGAAATTTGGGAAAGGATTGCTAAGGGCTATCGAAGTGATCCTATAGGGGTTGCTAAGAAAATGAAGTTTATGATTAAGCAGCATTCACCTGATTGGGCAGATCTGCAACTACTACTTGATGCCTTAACAGAAACTGAGAAACAATTAGTTTTGAAAGTAGCTGGGGATCTGGCTGAGGATGATTGTAGGACAACACAGGAGGATGTTAAAGATGTATTTCCCCTTCAAGACCCAGGTTGGGATCCTAATGATGATGAGGAGTTAGGGCGGTTAAAGAGATACCAAGAACTAATAGTAAAAGGGCTAGAAAGAGCAATCCCCAAAACCATAAACTGGTCAGCCTTATATGCTATCAAACAGGGCCCCTCTCAAACACCTTCTGAATTTCTAGATCACCTGTGAGACGCAATGCGCTGACACACCACCCTGGATCCTGGATCTGATGAAGGAACGCAGCAATTAATAAATTTATTTTTAGGACAACCCACAGGAGATATCAGGCAGAAACTCCAGAAGATCCGGGGCCCAAACAGCCGGAATTTAGAAACTTTATTAGATGAGGCCTGGAGAGTTTTTAGTAACCGGGAAGAAGGGTCTAAACAAGGGATGAAGAAACTAGCAGCAGTAGTAAAAGAAGGAGAAAAAGGGAAACATGGGCAAGGTCCACCAAAACAAGGACCACCCCGACTAGGAAAAGATCAATGTGCATTTTGTAAGAAATTTGGTCACTGGAAAAACCAGTGCCCAGAATTAAGAAAGGGTAATGAACATAGAAAAGGTGATCAGAAAAGGGAAAAAGTAGTTGCTCATGTAAAAGAGGACTGAAGGGGACCGGAGGGCCCTACCCTAGGGGACCCTCTGGTTATAGTTAAACTGGAGAACAAAGAAAAAGAAGTAAAATTTCTGATAGATACAGGGGCAACATTTTCAGTGTTGAATAAGGCCCTAATACCTGTAACCAATGACTATGTTATGGTAAAGGGGGCAACTGGCCAATCTGAAAGAGCTTATTTTTGTAAACCATTGAAGTATAAATTGGGAAAACAGTGGGGCATCCATCGATTTTTATACATGCCTAATGCTCCATCTGCACTTTTGGGCAGAGATTTGCTAGAGCAGCTGGAAGCAAGAATAATATTCAAAAATGGGGAAATTAGTTTGGAGGTAAAGGATCAACAATATGTAGAACTGTTAAGCTTAATTCTAATAACCAAAGAAATTGAAGTGGCAAGTGAAAAGGAAAATTTTAGGAAAATAATGGATCAAGTATTTCCAGGAGTGTGGGCCTCCAATATACCAGGAAGAGCAAAGAATGCACTACCAGTGCAAATCAGGCTTAAAGAAGGAGGACAGCCAGTAAGGGTTAAACAATACCCCCTAAAGAAAGAAGATATAGAAGGGGTTAGCCCAATTATTGAGAACTTTCTGCAGCTAGGACTACTGAGAGAGTGTCAATCTGATTTTAATACTCCTATTCTGCCAGTAAAGAAACCTGATGGGTCATACAGATTAGTACAAGATTTAAGGGCTGTTAACAAGGTAACTGAAGACTTGTATCCAGTGGTTGCCAATCCCTACACCTTGTTAACCCGTTTAACACCTGAGCTAACTTGGTTTACTGTTCTAGATCTAAAAGATGCTTTCTTTTGCCTCCCTCTCCATGAAGCCAGCCAGAAAATTTTTGCATTCGAGTGGGAAAGCCCTAAAACTGGAAGAAAAACTCAGCTCACATGGTGTGTGTTACCACAGGGGTACAAGAACTCCCCCACTATATTTGGGGAACAGCTTGCCAAGGATTTAGAGTCCTGGGAACCTCCACCAGGAGAAGGACAGTTACTCCAGTATGTGGATGATCTCTTAATAGCTACCCGGACCCAGGAGACACGCGTGGACTGGACGGTAAGCCTCCTAAACTTTCTAGGCCTGCAGG
Organism: Hirundo rustica; assembly: GCF_015227805.2. NCBI lineage: Eukaryota > Metazoa > Chordata > Aves > Passeriformes > Hirundinidae > Hirundo > Hirundo rustica. The sequence continues at coordinate 1,274,064 of NC_053487.1, forward strand.
GGTATCGAGTATCCCAGAAGAAAGCCCAAATGGTGAGGCAAACAGTTATTTACCTTGGTTACGAAGTAAGTGCTGGACAAAGGACTCTGGGGCAGGATCGCAAGGAAGCAATATGCCAGACCCCAAAACCTCAGACAGTGAAAGAACTAAGAACCTTTTTAGGCATGACAGGGTGGTGCAGACTGTGGATTTATAACTATGGGTTGCTTGTTAAACCTCTGTATGCCTTGATCACGGAAGGGAGCAGAGATCTTCAGTGGACAAAAGATGCAACCCGAGCCTTCAACCAACTAAAGAAAGCCCTTATGTCAGCTCCAGCCCTAGGACTTCCAAACGTGAGTAAACCATTTTTCCTGTTTTCTCATGAGAAGCAGGGGATTGCCTTGGGAATATTAGCACAGAACTTAGGCCCGTACCGGAGGGCAGTGGCCTATCTTTCCAAGCAACTGGACACAGCAGCTAAAGGATGGCCAGGGTGCCTCAGAGCAGTTGCAGCAGTAGCAATAAACATCCAAGAAGCACGCAAATTCACCCTAGGCCAGAAGATGACTGTGCTAGTATCTCACACAATGTCTGCAGTCCTTGAGGCAAAAGGGGGACATTGGCTCTCCCCACAGAGATTTCTGAAGTACCAAGCCATACTGGTAGAACAAGATGATGTTGAAATTGTGGTAACTAACATTGTGAACCCAGCTTCCTTCCTCAGCGGGAGTACAGGAGAACCAGTGATCCATGACTGCCTGGAGACCATTGAAGCCACATACTTGAGCCGCCCAGATCTGAAGGACACCCCGCTTGAGGATGCTGAGACCTGGTTTACTGATGGAAGCAGCTATGTCGTCAGTGGAAGAAGGCACGCTGGGTATGCAGTTACCACAAGCAGAGAGGTAATAGAGTCTGGGCCATTACCAACTAATACATCTGCACAGAAGGCTGAAATAATTGCCTTAATCCGAGCCCTAGAGCTGGCAAAAGGAAAAGAGATCAACATCTACACGGACTCAAGGTATGCATTCGGAGTGGTTCATGCTCACGGAGCCATCTGGAAGGAAAGAGGACTGCTGAATTCACAAGGCAAGAGTATTAAACATGCACAAGAGATACTGAGGCTATTAGATGCCATACAACTACCTGAGAAAGTAGCCATAATGCAAATAAAGGCACACCAAAAAGTGAGCTCTGAATTGGAAGAAGGGAATATGCTGGCAGACAGAGAGGCAAAAGAAGCAGCAAAAGGTGAGGTACCCGATAAGGCTGTTGAGGCAGCATTGATTCCAGATGGAAAAGTTTCTATTGAAGGTAAGCCAGTGTACAATAAGAAAGATAAGAAACTTATCAAGGTAGAAAAGGCAAGTTATAATCAGGAGGGATGGGCTGTAACAGAAGAAGGGAAACTTGTAGTACCCTCCTATTTGTTGTGGTCATTAGTACAGAGGGAACATGAGAAAACACACTGGGGAATAGATGCCCTGTATAACCATTTGAAAGAAAGAATCATGGCCAGGAAATTGCAGGGCACAGTGATACAAGTAACTCGTCAGTGTAGTCTTTGCCTCCGAACTAACCCTAAAAATACCCCAAAGCCTAAAGTGGGACAAATTGGGAAAGGTTGTGGACCTGGGCAACAATGGCAAATTGATTTTACAGAACTGCCCAGGAAGGGAGGGTATCGTTACCTATTGGTGTTAACTGATACCTTTTCAGGATGGCCAGAAGCCTTTCCTGCCAGGACAGCTAAGGCCCGAGAGGTGACCAAAGCGCTGTTGCAAGAAATAATACCACGATTTGGAGTTCCAGCAACCATATCCTCCGATAGGGGACCACACTTTATTTCGAAAATTGTGCAGCAAATAAATCACCACCTGGGAATAGACTGGGAATTGCACACCCCATACCACCCTCAATCTAGTGGCCAGGTGGAAAAGATGAACCATTTGATTAAACAACAAATTGTGAGATTGGGGCAAGAAGCAAATTTGCCCTGGCCTCAGGCTCTCCCATTGGCCTTGTTGCGAATTCAGACAAAACCAAGAGCAAAAGAGAAACTAAGCCCTTTTGAAATATTGTATGGAAGGCCATATGCAGTTCAAGGGGGAACAGCATCCATTCAAGTAGGGGAAGAAACCCTACATGGATATATGGTGGCCCTAAATAAACAACTTAGAGAAATTGAGAAGTATGTGGCTGGAACTCAAAACAGAGAACTAGATGGGCCAGTACATGATGTACAACCTGGGGATTATGTGTATGTTAAGTCTTTTGCAGAAAAAACCTTAGAACCACAGTGGGAAGGACCATTCCAGGTGCTCCTCACTACCTTCACTGCAATCAAGATCAAGGAACAGAAGGCCTGGATCCATCACTCCCGAGTGAAGAAAGCCCCAGAGGGAATTTGGAAGGCCACACCAGGCGATAACGAACTGAAGCTGAACCTCACTCGGAACAACGAATAAATGGACTAAGAGTTATTTTGGACATTATGTGGAAAGTTGTAACTATTGTAGTAATTACCTTAACCATAACAGGAGTCAATGCAATACCACAAAGGTATAATGTGACTGGGATATACCAGTGCCAAGGAAGAGCCTATGATCCTTACTCTCGTAAGGCTTTAAACAAGATACTAAAAGTCACAAATGCAAGCTAGTGGGAGGGAAGAAAACTATACACGATGCCTCAGTGGACTTAATACACCCAATAGTCCCCTTAGGATTAAACCATGAGGGAACTGTATTGTACCCTTCTGAACACAGAATGTGGGCCCAAGAAATTAAAGGAAAGCGGCAAACTATTAATCTAGAGCCCTGTACTGTGAGGAGACGATTAGGATACATATGTGAAGGGACATTAGAGGGTGAATGAATTTGACTTTAGTTGCTCAAATTACTATACACCATGACACAGAGACCATCAAAGGCATTTTTAAAAGGCTTGAGGAACATTTGTCTCATCATTGGTGGTATGTGCTTTTTTGGTGGTCACCAACAGCAACTGGAATATTGAATACCTTAATCCAGCCTATAGTTGTGTTGCTTATTTTGGTCAGCATAAGTTTAGTGTTATCCATTGTAATACTTGTTTAGAACTGGAGGATGCTACGACGAGTGGCCGCTTTAACATCACTGTCAAAGGCGTATGGCTTGGTCTTGAGAGACACTAGCTGTACAGCTTAGATAGATGAGGAAGACTCTGTATACTGAGTAAAAGAATTTACTCATTTCAAAGAAGAAGTGGGGAATGAGACGTTAATTTTGAGGAACTAAGGATTTTTTAGGAAAGTTAAGATAATAAGTTGCTGAATTAGCTGAAGTAGATAGGTAATCTTTGTTCGCAGTTAACAGAAGCCGGATCTTAGATAAGCTACCCCGGATCTTGTAACTCATTTCTTGTCAGGTTTATGTTTATGTAGTTGTCCTTGTCATGAAAAACAGAATGTGGTAAATAAGACATAAGATAGCTGCAGATTTCCTGCTTAAAGGACCCATTGAACACAGGAAACTGTACGTTCTACCAAGGAATCATTTGTCACGATTGCATTGAAAAGGTAGAAAGGTCAGGACGAGGAAGACTCATCTTACTTCCTCATTTTAGGTGACCCCTCCCCAAAATAGACCCCCGACTCATTTTAAGAAACAAAGTACGCATGCTTAATAGCCTTTTTGCCAATTAGCATACGAAGCGAGGAATGGGAGGTGACAGGGGTATGAATATGCATTTGTATTTTGGATATTCAACACTTTTGTAAATAAAAGACTTTGTAATTACCTGTGAATTTCGCAGTGCGAATTAGGGAAATATCCCGTGTGCTGCCCGGCCGTAATAAACATACACTTTCTAACTTTAAACTGTTAGAGAGTTTTTGTCCGTCACAGTTGGGTATCGATACTAGATCAATACCCATATTTCTTTAATAAATCAGTCTGGCTTAACCTGGTTTGGGTGGCATGTGGGTGTGGCTGTATTCCTCCCATTTGCAGGCCCTTTTCTAAACATGGGCCCTGTAACTAAGGTTACTGTGGCTGTCATCCATTTTGCTATATGGGTTAACGAAGTGAGGAAATCGTGGATTTTTAATTTCCTCTGGAAGGCAGGCACATGGATTCAGGGCTATCATGCACTAACTGTGTGTTTCTGGAGTTACTTTAACAATGGTACCTACTGTGAAGAAATGACACCGGGGGAAATTTTTTCACAACCCTTCACCCAGCTCTTTGGGCCTACCCCACCAGTCTTTGAAGGGTTCAAATATCTGAATGTTAATGACATCATGCAGTGGCTGGTGTTGCTGGTATGCCTGTTCTGTTTAGCATTTAGAGATAAGGGGAGACTGACCTGGATAACCACCCTGATACCTACCCTAGAGAATAAGGATACTGCCCCACAGCCTGAGCCCGTCCCACAGCTTGACCCTGCCCCACAGCCTGAGCCCGTCCCACAGCCTGAGCCCGTCCCACAGTCTGCCTCAGGAATAAACCACCCAGATTGGGTGAAGGAAATAGGTGAGATGCTGAGGGAGTACCTTTCCCCTGTAGTAGCCTCATTAGCCCCAGCTGCTGGGAAACTCTCCCCCTGCCCCGACAAAGGAGAGTCTGATGGTGCAGCAGCAGAACCCACAGACGTTACAACCGTCCAGGTTCCAGCTGAACCACAGGGGCAGCCACAGCCAGCAGCAGTGGCCCCTGTGGAAACAAAGAAGTATAAGGTGAAATCAGAGCACCCAGGCAACAAGGATAAGAAGGGAGGGCCCTCACAACCCGGGGAGGAGTCAGAGGTTGAGATCATCACTGAGTCCCTGACATATGAAAGTCTCCGTAATCTGCAAAAAGATCTTGCACGGCGGGGACGTGAGGCTTATACAACCTGGTTACTTCGGGTCTGGGACCTTATAGGTACAGGCGTGCAACTAGATAATAGTGAGGCAAGGAATTTGGGACCCTTGACCCAGGACTCAGGTGTGAATCAGGTATTCGTAAGGGAGCCAGGGCCCCTTTCCCTTTGGGAGCGTCTTTTAATGAGTGTACGGGAGAGGTTTGTCCACAGAGACAGAATGCAGGAGCACCATCATAGAATGCACTGGAAGACCCTTGAGGAAGGGATCCAACAGCTGAGAGAAGTGGCAGTATTGGAGGTACTCTTTGGGAGGGGTGGACAGCATGATAATGACCCCGACAAAGTCAGGTGCACAGGGCAAATGCTGTGGAATCTGGCAACTCTAGGACCATCTCAATACGCCACATACATTGCAACAATTCATCCTGATAGCAACCAAGAGACAGTGGGTTCTGTAGCCAACAAGCTTAGAAATTATGAGAGTATCATCAGTAGCCCAATGCAGGCTCAGGTCTCTGCCGTGGCTAAGGAACTCAGGGAGAGGATGGAGGAGGTGACAGAGGAAATAAGGGAGGTGAGGGAGGAGATGAGAAGGAACAGTTCCCATGTGGCACCGGTGCGAGTTACAGGCCCCAGAGTCAGAGCTCAACAGCCTGCAGCTAGAGAGAGAGGGTACACCCCACGAGCTGACCTGTGGTACTTTCTGCGTGACCATGGGGAAGACATGGGAAGGTGGGATGGGAAACCCACTTCTGCCCTGGCAGCACGGGTGCGTGAGCTCAAGGAGAGAAACACTAACCGAGGGGGTTCCACTAAGATGAAGGTAGCCTCGACATCGCATGACCAGGCTGCCAGGTATTATAGAAGTGAGGATGACATGTCAGATCCCTGTGAAAGAACCTCTACCATGTATGCCCAGGAGGGGAATAATGACCGGTGCTAGAGGGGCCCTGCCTCTAGCCAGGGAGAGGCACGGGAAAACCGGGTCTATTGGACGGTGTGGATCCGATGGCCTGGCACATCAGAGCCACAGAAATATGAAGCTTTAGTTGATACTGGTTCGCAGTGTACGCTGATACCATCGGAATATGTGGGGACAGAACCTATTTCCATTGCCGGGGTGACGGGGGGATCACAGGAATTGACTCTGTTGGAAGCCGAGGTGAGCCTGACCGGGAAGGAGTGGCAGAAACATCCAATTGTGACTGGCTCAGGGGCCCCGTGTATTTTGGGCATAGACTTCCTCCGGAATGGTTATTACAAAGACTCTAAAGGACTCAGGTGGGCTTTTGGAATAGCAGCTGTGGAGGCAGAGGGCATTAAGAAATTGAATAGCTTGCCTGGACTGTCGGAGAACCCATCTGCAGTAGGACTTCTAAAGGTAGAAGAGCAACGAGTTCCAGTTGCCACCTCGACGGTGCACCGCCGACAGTATCGGACAAATCGAGATGCCGTGATCCCCATCCACAAGATGATTCGGGAGCTGGAGAGCCAAGGGGTGGTCAGCAAAACCCACTCACCCTTCAACAGCCCCATCTAGCCTGTGCGCAAGTCTGACGGAGAATGGAGATTGACTGTGGACTACCGTGCCTTGAACGAAGTGACTCCACCTTTGAGCGCTGCTGTGCCGGACATGCTGGAACTCCAGTATGAGCTGGAATCCAAGGCAGCAAAGTGGTACGCCACAATTGACATTGCTAATGCATTTTTCTCCATTCCTCTGGCTGCAGAATGCAGGCCTCAGTTTGCCTTCACATGGAGGGGCGTGCAGTACACCTGGAACCGACTGCCCCAGGGGTGGAAACACAGCCCCACCATCTGCCATGGACTGATCCAGGCTGCACGTACAAGAGGCGATATGCTAACAGGACAGACTATGGAGGCCCGGAAGAATACCCTTGCTGCCGAGAAGATGGTTTACCTCGCCGCTAGTGCCAACCCGGTGGGCAGAGGCAAAGGCAGAGGGGTACACCTATGGGTAATCCTGTTGATCCTGAGCCTAATCGTGTACCACACGAATGGCCTCCCCAACCCTAAGGGACAAATGGGGCAGAAAAAGGAGTGCCTGAAAGAGACTCAGCAAGAGCCTGCCTGGGGCCAAGATATACCTTTCCGGGAACATTTTAATTGTCCAGAGATCCAACGGGGGGGGGGGGGGGGGGGGTTGCACCCACAATGAAAGTTGGTTCAGAATATGTAAATTAAAAGAAAAAAACCATATACCATGACCCAGTAACAATGTCTAGAAAAAGGAGGGATCTAAGTAGCCTGCCCATAATCCCTATATGTGAAAAGTGTAATAAAACTGTGTGGGTTGGGGGTAAGAAAGAATCCACCTTTGTAGCATATTTTCAGGTAAACAAGTTGTGCTATGATCAGAATAAATTGGGAATGTGTACGCTGAACGGAAAAACCTATTAGGTTGGACAGAATGAAAAGCTTAAGACAGCTTCCTTGAGCAGTGGGCCCATCATCCTAGATCTATTAAGTGACAATGATAAAAGAGTTTGCTTAAAGTTAGAAAGGACCTTCTGCTTCTCTAAAAATGAGGAAGGGATGGATCCAGAAAGCAAAATACAGAGAGTAGCCCAAGAATTAAAAAGACAGGGGCTGGAAGCAAAAAGGAAAAGGATGGAGCAAGAAAGGATGAGGTCACTCAGTGAACAATACGAACAGTTAGAAAAACAATCGAGTGATTGGAGTTTGCCAGCCTCTAGTAAAAATCTTTTTATAGAACTGGTGCAAGAAATTGCCACGGAATTAGGACTGTCAAATTGCTGGATTTGTGGGGGACTGAAATCAGCTGAAAAATGGCCCTGGAAAGGTTAGAGTTTAGCTCCAGAACAACTTCTAAAATGAGACAATCAAATAATAAAAACGATGTCACGACCTGAGGGGTGGACCTTAGACAAAAGGATAATAGGGACCATATGCATTAGTAGAGAAGGGAATAAGTATACCGAGATAGTGGGATATACCCCTTGTATATCCACTCTAGCTGTCAACTCTAATAATAAGACTAAGGTCTGGCAGCCTGAGCCACCTGCTGGATACTGGAGCAAGAAGAAAGGGTGTGACTGGATTAGTGAAATTGAGCTATGTTGGAATGAACTAGCTGGGGCCAACCCTTACCAATCATTAAAGAATCTAAAAGAGTTTTAGGAAACGCCAGAAAGCACAGAAATTAAATGGAAAGCCCCAAGTAGAATATATTGGATCTGTGGGAAAAAGGCCTATAGTGAACTACCCCGCAAGTGGAAAGGATCCTGCACTCTGGGGATGATTAGACCTTCCTTTTTCACACTATCCCAATCCGAAAACAATCTACTAGGTGCTCCATTATATGAGACACTCAACAGAAAAAGAAAGGAAATAAAAAGAGAACTTCCAAATGCAGGGGGAAGTCAGAAATGGGGAAGCGACGAATGGCCAGCTGAACGAATAATAGAGTATTACAGTCCTGCAACCTGGGCCCAGGATGGAAGTTGGGGTTACAGAACTCCAGTTTATTTACTAAACAGGTTGATCAGATTACAGGCTGTAGTAGAAATAGTTTCGAACCACACCTCAGATGCTTTAGAGCTATTAGCCCAGCAGCACTCACAGATGAGGGCATTTGTGTATCAAAATAGAATTGCTTTAGACTACCTGTTAGCAGAAGAAGGAGGAGTATGTAGGAAATTCAATGATTCAGAATGTTGCATAGAGATAAATGATTACGGAGAAACTATCAGAGGTTTAGCAGCTGAAATAAAGAAAGTAGCACATGTACTCGTTCAAAAATAGAATTCAATCCTCCAGGCCTCCTGGTGGGATCAATTGTTTGGGACAGGGGCTTGGTAGAAGAAAGTGGGGTTCTTCATTCTATGTTCGGCAGCAGGAGTTATCTTCCTACCATGCCTGATACCATGTTTCATTCGGCTCATTTATACAGTAGTTCAAGGAATGCAAATCGCAGCGTTGCCCACAGATCCCGAGTTAGCCTCAGGGGGGTTTAGCAAGAACAGTAAAGTATCAAAAATCATGAAATTAAATGAGGAAAGAAGCAAGGCAGCAGAAATTCTGGCAAGGTTTGAGGCTCGAGTACAGGAAGGAGATGAGGGCAAATCATATTAGAGTGAACCCGAAGAAGAATGGGAAGACTATAAAGATGATGTTTAGAGAATAGAAAGCCTTTTTGCGTTTGATAACATTCTTGTTAAGAGGCTTCTTTGTCAAAAAGAAAAAAAAAAGGCAATAACAGGAACATGAATTAAATGTGTTTATATAGAAGGGGAGGGATTGTGATATATGACCTAAAGTTAATTCGTGTTAGGAATTGTGATGTGTAATTAATTCACGGTGAAATGTAATAACATGCAATGTAAAATTGATCTGTGTTTGGTCTGATTTAAGATCTGTAAACCTAAAGTGTGTTTAGGGTTAACTAAGACTAAAAGCTGCACGGAGGGACACGAGGGTTGGGGGAAAGAGGAATTCCTGCCGGGAACCGCTTCGGGATAACCAAACAAAAAGGCTAAAAGAATGGAAAATGGGAGATAGGCGCGCTAACGATTGAATGAGTAGGATCAGATCCGTATCTTATCTGTTCTGGCCCGATTTAAGATTTCCAAACCTTCTCCGGACCTGGCAATCATGGCATTGTTCCACTCTAAGAATCCATTCAACGAACTCAGGACCTGAACATGAATATCTAATGAAGCTACCAAGGAGCAAGAGTTCTACGGTCTCTGTCCACTCTCAGCAAAAGACTGTATAAAAACCAGCAGTGCTGGACACAGTTTGTGAACAGAGGGGCTGGCAGATTGACAGAGTCCGTTACCGCGTTCACCCAGTGCCAAAACCCTGGGATTCGATGCTGTCCCTTTTAATTGTGGCTATTGGAGACTGAGTTTAAGTCTCAAAATAAGATTCTAAATTTTGATTTACTGAATTTGGCTTGTCAATTTATTACAAAAGATGAAAGCAACAATGGGAAAAACCCATAAATCCCATAAAAATTAAAAATTAGCAGGGGGGTTATACATTAAAAGGGGAATCTTAGGTCTTAGGCATTTCAGGAAGTCTGTACCTCTCAAGTACCTCAGCCAATGGGGAAAGAGAGAGGGAAATGCAGCCGGGAAATTAGGATAAAAAGGAGGCTGCGTCCTCCGAAAAACTGAGAGACCCCAGGGGAAATGCCCCATGGCCTCTCCCTTTATTTGAATAAAGTAAAAGGACTCCTCTGTCTCCTTTTTGGACATAAACCTCTGGTGTTCGTGGATTAATTTTCCTAACAGCAGCTAAGGAAGCTCCACCCCTCATTCCTGAGTGACTCACAAATGCAAGCAACTTATCTGCTCAGCGTTCTTATCTTATCACAGTCTTTGTCAAAAGCATGTAAGTTTTGCTTAATTCTAGAGGGATATTTATGTTGAAAAATCATGGATGTGTTTGGGGTTAAAAGGGATAATTGCCCAAGGCTGCATGGTCCTCCTTTAATATGAGATGGGATGGCAGGCTACGCCCTATCCCCACAAATTAAAAATACTCCAGGAGGTAAAGGTAATGGAGCATTGGTTGAGTGAGAAATAATCCTGGATGTATAATTATATCAAGCACTCAGGGTTTTATGCACAGGGTGATGAGGAGAAACATACTAAGCCTTAGACTGGAAACATACTAAGCCTTAGACTGATTTTTCCCAGAATGATTAAGCCTTACAGAAAGATCCATTTTCACTGAGCCCAAGAGTTCTAACTCTTGAGGCTCAAGGGATGCCAGGGAGAGATAAGGGGTCCATTGATCCCAGGCATCAGCAAGATTGCTGCTCTGCAACACTGTATTTGCCTGACTCAAATTAACTAAGGGCAGAGCAACAAGGCACATTGAAAAAGGATTTTTAGGGGATACAGTGGCCAAACACAACGTATCCTGTGCCATAACATTTGCTAAGATTACCCAAACATTTGTTTTTGGTTGGCTAACAGGCTATGTCTGAGCACTAGAAAAAATTCCCAGTAAATACCATAATATTCGGGAAATCGTAGTTTATCCTTAGTCTCAGTAGCAGTAAGCCACTGCCCCAGAGTAATTTCCCCCAGTAAAAATTTCTTGAATTCTAAAACTCCAGGGTTTCAACAGATCCCTCCCCCACAAAACCAGGGACTGTAGCAATTTGCATTGTGTTGGCTCTTCAGGCTTTGACTATTCCTACCCATGTCTGAGAGCATCTTAAGCACAGTCGTTAATGGCCGATAACTAAGCCATTGGCTTTTTGAGATAACAGTCAGGTCTGCATGTCTGCACCAGAATCAATAAAACCTATTGTCCTGGTTAAGGGACAAATTTGGAAGAAAACCCCTGGATGGGATCCCTCCAGGAAGCAAACCCAAGTGGCCCTTCCCTCCAACCGGTCCGGTAAAAAACTTATTTGGAGAAAAATGGAAAAAACTATTTTACTTAACAAACAAAGTGCATACAAGTATAAAGAATGAATAATATGAAACAATAAAACCTCTCGTTCTGGAGTGAGATAGCAAATTGAGAAAGTTCTTGCCATGGGTGTAGTTCAGCTCTCTCTCAGTCTCTCATCAGTCCCAGTCCCTCCAGTGCTGCTGGAAAATGCCGAGGTCCAGGCCCCGGGGGGCTGCAGGTGCAAGCCCCGGTGCTCCCCTGGGTTTTCAGTCTAGAGCAGTTTTAAACAGTTCCAAGAAAAAGGAAAAAAACCAGTCCAGGGAACTTCTCTGCCCTAGCTAGCTGAAACTAACTAAAAGCAAAAAGATCTCTGTCCTGCAGTCTCTCCAAGCCTCCGCCGAACACACCTCATCCGGAGAAGAATGTGTAAGAGTCAGGCAGTTTTCTCAAAACAAACTCCGCGCTTCTCCTTGCTCTTAGAACCAGCCTTAAAGGCACAGGACTCAATATACAGCACAAACAGAACAGACAATTGGGGATACAAGCATCATAAAGTTACCCTAGGACACCTATTAAAAATATGTCCTTGCCTTTCAGAGTCACTTTGCATTGGCATGTGGGACGCTGAGATGTAATAAGTTGTGTCAAAAAATTTGTGGGACCCCTGTGGAACCAAACCCACCTCCCCTCTGTTCAGCTACCAGGGGTGCAGATAAGGGTGCTGCCAGGAAAGGAATGAGTTGGGCTATATTGCTCCTGGCTGGGACCACACAGGGCTGCTAGGAGGTCCAAGCTGTGATCTTTATCTCCCCAACCCTGTAAGAGTCAATGACTCCTGGAAGGACAAACAGTCTTGTTACCAAGGTACATGCTCTACCTATAAGCAAGGTGTGGTAACTGGGTACCAAGAGTCCATAAATTCCTGTAGGGAGACAAAAACTGAGCAATCAGACAACATTACTGGGTATTGGTTGATATGTCCAGTCTTGCAGTTCCTGGAGTTGATGAACGTAGGTTGGAGATGGTCCTGTGGATGGGGGCTGGGCCAGTTGGAAGCTGAAAGTTGCTCCTGGTTGCTGCATCAGCTGCTCTATTGGCTGTAGGATTTGTGTCTGAACTTGTTGCTGTTCCACACTGCGAGATGAGTTTCCCTGTGAAAGCTGGCCATTCTGGTGAAACTTAGAGTGGCACTGATTAGCGGAATAAAGGCAAAGTCTCTGTCCTTAAAGGCTTTCTTTTTTATCCATAACTAATTATTATGCATATCTGAAGGGAATAAGTCTTTTTTGGGGCCGGGGTTGAAAGACTCTCCTTCAGTGCTATAAGCGATAAGCATTCAGTGGCTCTAGGGTCACTGGCAGTATAGATCATGATGGGACTATAGGTGGTGACCGGGCTCTATCCCTGGCACTTGTCGGGGAGGGTATGAGGATGGGGGATGGGGAGTGGGACCTGGGCAGGTTTCAGTTCAGCATGGCAGCCTGGGCCACCCTGATGGCAGCCCCACTGGCCGCCCCGCTCCCTCCCTCTTTTTTAATTGCGTCCATGACCACCCTCCAAGCAGGAAGCATTTGTAGCTCTGGCTCATGGCCAGGCAGTGTAGCCAGGTTGTAGAGCTTTACGTCGACCTTCTCCTAGTAGCGGAGGGTAAAAATATTGGGAAACACATGTGACACGCATTGTAAAAGTGACTTAAATTCCTGTTTTAGGATGGAGGATCCATGCTTGCTCAGAGGGGCGAGCATGGTTTCTTTAACGTCTCTCTTGTTGGACGTGTTCTGTCCCATACTTCAGTTCCCCTGGCTCACCTGTCATGTCACAACAAATGTGGGCCCAAATTCGGTTCTCTCACCATTACAATCAGTTCCAGAGGCTCGTCAACTGCTGTCAGCGAGCTGGTCCTTCTCCTTTCACATGGAGCACGAATTACTGACAATTGAGAGAGAGACAGGAAGAATGATTCATGATCAGAATTCAGATTTTTACTGTGAGCTACTATTGCCACTGCCGGAACCTTTGTGCTAGCTCAGTTTTCCACAATGGACAATTTTGAGTGGGACACGTTCCCTGAGCTGAGCTACGGGCCGCACGTCTCAGAGCTTTTTTGACTCTATGGCTGGAATGGCTTTGCTTGGCACAAGCTGGAAGCAAGGACTGAGAGTTCTGCTGTCTATGATCCAAATGAATGTATGTCCCCGAATCGTCAGCAGCAGACAGACCTCAAGTGCTGGGCGCACCAGGTTTTAAATGGACAGGATCCAAGGGGCAAGTAGTGGCTTCCGACCAATGAGGGGAGAGGGGGGGAGAACTCGGGAGAGTCTCAAATAAATAGAAAACCAGCAAAAGGAAAACAAATTATAGAAACGAATGATATGACAGAGATTGGTAGAAACTTCAGGAAAAAGGTTGGGTTGTGACAGAACTGACATCTCTGAGGGAGCAGACAACTTTTGGGAAAAAAAACCCAGACTCAGACTAAACACAGGGTACAGAACCGTCCCATAACAATACAACTCAAACAGACTGCAACAAGCCAAATATCTTATATACCACTCTAGGAAGGCTGGTAATTTTTTACTACAATGATTGGGTTAAACATCACACAAACAAGCTTACATATTTTACAACATCTCTGTCCTCCAGAGATTGATTCAAACTTCTTTTCCAGTCGCCAGTCTTGATCCAATCTTCTTGTAATCTTCAAAACTGTTTGTTCTTTCCAGGGCATCTTGGTTATCAAACTGGCTATGCTAATTAAATCTGTAGTGCTCTCTGTCCTGTGTACCCCAATATCTCCTACAGATCATGGTACCCCAGTGTCCTGGTTTAGGGCAAATTTGGGAGAAGACCCCTGAATGGGGTCCCTCTGGGGATCAAACCCAAACGGCCCCTCCCTCCAACCGGTCCGGGAAAGAACTTCCTCAGAGAAAAGTGGAAAAAACTATTTTACTTAAGAAAAAATGTGTCCACAAGTACTAAGAATGAATAATATGAAACAATAAAACCTCTCGTTCTGGAGTGAGATGGCAAATTGAGAAAGTTCTTGCTGTAGGTGTAGCTTAGCTCTGTCTCAGTCTCTTGTCAGTTCCAGTCCCTCCGGTGCTGCTGGAAAACGTCGAGGTCCAGGCCCCGGTGGGCCACAGGTGCACGCCCCCAGTGCTTCCCTGGATTTTTTCAGTCCAGAGCAGGTTTAAACAGTCCGAAGAAAATTAAAAAAAAAAAAGAATCCAGGGAACTTCTCTGCCCTAAATAGCTAGAACAAACTAAAAGCAAAAAGATATCTGTCCTGCAGTCTCTCCAAGCCTCAGCTGAACACCCAGTCCGAAGAAGAATGTGGAGGAATCAGGCAGTTTTCTCAAAACAAACTCTGCAATTCTTTTGCTTCCCCCTTTGCTCCCAGAACCAGTCTTAAAGGCACAGAACTCAATATACAGCACAAACAGAACAGATAATTGGGGATACAAGCATCATAAAGTCACCCTAGGACACCAAGACAGCGTCCAAACAGCACATCTCCCACCAGCCCATCTCTATTTGCAAACAACAGGTCTAACTGAAGCGTAGAGTAAAGACTTTACAATTAGAAATTGTAAAGCAGGTATGTCTTATTTCCAGCTGGGACACATGGGGAGATATCTCCTCCAAACCGTTTGCACCTGGTTAAGACAAGGTCCAGGTTTAAATACACATTGATCCTACAAACCCACACCTTCCCACCCACCCATTCCCTGCTGTGCTGGCTTGAAGGCAAAACCAGCGAGAGACTCCAAGTCAGAAAAAACAATTTAATAGGAGAGAAAAAAAAAGGTAAAATAAAAGAAAATAAAACACATACAATGGTACAAAAGATCACTGACAGAGTCAGAATACAACTTGAAACCGTGGTGGTAGCAGTCCAGATGAAGCGGTCTTGTTGAAGCAGTGTTCCTGCAGAAAGGTCTGGTAGCTCTTATCCTCTGGGAATCCAGTGGGTAAGGCTGTCTGTGCTGTCCCAAATCCCAGATTATATCCAGGTGGGAATGCTTGGCTCCTCCCCTTGGGCAGAGCATCTCACAATGGGCTGATATCATTTTATCAGTCTTGCAATGGGTCCTTGATTGCCCATTAAACAGAGATAGCTCCTGGAGGGAGTTATCTATGAGTCATGGGGCAGGGCATTGATGAGCCATTCACAGAAGATAGTCTGGAGGGAGGGGGCAAGGGAAACACTGCCCAACCTAGTTTCAACATCTCATGTAGATGGTGATAGAATACATACTTTGGGCACATTTTACATTGTAACCTAAGGACATAATCCACCCCTTGTTCTATGACCATCTACATCATACCCAAATTAATACATTCTTACAGCTAGATAAATATACACATGCTTATACATACACACATACAGAATGAAACCTTACACCTAGTTATCACTTAAAATTAGGTCTCTCTGTGGTACACAATGGGTTTCCCCATCTTTCTGCATTACCCACCAAGTGGAACCAGGTCCTTGAGCAAAACCAATCCCATGGATGGGTCTGCCTTTGCCTGAGGTGGGATTAATCCAAACAGTTTTTCCTAAAATGCCTTTCATGTGTACCACAGGGTCTTTATCTCCATCCACTGTGTGCAAGGGTTCAGACTGAGCAGGACCAGCTTGATTGATTGACCCTTGAGTGTTCACCATCCAGGCTGCCTTCACTAAGTTCAGTTCCCAATTTTTGAAAGTCCCCCCACCAAGCGCCTTCAGGGTAGTCTTAAGTAACCCATTGCACCGTTCAACTTTCCTGGCAAGCCGGTGCATGATAAGGGATGTGATATATCCATTCAATGCCATGTTCTCTAGCCCAGGTGTTTATAAGGCCATTCTTGAAATGGGTCCCATTGTCTGACTCAATTCTCTCAAGGGTGCCATGTCTCCACAGGACCTGCTTTTCAGGGCCTAAGATAGTATTCCGAGCAGTAGCATGAGGCACAGGGTAGGTCTCTGTGAAAAGTGCATATTATATGGCTCTACGCAAGATATTTACTATATGCATTAAGTTGTATTGACTGTTAATGTTGTATTAATATTTTGATAGTATGGTAAATGTAGTTTTGTAGTTAAAATGTAATTTTTATATACCAACCACAGGAAAACATAAATCTTTCAGAGAAAAAAAGAATTTACTACTCCCTTATCAGAAGAGACCAACTCCTCCTGCCTCTCTCAGCCCTGAAGACGCCATAGAGATTAAAGGAAAAAAGTGATACTAACCAGAGACAATTCTTTGTTTGAATGGAATTTATGCATCATGTATGAAATGTATGAATATTCAACAGGCTATTGCTTTTAAGAGATAATCCTTTGTTAACAGGGGTCCTTCTCTGGAGCTTTTTTGCTCGGGGAGGCACCCAGACATCTGTAACTTTGTTTTTATTGTCTCGTATTGTCCTAACCCTAATTGTTCAATTTTTTTACTCTAAATCTATTTTTATAACTATCTTATTTATTATTAAACTTTCAAAATTTTAAAACAAGTGATTGGTGTTTTTCACAGTCTCCAACCATCCAGTGGTGGCTTCCACCATGGTCAGCACATAGCGCTTGCCTTGGCGGGTTTGGGGAAGGGTGATGTAGTCAATCTGCCAGGCTTCCCCATACCTGTACTTAAACCATCGTCCACTGTACCACAGAGGCTTTACCCGCTTGGCCTGTTTGATTGCAGCGCAGGTCTCACAGTTGTGGATGACCTGTGAGATGTTGTCCATAGTAAGGTCCATCGCTCCATCACAGGCCCATCGGTATGTTGCATCTCTCCCCTGATGACGAGATGCATCATGGGCCCAACGAGCTAGGAATACTTCTCCCTTGTGCTGCCAGTTTAGATCCACCTGTGATACTTTTACCTTGGCAGCTTTTGTCCACTTGCTCGTTGTTGTAATGCTCTTCATTAGCCCAATTCTTGGACACATGTGTGTCCACGTGTCGAACCTTCACCGTCAGCTTCTCTACTCAGGCGGCGATGTCCTGCCAAATCTCAGCGGCCCAGATGGGTTTCCCTCTGTGCTGCCAGTTGGCCTTTTCCCAGTGATTCAGCCATCCCCACAGAGCATTAGCTACCATCCACGAGTCGGTGTAGAGATAGAGTCTTGGCCACTTCTCTCAGTTGGCAATATCCAAAGGCAGCTGGATGGCTTTAAGCTCTGCAACCTGACTTGATCCAACTTGTCCCTCGGTAGCTTGTGCAACTCGTCGTGTGGGGCTCCATACGGCAGCTCTCCATTTCCGGTTAATGCTTACAATTCAGCAGGAACCATCAGTGAAGAGGGCATATTGTCTTTCAGTCTCCGGTAGCTTGTTATATGGTGGGGCTTCCTCGGCACGTGTCACTTGCTCCTCCTCTTCTTCAGAAGATAATCCAAAAGTCTCACCTTTGGGGCAATTTGCTATAATTTCCAGAATCCCAGGGCGATTCGGGTTTCCAATACGGGTGCGCTGTGTGATGAGGGCAATCCATTTGCTCCATGTGGTGTCAGTGGCGTGATGCATGAAAGGAACCTTTACCTTGAACATCCACCCCAGCACCGGTAGTCGGGGTGCTAAAAGCAGCTGCGTTTCAGTGCCAATTACTTCTGAGGCAGCTTGAACTCCTTCATAGGCGGCTAAGATTTCCTTCTCTGTGGGAGTGTAGTTGGCTTCGGACCCTCTATAGCTTCGGCTCCAGAATCCCCGAGTCTCTCCAGGTACCTTCTGCCAAAGACTCCAGGACAGGCCATTGTTCTCGGCTGCAGAGTAGAGCACATTCTTCACATCTGGTCCTGTCCTGACTGGGCCAAGGGCCACTGCATGAGCGATCTTCTGCTTGATCTGGGCAAAGGCTTGTTGCTGTTCAGGGCCCCAGTGGAAATCATTCTTCTTGCGGGTGACCAGGTAGAGAGGGCTCACAATCTGGCTGTACTCAGGAATGTGCATCCTCCAGAAACCTATGGCGCCTAGGAAAGCTTGTGTTTCCTTCTTGTTGGTAGGTGGAGACATTGCGGTGATCTTGTTGATTACTTCTGTGGGGATCTGGCCAAGTCCATCTTGCCACTTGACTCCCAGAAACTGGATTTCTTGAGCCAGTCCCTAAACCTTACTTCGCTTAATGGCAAAACCAGCTTTCAGCAGAATCTGGATGATTTTCGCTCCTTTCTCAAAGACTTCCCCTGCTGTATTCCCCCATACAATGATGTCATCAATGTACTGTAGATGTTCAGGAGCCTCACCCTTTTCCAGTGCAGTCTGGATCAGTCCATGGCAGATGGCGGGGCTGTGTTTCCACCCCTGGGGCAGTCGGTTCCAGGTGTACTGTACACCCTTCCAGGTGAAGGCAAAATGGGCTCTGCACTCTGCTGCCAAAGGAATGGAGAAGAAGGCATTGGCAATATCAGTGGTCGCATACCACTTTGCTGCCTTGGACTCCAGTGTTACCCTGGTTTTTCTGAGTTTCTTTATTAGCCTTTTGATTTTCATAAATGGAGTCAGATCTTTTAGTTACTGTACAATATTAAGAGCAGTTTTCTACCTTTCCCACAGATGTAACATAAACAAATCCTTTGTTTTTCATTCTCTGTCCTTTGTTTGCATATTTCTAACCTGAAAACAATTGTAACTGACAATTCATCTGGCCACTGAGGCTGAGGGGTAGAAACCCCAAAAAGCCAATCTTCTGCTAGACCCACAAATGTATAAAACGTAAAAGAATAAACCAAGGGGTCTCTTCTTCTCTCCACTCTTTCAGCTGGGAGCTGGATCAGAAGAACCTCTGCGAAAATCTCTTGTCTGCGTGTGATTTCTTTGTGTGTCTCGTTGACATCTGGTGACCCCGAGTGTGGGTGAACAGTTTGGTGAGGTTTTTCCTTTCCCTTTTTTCCCTGTTTTGTGTTTATAATGGAGGATTCTTTAGTTTTGGAACTTTGGGGAGATCTCATGGAGCGGAAGGACGCTCAGATATCCCGTGAGGGACTCCAGGATCTATTTGCATGGGGCAGGCGGCATGGGTTTTTTCCCACGCCAGGGTCTGTGCTCAGTCAACGGGAGTGGTACCTCCTGGGGGACTGTATGTTAGACTCCCTTGATATAGAATACAATGAAGACATTGCGGAACTCTTATTGCAGTGGAAATTATTTGAGAGAGCTCTATTTAAGTTGACTCCTTACAGTTCGAAGGCTGAGAGCCCCGGTTCAAAGCGGGACGTAGAGGTGGGAGGGGGTGGGGTCGTTATGTCAGACCCGGAATCTGAATTTCAGCTGCTTTGTCATGTGGATTCTTCCCCTTCCTCCCCCGTTCCTGTGCGGGGGGGTTCCCCCCCTCGGGTTCCGGCGCTGGTCTCGGGCAGAGGGGGGGCAGAGCCCTGCCGAGCCTGGGGCCGGTACAGCCGGTCCCCGCGCCTCAGGGTTGCCGGAGCGGGGCGGGGCCGCCTCCTCTCCATGCCTTTCTGGCATTGGTGGATGAGGGTGGCCCGGGAAAGCGGGTTCCACTTTCCTTTGGCCGAGATTCGGTCACTGTGCATTGTCTGTTCTGCAGCACGACCGTTACGTATCCGATGGGGTCGGGTGACGTGGAGTTTTCTGCTCTGCCGCCTGGGCTGGGCCCGGAGGTAGCTGTGATGGCTGGCTCTGCCCCTGCTCTGCTGGCAGCGCGGGACGGGGACGCTGCCGAAGGCAGAGCCTCGGTCAGTCCCTCGGCGGGCGCTGCCTCCCTGCGCGGGCTGACAGCTTTGCCCCGCTCCGGGGTGGGGGGGGGGGGCCGCGGGCTTCCGGGCCCCCGTGGGACCCCTTCTCGGGGGGGTTCTGGACACTCCGCCTCCCGCACCAGCCCCATGGGCTGCAGGCGGTGCTCACGGGGCGGGGAGAGGCTCTGATGAGGCTAGTTCTAATGAGCTGCCAGCAGGGACCGACATGGCACCCCCAGTCACGGAGGAGCGGTCGCCGCCTCCGCCTGAACGCAGCACAGGCCCCTCAGCCGCGAAGGGATGCGTGTCCGCCGCGGAGCCGTCGGACCGGTCTCCGGTGGCTGGCGCGGGCTCCAGCGCCACTGAGGATGTGGCGGGGCCAGCGCCTGCGGCTGGTCCGACCCCCCCCCCTCCCGCTTCCTGCTGCTAGCGTTGTGGCGGCTGCAGGCGCCGAGGTGTTTAAGTTCAGCGCGAACGGGGACACGGCCGAAATGCGGCCAGTCTTTGACAAGAGCAGAAATTCCCGCGCTGTTGGCTTTTCGTCCACAGCCTGGACGCTACCCCCTTGTCAGGTGACTGTACGCCCAAAAGACCGCGGGCGCTTTTGGGGGGAAGTGAAGGCTAAGGCTGAAGGACTAAGTGGAGATGCTGATGCTGGTGCTGGACCTGCCGTGTCTGATGTTCAGATAGTTCCCAGTCGAGTGCCTGCCTCTGACCCTGTGGGGTCCACAGGGCAGGATAAGGTAGGTGCTGCTGCTTCATCTGAGGGTCTTCAGGCCTTCCCTGTCCTTCAGGGTGCTACTCATAACACCTATCAACCCTTGGCTTGGCAGGCCTTGTCAGAACTGCGTGATGCAGTCGGGAAATAGGGTTTGGGCTCAGCCGAGGTGATGCAGGTTCTCCGTTATTTTAATGCCAGTCTTTTGATGCCCTTTGACATTCGGAGCTTGGCTCGGGCCCTTTTCCCACCGGTTGAATATGACTTCTTTGAGAATAAATGGACTCAGTTGGCAGTCAGAGCGGTGGAACGGAATACGACACTGGGTCCAGGAGATCCTAGGCGTATGGTTAATATTGATATGCTAATGGGAACAGGCAATTACACCAGGGCCAAAGGGCAGGCTGGTTATGAGCCCTTGGTCCAGGAGCAGTGCCAGCAGACAGGCATGGCAGCCCTGGTTCAGACTTTACAGCTGGCTACTCCACAGCAGCCCTTTGCGACTATCGTCCAGGGAATTGATGAGCCCTTCCTGTGCTTTGCAGGAAGGTTAACTGCTGCGGTTGAGAAGCAGGTGAGTGATCCGGCAGCAAGGAAGCTCATGATTCAGTCCGTTGCTCAGGGCAACTGTAATGCTGCTTGCAAGAGGATAATTGAGGCGCTTCCCGGGGAACCATCCATGTCGGACATGGTTGGGGCCTGTGCAAAGATATCCCCATCCAGCCAACAAATGGTCGCTGTGCATACAGCTGTGCAGCCAGCTGTGGCTACGATTGTCCAACCGACGGTGGCTACAGTGGTCCAGCCAGCCATGCCTGTGGCCGTGCAACCGGCTGTGGCTGCTGCTGTGCAGCCTGCTTGGGTCGTTCCCCAAGGGGTGCAACAGCAGCAGTGGGGTGCTAGGGCCAGGAAGAAACAGAGCGGTAAGGCACAGAAGCCTACGGCTGTCTTGCTTTATTGTGCACGATGCGGAAGGCCGAATCACGCTGCGAATGCATGTAAGGCGACAGTGCATGTGAATGGTCAGCCGTTGGGCAGTTCGGGAAACGCGACGCAGAGCGCGAAGGCGAGACGCGTGCTGACACAAATGTCTCTGCCTCAGCCCCAACCAATGGAGATCTGCTCAGCAGGCTTGCAGCCAGCACCCGCGGTTCAGCAGGCGTTGATGTCTGCACAGCCGAGTCTGTCCTGATTGATTCGGAAAAAATACACAAGGTTCCCCAGGATGCCTTTGGTCCCTTGGGTGATGGCATGAGTGCTTTCTTGATAGGGAGATCCAGTGCCACCATTCAGGGTATCATGCTGCACCTGGGACTGATTGATGAGGATTTTTTGGGACAGATTCAAGCAATGGTCTCCACACCCACCCCCCCTTTGACTATCCCAAAAGGCACACAAATTGCACAATTTGTTCCTTTTAAGTCTTCTGTTTGCAGGACCGAGGCCCGGTCACGAGGAGACGGTGGCTTCGGCTCTACAGGGCCACCTCAAGTGCGCTGGACTGCTGTCCTGACCAAAGACCGTCCTGAGATGCTGTGTACCGTGTCCATGGTTGGTGCCACGCCATCGGAGATTCACCTTTGTGGCCTCCTGGATACAGGGGCTGATGTGAGCATTCTCTCCCTGGCTGCTTGGCCCCCGCAGTGGCCTTTGACCCTGGCAAAGACATCAATCTCGGGCTTAGGAGGAACGAAGCAATGCTACATGAGCCAGAATCCCGTGGCCATCACGAACCCGGAGGGACAGACGGCCATAATTTGGCCTCATGTTACTGAGATTCCTCAGAACCTCTGGGGGAGGGATGTTTTGGCCGCGTGGGGGGTGCGACTGGGGACGGATTTTTGATTGGGGCCACTGTGGTGAAGGGCACAGAGTGTCCCACGCCTCCTTTACGGTGGCTGGTGGACAGACCCATCTGGGGGAACCAGTGGCCCCTCCCTCATGGCAAGCTAGTTGCCCTTCATGAACTTGTACAGGAGCAGTTGGATCAGGGGCATTTGGAACCATCTACCAGTCCCTGGAATACTCCTGTCTTTTGTATCAAAAAGAAGTCTGGGAAATGGAGGTTGCTACAAGACCTCCGAAAGATCAATGCCGTGATGGAAGGCATGGGGACATTGCAGGCTGGTATGCCATCGCCTACCATGCTTCCTGCGGACTGGCCGGTCCTCATCGTGGATCTGAAGGATCGTTTTTTTACGATCCCTCTGCATCCCGATGACAGACCAAAAATTGCCTTCACGGTACCAACAATAAATAATGCTGAGCCCGCACAGCGGTATCAATGGAGAGTTTTGCCTCAAGGAATGTGGAATTCGCCAATGTTATGCCAATGGTATGTAGCCCGTGCCTTGTCTGGAGTTCGCAAGCAGTTTCCTGATGCTCACGTCTATCATTATATGGACAACATTTTGGTGGCTACGCCCACCCAGGATGAGCTGCTGAGGATACAGCCTCAGTGGTTGAATGCTCTGCATTCACATGGACTGCAGGTGGCTCCAGAAAAGGTACAACAACAACCTCCCTGGAAATATTTGGGAGTCAAAATTCTGGAACGGACAATCCGTCACCAGGAGGTGCAATTTGTGCAATCGGTGAAGACACTGAATGATGCTCAGAAGCTGGTAGGTGTTATCACTTGGTTACGTCCTTACTTGGGACTGACCACAGCACAACTGTCTCCCTTGTTTGAATTGTTGAAAGGGGACACTGATTTAAAGTCACCTCGTGAATTGACCCCTGAGGCACGCAAAGTGCTGGAGGAAGTTCAGCAAGCTGTTTCGGCTTGCCAGGTGTACCGCATTGAACCTTCCATTGATGTCACTGTGTTCGTCACCACTCCTGATTTACATCCTACAGGTATCATCGGCCAATGGAATAATGATTGGACTAATCCTCTGCACGTCTTGGAATGGGTCTTCCTGCCTCATCAGCCACATAAGACGGTGACAGCGCTGTTTGAATTGATTGCACGCTTGATAATCAAGTGCCAGCAACGCTGTTTGCAACTGATGGGTGCAGATCCCTCAAAGATTATACTCCCGGTTCAGAGGGAGGAATTTGATTGGAGCTATGCAAACAATGTTTTGCTGCAAAGTGTTCTCGAGGGTTTTTCAGGGCAGATCACTTATCATCTGCCTAGCCACAAGCTATTGCAAGTGGCCAAAAATATTCAATTTTCTCTAGGACCCAAAAATAGCCAAAAACCAGTGCAAGGTCCCACCGTCTTCACTAATGGTTTGGGCAAAGCAGGAAAAGCCATTGTTACCTAGCAGGATGGATCTGAGTGGCAGGTTTTGGAAGGCCATGAGGATGGGTCAGCTGCGTCCGGTTGTGTCCCCGCTCCGGGTGGGAGCTGACCCCCAGCTAGCTCGGGTCAACACAGACACAAAGTTTCCAGTTTGTTTTGGCTTCTCGGCTTAGCAGCTGGACCCAAAGGTGACAGTCAACAGCAGCAGAAGAGAAAAGGCTGGCTCTCAGCTTAGCAGGTTAAAGGATGTTTATTAGCAGAGATCTCCAAGCTCCGAGGCGAGCGGCTGAGAGCTTCCAGGCTGAGAACCCAGCGGCTGAGAGCTTCCAGGCTGAGAACCCAGTGGCTGAGAGATTCCAGGCTGAGAACCCAGTGGCTGAGAGAGCTTCTTCCTCCCTCCTATCCCCTATAAGCGGGGGAGGGTCCCAGGGAGGATACAACGAGACAACAAATCAGGGGTTTCAGGGGGGTAACAAGGTGTGCCCACCCCCAAGCTTCAGACCACTAAAATCCAGAGCCAAAGGAATTTCCCCCAGGCTACCTATCACCTGAAGCCCTCTGCCGGAGATTTCACAATCCGGGAGGGACCCCGGGAGTGATAGGCAAGCTGCCCCAGAGAGGGGGGTTGGGGCAGAAGGGATGTTACATGTCATGTGAGGTATGGGATGATTGACACAAAACACCTTATTATACAGACAACACAAAAGGGATACAGAATTGGGGATACAGTGAAACGAACCATAACATAAACTTCTTACAAAAATCTAATAAAACAGTTCTGCACCACCACATCTCCCCCTTTTTTGTTTTAATGACAGGAGGAGGGCTGGAACGGAGGAGGATGATATTCGAAGTCCGGGTAACTCTCGGTGAGCCACTCTGGCTGAGTAGGCCACTCCATCTGAGGTTCATCCTCTTGGTGTCTTCTGTATTCTGGGTCTTCCTCCAGTTCCACGTCTTTGCTACAAGCTCTTCAGAAGAGACAGAAAAGGGAGAAGAGGTGGAGGGGTGGCCCTTTATATTAGGGGAGTTTTGGATGTCACAGGTATTGAAACTAATGATGATGAAGTAGAGTCCCTATGGGTAAAAATTAAGGGGAAAGCCAACAAGGCTGACATCCTCCTGGGAGTCTGCTATCGTCCACCCAATCAAGATGAAGAGGTGGACAACTTATTCTATAAGCAACTGAACAATTTTTCAGGATCATCAGCCCTTGTTCTTGTAGGTGACTTCAACCTACCAGACATCTTCTGGGAACTTAATACAGCAGAAAAACAGCAATCTAGAAAGTTTTTAGAGTGTGTGGAGGATAACTTTTTGTCACAACTGGTGAGCAAACCCACCAGGGGAGGGACTGTGTTAGACCTATTGTTCACAAATAGAGATGTACTGGTGGGTGATGTGGAGGTTGGAGGCCGCTTGGGGCACAGTGATCATGAAATTATAGAATTCTCGATAATTGGTGAAATAAGGAGAAATATCAATAAGATCTCTACACTGGACTTCCGGAGCGCAGACTTTGGCCTATTTAAGAGACTTATTCAAAGAGTTCCTTGGGAAACAGTCCTTGAAAACAAAGGAGTCCAGGAGAGATGGGTGTGCTTCAAGACGGAAATCTTGAGGGCACAGGAACAGACTGTCCCTGTGTGCTGAAAGATGAGTCGACGAGGCAAACGTCCAGTCTGGATGAGCAATGAGGTTTTGAAGGAACTTAGAAATAAAAAAAAGATGTATCATCTTTTTAAGGAGGGACTGATTTCTCAGGGAGTATTTAAGGGAGCTGCTAGGGCATGTAGAAAAAAAATCAGGGAGGCCAAAGCCCAGTTTGAACTTAACTTAGCAACTTCTGTTAAAAACAATTAAAAAAGTTTTTACAAATATATCAATGATAAAAGGAAGGGTATAACCAACCTTGGTTCCTTATTGGATGAGGCAGGCAACTTAGTAATTAAAGATGAGGAAAAAGCGGAAATGCTTAATGCCTTCTTTGCCTCAGTCTTTATTGGTAGGACAGCTTATCCTCAAGACAACTGTCCTCAGGGGTTGGTAGGTGGTGCCAGGGATCAGAATGGTCCTCTTGTTATCCAAGAGGAGGCAGTCAGAGAACTGCTGGGACACTTGGATATTTATAAATCAATGGGACCAGATGGGATCCACCCTAGGGTGATGAGGTAGCTGGCAGATGAGCTTGCGAAGCCGCTCTCCATCATTTATCAGGAGTCGTGGCTCACTGGCGAGGTTCCAGGCGATTGGAAACTGGCCAATGTTGTCGCGGTGCTGTTCCTCGCTCTGATGAGCGCGGCCACGGGCTAGCTCAGTCTCCTGCACCGCGGCAACGTGTGAGGTCGGGGTGGCAAGCCGGGTGAGCCACCTCCTCCCTGTGGGGTCTTGGTTCCCCTCTCAGCGACGGCCAGCAGATGGCGTATGCAACCCATGGCAGCTAATCAAAAGGCGGACTCCTCTGGGCTCAGTTAAACAGGATTTTATTCAGGGGGAGAGGCAGCACGGGGCTCAGCACTCTCTGACCCACCGCCCAGAGGAGACCCCGGGGGCAGGCGTGCACGAGTTTTTAAAGTGGGGTGGAAACAGGGGTGGCGACAACCGGTCAGCCAGTCACAGGGATCGGGGGGGTTAACCGGGGGTGTGAACCATGGAACTGGGGACCAATCACAAAATGAGGGGAGGGGGTCTCCCGGGCCCCAGCCTATCACTCGGCACCCTTCCCGGAGGATTCTAGAAGCCAGGGAAGGGTCTCTGAGTGGCAGGCAGGCGACCACGAGGAGGGGGGGGGGGATTGACAGCGACAGGTGCAGGGAAGGGATGAATGACAGAAAACGTCTGGTTTTTACAATAGACAAAACAACCGATGCAGAAGGGAAAACCAATGCAGAACACAGGGGTATACAGTGAACTAAACCATTATAAAAATAACTTAAAAATCTTACAAAAAAACCCTTAATAACTTAATAAAAACAATTCTCACACCACCACACAATGTGACACCCGTTTACAAAAAAGGTAGGAAGGAGGATCCTGGTAATTACAGGCCAGTGAGCCTGACCTCAGTACCAGGTAAGATAATGGAGCAGTTCATACTGAGTGCTATCACACAGCACTTACAAGACGGCCAGGGTATCAGACCCAGTCAACATGGGTTTACAAAGGGTAGGTCATGTCTGACCAACCTGGTCTCCTTCTATGACCAGGTAACTCGTCTGGTAGATGCAGGAAAGGCTGTGGATGTTGTCTATTTAGACTTCAGCAAGGCCTTTGATACTGTCTCCCACAGCATACTCCTAGATAAGCTGGCAGCCCATGGCTTGGACAGGAGCACTCTTCGCTGGGTTAGGAACTGGCTGGATGGCCGGGCCCAGAGAGTGATGGTGAATGGTGCAGCATCCAGCTGGCGACCAGTCACCAGTGGTGTCCCTCAGGGGTCTGTATTGGGACCAGTTCTATTTAATATTTTTATAGACGACATGGATGAGGGCATTGAGTCCTTCATTAGTAAATTTGCAGACGACACTAAGCTGGGAGCTTGTGTTGATCTGTTGGAAGGGAGGAGGGCTCTGCAGAGAGACCTAGATCGGTTGGATGAATGGGCAGAGTCCAACAGTATGAAGTTTAATAAGTCTAAGTGTCGAGTTCTACATTTTGGCCACAAAAATCCCCTACAGCGTTACAGGCTGGGGACAGTGTGGCTGGACACTGTTCAGGTGGAAAGGGACCTGGGGGTGCTGGTCGACAGCCGGTTGGATATGAGCCAGCAATGTGCCTTGGTGGCCAAGAAGGCCAATGGCATCCTGGCCTGCATTAGGAATTGTGTGACCAGCAGGAGTAGGGAGGTCATTCTTCCCCTGTACTCGGCACCAGTGAGACCACATCTTGAGTACTGTGTCCAGTTCTGGGCCCCTCAGTTTAGGAAGGATATTGAGATGCTTGAGCGTGTCCAGAGGAGGGCAACGAGGCTGGTGAGGGGCTTGGAACACAAGCCCTATGAGGAACGTTTGAAGGAGCTGGGGTTGTTTAGTCTGGAGAAGAGGAGGCTTAGAGGTGACCTTATTACTCTCTACAACTTCTTGAAGGGAGGTTGTAGACAGGTGGGGGTCGGTCTCTTCCACCGGGCAGCAACTGACAGAACAAGGGGACACAGTCTCAAGCTACGTCAGGGAAGGTACAGGTTAGATATTAGGAAAAAATTTTTCACTGAAAGAATAATAAAGCACTGGAATTGTCTTCCCAGGGAGGTGGTGGAGTCACCATCTCTGGATGTGTTTAAAAAAAGACTGGATATGGCACTTAGTGCTATAGTCTAGTTGAGGTGTTAAGGCATAGGTTGGACTTGATGATCTTAGAGGTCTCTTCCAACCTCATTATTCTGTGATTCTGTGATTCTGTCTTCCTCCCATCCAGGCATGGATGATACAGCAATATGGTTCCTCCCATCCAGGCATGGATGATACAGCAATATGGTTCACAGAGGGGGCATGTGTGGTGCTAGAAATTAATCTACTTAACATTTTTTTGATGATACCAAATCCAATTAAAATTAACAGAATAACAAACAAAAATAACAAAACTGATTTCAAAATTGAACCCACCCAGCCTGAAATTCCCCAGTCCCCAAACAATCCATCCTCAGCACAGGGGATTGGCGCTGGACAGGTTCCATCGGGACTAGAAGAACTAAAACAAACAATCAGCATTCGAGCAGGGGTCATCCAGGAAAGCGAAACTATCCGGAGAAAAATCTTCCCTCCTTTTCCTCCTAAAAGCTCCCTGAGTAACCTGTGGCAGTTTCTTTTTCTCCCCCGAGACCTTTGGGACATAGGGCCTCACCCATTTTGATGGTAACCATCTCGGCCCCGTGGGGGTGGACATGCAAGCGTACCCACGGCCCCACGTGACTAAATCATGAGGTCCCTCTGTCCTTCCAGTCTCAGGGTCCCGGACCATGACTGGCGGCCTCTCTTTGATGTTTAGCTGAGGGTTTGCCCCGAAATGACGAACAATGGGAGGGTGTTGGGGAGGAAGAAGCCAAAAAACCCTATAAATATGATTGCCTCTATTCTGAGAATGAGAAACCTGTAAGTGAGATAGAATTGAAAGTAAGTTTTGATGTTTGAGATGTATTAGATACTGGATGTCTGGGAAAACTGTTATGTGACCATCTGAAAGTTACCTGTAGCCAGACCCAGAGGTCAAATGGAATGTTCTGTCTCACCCCTCAATGTATGGTTCATCCCACACCTGTACCCCTCCCCTGAAGTATCAGGTATCTGTAACCCCATTGGCCCAAGTCCTGTTCCAGCCCACCTTGAAGACTCCTGATAAGGGGTCCCGGGGGGCTGGACGGTCTCTTTGCTCTTTGCTCTTTGCTCTCTTTTTGCTCGCACCCTTCCCCGAGGACTTTCCTCTCTTGGAATTTCCTCTCCCTACTTCTCCCTTCCCCCACTTTCCTAGGCCTTGCCACGAGCTGCAGCCTGGCAGCTCAGAGCAAGGCCCCCACATCCCTTACAATAAACCTCATCTTCTAAAACCTAACTTCAGAGATCTCTCGTCTACATTCATCTACACCGTCCTGGAGTCCTCAGCAGCAGGAGGAAGCTATTTCTACAATTGGCGCACAACGTGGAAAACGCCGGACCCAGCCTTTCAAGCTGTGAGAGACTTCCCCGTGGACGGTAACTAAACTACCAGTTGTATGCTAATCGGTGTCGTGAGCACAGCATATCGCTGCAGGGCAGCGTGAGGCTGGAGCTCTTTAAAGTTGCCGAGGACAAAACCTTGAGCACGAGGATCGTTACTAAGTAGCGAACACTCGGAGCTCTGAGGAGGTTTTGTCTGGCATCCCTCGAGCACAGACGGCTGCTGCTGAGCGGCGGCCACTGGGGCTCACGGAGGGAGTTTTGCCGTGGTACGTTGCCACGTGCGTTGAGCGCGTGTGGGCACTGCGTTGCACTGCCCGCACTGAAGCGCCGAGGGGAGGTTGGAGTCCCGAGCACGGAAGAGCTGTTCCTGAGCAGCGCCTGGAGCCGTGGCTCTGAAGGGGACCCCGCGCAGTGTCCTGAGAGCCGACTGGAGTGTCTGGCCAACCCCCAAGTCGGATCTCGAGTGAGGACCTGCTTCTGCGACATCGAGGTGAGCTACACTGGTGTAAAAATGGGGCACTGCCATTCTACCCTTGATAGAGATCTCTATAAACACATCAAGTATCTTTTACGCTGCAATCACAGTACTTTACATAAGCAAGAGCTGAAAGACCTTTTAGAATGGACTCTAGTTAACTTTCCCAATGCTGACCGTTCAGCCGTCTTTACCAGAGACTTTTGGGACTCAGTTGGAAATAGACTCTTTAATGATATTTCACGGAAGAATTTTGCTGTTGCTGAGCTCGTTCCAGCTTGTAGGGCCCTCGTTGAGATCTTTGCTACAAAAAATGCCTCTGCAGCCACGGCACCTGGTCACGCCGCTCCCGGAGATCCCCTCCGCGCGGCCGCGGGTCTGCAGCAGAAACCGCCCCCCTCCCCCCCTCCGCGCCACGCGGTTTCGGCACCCGCGGCCCCGTCGACCGCCGCGGCCCCATTCCCCACCCTCGTGGCTGCGGCACCCGTTCCCTCGGCCCCACCGCCTCCACCGGACCCTGCGGCCCCTCCCACCGCGCCCTCGGTCCCGTTCATGGATGGAATTCCTGTTACCGAGGCCCCCTCCCCTCGCTCCAGTGTGCCGGGCCCCGTCCTCGCCTCTGCCCCTTCGAGCCCGCCCACTGACAGCGTTCCGGCGGTGCTTCTTGCGGCCGGCACGGCGGCAGCCCCGCACCCCCCTCACCCCGCGGCTCGGGCTGTACTCCCCCTCCCCCCCGCGGGTCCCGCCGCTCCGCCGGCCATGGCTTTTGCGGCTGTGGTTGCCGCTGTTGCCGGTCTCCTCCACAACCAAGCGGCCACAGTCTTGCAAGCAGCACAGAGTCCCCTCGCAGCAGCCGACGCTGCGCTGGCGGTGCCACCGCTCTCGCCCGTGCCTGCCGCTGCCTCGCCACCGCCGCCCTTCTATGAGCCGGCGGTGCCAGCTGCGGCGGTGCCGGCGCCCGCAGTGCCGCCGGCGCCGGTACCGGCTGTCCCTGCAGTTCCCCTTGCGCACACTAACGCGGAGATGCCCACCACCCCGCCGCGTGTTCTGCCACAGTGCCCCAGCCCCGCACCGCGCCGGATGCTCCGGCCCGTTCCAGTCCCGGCTCCGCGGCGTGCCCTGGCCCTGCCCGCAAGCTACGAGCAGCTCACTCCCGCAGCACAGACGGCGGCTGACCATGCACGCCCTGTCCCCGCTCCGCGGCGTGCCCCGGCCCAGCCTGCGAGCTACCAGCGGCTGAGTGCCGCGGCACAGACGGCGGATGGCCGGGCACGCCCAGTCCCCGCTCCGCGGCGTGTTCCACCCCGCCCCCCCGTCCCTGCCAGAGCGACGGCTGCACCGGAGGCCGGGGCTGTGGCCGAGTTCACAGCACGACCCCCTGCCGATGTGTCCCCATCGCACGGTGACTCTCCGGAGCCCCGAGCCGCGGCCCCGGTGTGTCCTGTGCCCACAGGCTTCTTAGAGATCCCTCCCACGGTTCCTGCTGCGATCCCTGCGCCTCCGCCGCGTCCCACGCGCCCCATGCAGCCCGCCGCCGTAATGACTTCCTACGCCGACCCCGTGCACGCAGCGCATTCGCATTTCGCGCCAACGCGCCCGGCCGCGTCACCGCCTGTGATACAGCCCCATGCAGAAACCTACGCTCAGCCGGAACTTGTTACATCGCAAATAGTCCACACTGCCGCGCGTGCTGCACAGCCCCCGATGCTACAGCCACCAGCAGTTTCTGCACGACCACAGCCTCCAGCAGCCCTTCCCCCGTCCACGACCCTGCACACAGCACAACAGCAACATGATTCTACAGCAACTCATATGTATCCTTCCGTGCCTCTTCCACCGCCAGACCTACATGCTACTGTAACAGCTTCATGCCTGACGACTCCTCCCGCAGCTTCAAGTTCTTCTCAGATGTCTTCACTGACAGGCTCTGTGCCTTCTGCATTCCTGCTTCTGCCTCCTGCATCGTGCCCAAGCATGACAAAACCACAGCTTGGCACACAAGCCTTGCAACGAGAAGGGGGAGGATGGAATGTGGCAGCCACTTTAACAAATACAGGACAGACAGAGAACTGTTTTGCCCTTGCAGCTGCCAACTCTCTCAAATCTGAGGATCCACCACCACCAATCCCGATTTTGGAAGGTCCCCAGAAATGTTCTGATGACCTTCAACTGACAGACTGGCATGAAGTCACACGAGAAATTTGCAAAGAAGAAAATCTAAATCCTCTAGCTATGCCTGTGATATTCAGCCAGCAAGCTGGAGGTCCCAGAACAGGGACACCTATCCCATCTCAGGACATGAAAGAATTGCAAAAAGTGATAAAGGACAGTGGCATCTGCTCTTCATATTATAAAGAACTGCTGAAAAATACCCTAGAAAGAACACACCAAACCATAAAACACATTTTAAGTCAAGTGAAAAGGGGGAAAGCCCAAGTGACACCTCAAAAGAGATTGAAGAAAGCTCAGTATGTTTATCATTTTCTGAACAGCTCTGCAAAAGAGCCTCACCCTCACATTTACAGACATTTCTTGAACACTAAAAAGGTAAAACTGAAAGAACACCCCCCAGTTTCAATTAAAAATTTAAAATCAAGACAGTTAGAAAGACCATATAATCCTGTAACATGGGGGAAGAGGTTTGCATTTGCCTCCACAGAAGGAGGACTCAAGTGGGTCCCAGTGAAGAACGTGAAGCTGTACGACACATCTAAGCCCGCTGAGACCCCCACATCAGCCAGTACTTCTGCAAACCAAGAAGCAAGCACCCAGACCTGAGCTGCGCAGAATCATCAGGAGAAGATGATCCGCCAAAAGCAGCCCAAGAAAAGACTGAAGTTTTATTATTTGCATGTTACTTTTGTTCTTTTGTTTTAGTTTTTGTAGTGAAGCTTTACCTAAGTCAACCAAAGATGAATGTCTGAGTTGTTTTAGCTAAGTCTGCAGGCTCTGATACCATCTGTCTATCCGACAGAAGCCCTGAAAAACCTGTTTAGTTAGAGTACCTTTTCCAAAAGATTTTGAAGGTTTGTGCTGCATGAATTTATCTGATCACTCTGTTTCCATTCATAAACAATTGCAAGAATTGAGAGATTTAGCTAGCCAAATTACAATAGATGACCCATCCTGGTTAGACAATTTTTTTGATGGTATGAGCTTTGCACCTTGGCTAAAGGAACTTTGTAAGATAGGTTTGATCATTCTAATAGTAGTAGTTGTAGTTTTAGTAGCAGTTCCCTGCATACTTCAGTGTGTGAAAAAAGTAATGAGTAAGACAGTGTCTAGTGTTTTAGTTGTTAATAAGAACGGGGGAGATGTTGGGGAGGAAGAAGCCAAAAAACCCTATAAATATGATTGCCTCTATTCTGAGAATGAGAAACCTGTAAGTGAGATAGAATTGAAAGTAAGTTTTGATGTTTGAGATGTATTAGATACTGGATGTCTGGGAAAACTGTTATGTGACCATCTGAAAGTTACCTGTAGCCAGACCCAGAGGTCAAATGGAATGTTCTGTCTCACCCCTCAATGTATGGTTCATCCCACACCTGTACCCCTCCCCTGAAGTATCAGGTATCTGTAACCCCATTGGCCCAAGTCCTGTTCCAGCCCACCTTGAAGACTCCTGATAAGGGGTCCCGGGGGGCTGGACGGTCTCTTTGCTCTTTGCTCTTTGCTCTCTTTTTGCTCGCACCCTTCCCCGAGGACTTTCCTCTCTTGGAATTTCCTCTCCCTACTTCTCCCTTCCCCCACTTTCCTAGGCCTTGCCACGAGCTGCAGCCTGGCAGCTCAGAGCAAGGCCCCCACATCCCTTACAATAAACCTCATCTTCTAAAACCTAACTTCAGAGATCTCTCGTCTACATTCATCTACACCGTCCTGGAGTCCTCAGCAGCAGGAGGAAGCTATTTCTACAGGAGGGTTTAAAAACTCAAAGGTGCTGTTTAAAAAATTCAAAGTGAATAGAGCCCTGGCCAATCGGGTCTGTGGTGTTTCTGTTTTCAACACCGGTTGTTGTTGGTTAAGGACCCTTTTGATTTCTCTGTGGGTCCTCTCCACTACAGCTTGGCCTGTTGGGGAATGAGGGATGCCGGTTTTATGACCCATTCCCCATTGTTGCAGGAAGCTGCAGAATTCCTTGGAACGGTACGCTGGGCCATTATCAGTTTTTAATTCTTTTGGGATGCCCATGAAGGAGAAAGCCTGGATGAGGTGTTTAATCGCATCCAAGGTCTTCTCCCCTGCGTGGGCAGAAGCAAAAACTGCACCGGAAAAAGTGTCCACAGACACGTGCACATATTTAGATCGGCCGAATTGGGGGATATGTGTCACATCAGTCTGCCACAGCTCACAGCTGTTCAGACCTCTGGGGTTTACTCCTGCACTCAAGGTGGGGAGTGCATGCTGATTACATGAGGGACACGTAGCCACAATTGCCTTGGCCTGTTCCCGGGTGATGTGAAACCGGCGAACAAAGCCAGGCGCGTTCTGATGATGAAGCTGATGGCTGAGCTTTGCCTGCTCAAAAATGCTTGGCAATGGGGCCATCGCTGCAGGAGCAGCAAGAGCATCAGCCCTTCTGTTCCCCTCAGCTATGAACCCCGGCAAATCGGTGTGTGATCTTGTATGCATCACAAAAAATGGCTGCTCCCTGTGGGAGACAAGCTTGACAAGCTTAGAAAGCAGCTCAAACAGTGCGGTGTTAGACACTTCCTGCAGTATTGCCTGATCTGCCCTCGATACCACCCCCGCCACATAAGCCGAGTCCGTTACTAAATTGAAGGGTTCGGGGAACCTTTCGAAAGCCCTGACAACAGCGGCCAACTCAGCAACCTGAGGTGATCCCTCCACCTCGGCAACATCTGCCTCCCACTGCTGAGTCTGAGGGTCCTTCCAAGTCATAACTGACTTGTGGGACTTTCCGGACGCGTCCGTGAAAACTGTCAGGGCCTCTAAAGGCTTCCTGCTCCGAACATCTTTCAAATTCAGTGTGAATTTGGCATCCTGATTAAAAATTTTGTGGGCTGGCCGAGGGATTGAGATTTGCCCAGTGAAGGAATCTAGAGCAAACTGCAGTGCTTCATTTTCCTGAAGCAGGTGTTCTAACATTGCCTTTGTAATCTGGCCCGATCTTAATCCAATTGGAATGTGAATGCATTCAAAATCACACCCTGCCAATTCCCTGATCCGAACTCTGGCTTTTCGGATCAGTTCAGCCACCAGTTCCTGTGGACGTGTCATTCTCTTGGACCTTTGATGGCTGAGAAAGACCCATTCTATAATTAGAAGTGGGTCCTCTCTGCCCTGGTCCTTTTTGATGTTATTTCTCCATTGGAAAATGACTCCATGGAGGTGTGGCAATTTCCCCATTATTATAAATTTGAAAGGCAGGTCTGGATCACACCTGTGAGCCTGCCGAGTGGACATGAGATGCTGTACCTTTTCCAGCGCCTCCTTCGCTTCTGGGGTTAGTTCCCTGGGAGAACTCAGCTCCTCTCCCCCTTTCAATAAATTGAAAAGAGGGGCTAGGTCCTCAGTTGTGAGGCCCAGCCAGGGTCTCACCCAATTCAATGCCCCACACAGCTGATGGACATCTGCAAGGGTCTGAATTTTGGCCTTGATTTCCAATTTTTGCGGCACAATGGTCCGCTTGCCAATTTCCAGCCCCAGGTACCTCCAAGGTGGCATCCTTTGAACCTTGTCTTCCTGCAGCTCGAACCCTGCAACAACCAATGCATTAATTGTCAGGTCAAGTGCGTGGGACAAGACATCATCGGTAGGGGAACACACAAGCACATCATCCATATAATGATGGATGATTGCTTTCTCTGCGGCTACGCGGACCGGGGACAGCAAGGAAGCCACATACCACTGGCAGATGATAGGTGACACCTTCATCCCTTGGGGAAGAACCCTCCAATGGTAGCGTTTCCTCGGGGCCTCTCGGTTAACAGTGGGAACCGAGAATGCAAAACGTGGTGCATCGTCAGGGTGTAGGGGAATATGGAAGAAACAATCTTTTATATCTATAACAGCCAATTTCCAATTTTGTGGGAGCATGGTCGGGGTAGGCATCCCAGGTTGAAGAGAGCCCATGTCTTCTATCACGTTATTAATTTGTCTGAGATCTTGGAGGAGTCTCCACTTGTCCTTCCCCAGCTTCCGGATAACAAAAACCGGCGAATTCCAAGGGCTGGTGGTCTCTACAATGTGACCCTTAGCTAACTGCTCCTCCACGAGCTCTTTGAGCACCTTCAATTTCTGTTTTGAAAGCGGCCACTGTTCAACCCACACTGGTGCATCTGTTTTCCAATTCAGCTTGTGGGTAGGGCGCTCCTCAGCGACCGCCGCCCAAAAATCCTGTGGGGGGTCTGGGATGTCAATCGTGACTCCCCACTGGGCCATCAGGTCTCTCCCCAACAAGGGTTCCCTATAATCCAAAACAAAAGGGCGTAAACTGGCCAACTGCCCTTTTGGCCCCTTAATTTGCACCACACTCTTTGATTGTTTGGCCAATTGCATTCCCCCTATTCCTTGCACGTGTCCTGCCACGTCTTCCAAGGCCCAACGTGACGGCCAGTGCTTGGCTGGGATTACAGTCACGTCCATGTCCGTGTGGAGCAGGCCTGTGATGTTAATGGCCTCATCACCCACCTGTAACTCACATCCCACCTGGGGTTTCACTTCTGTGATGTTGTGCACGGGACAAGCTGTTGGTATGTTGTCTTCTTCCAGGTGTTCCCAGGTGGGTATGATCTGGGCAACTGTCTGCCCTTTAGGTAGGAATGTTGGTGGGTGAGTACAGCGTAGCCAGAGAACGAATTTTCCAGGATTGTTATCAAGTGTTCCTGGAAGAATTTCGATCTCTTTTGGGGTGTGTTTGCAGTCCCCCACAACGATGAGCTTACCTTTGACCCTTGGCCAGGTACCCTGCTCACTGTTGTCAACTGACACAAAATTCCAGTTGTCGTCTTTCAGGTGCAAACCCTCCGTGAGCTGCAACCTGTAGGGGGTATATTTAGAATTGGTTGTCAAAATTGGTTGTGCCATGTCATGGTCCGTGTAAGTCATTTCCAGTGTGTTATGTTTGCTGCCACCCTGAATGGGGCATTGCAGCTTCTCCTTCTTTTTCCCTTGGCTCCCTTTCCCCTCCCCTCCTGCCCGGTCCACCCCATTTTTTTCCTCACGCAGGGCAGACCTGCGCTCTTTCACTAGTTTTTTTGTGAGGATTTAAACCCTCTCCCTTTTTCCCCTTCCCCTCCCCCTTTTTTGTTTTTGAGGTCCTCTAATTCTTTCTTGAGGGGGCATTTGGAAACCCAATGCCCCAAATTCCCGCACAAAAAACACTTCTGGGAGCTTTGCGCAGAATGCTTCTTCCCGGTGTTTTTCGGGAATCTTCAGTTTCCATGGCTGCAACTTGATGAGGTTTGGGCCATGGACCTGTAGAGCTCATAAAAGGCACTTTTACCTGACATACCTGAAGCATGTCTGGTGAGGTTGGTTTGGGGTGTAGGGGTAAACTTAAAATTGCAGCACGACATAAATCATTTGCATTTGAAAACGCAATCTCCGATAAAATGTGTTCCCGAGCCATTTCATTTTTGACCTGAGCTTCAATAGCTCGGGACAGCCTTTCCACAAAATCTGTGAAAGACTCACTTTGGTCCTGCCTGATTTTCGAATAAGAAATCGCAGGACCTTGTGTTTGCATGCTGAAGAATGCAGTCAGAGCTGTCTCTCTCACTACGTGGAGGCACTGGACAGGAATGGCCACTTGGTCAGTGGCTTCTGCCCACTGCCCCTCCCCAGCCAGGTGGTCGAGAGTGAGAGGGATTCCCTGAGCATCAACTCTGGTGTTAACATGGTTGAGGAGCCCTGGTAAGGCCTCCTGGAGCAGCCTTTTCCAAGCTGTGACCCATAGGATGTACTCTGTTGGGTTCAGCAAGCAAGAAAACAGGTACTTTAAATCAGCAGGCACTACCTCCTCTGCAGAGAGATCTGCTCTGAGAAGCCCCCTGAAATATGGTCCATCACGGCCATATATCCTGTGAGCTTTGCAGATCTCTTTGATGGTGGCTCGGGGAAATGGGTGGTACTCTGCCCTGTTGTTACCACCGCGGGCATTGCGGAAGGTAACAGGGGCAAGGGTGGGAATGGAGCAGGAGCTGGCAGCTGTCTCTGCTCCCATTCCCTGCTTGGGCATTCCAGGTTTGAGGGAGCTGGGACGCCTGTGCCCTGAGGCACTTGGTTGCCTGGCAACCGAGTCCCTGCAAGGGCCGCGGCTTGCCCGGGGGGTGACATCATCGAGGAGTGGGGGGGCGGGGGGGATCCCGGGGGAGCAGGATCGAGCCGCGAAGGGATGCGTGTCCGCCGCGGAGCCGTCGGACCGGTCTCCTGTGGCTGGCGCGGGCTCCAGCGCCACTGAGGATGTGGTGGGGCCAGCGCCTGCGGCTGGTCCGACCCCCCCCTCCCGCTTCCTGCTGCTAGCGTTGTGGCGGCTGCAGGCGCCGAGGTGTTTAAGTTCAGCACGAACGGGGACACGGCCGAAATGCGGCCAGTCTTTGACAAGAGCAGAAATTCCCGCGCTGTTGGCTTTTCGTCCACAGCCTGGACGCTACCCCCTTGTCAGGTGACTGTACGCCCAAAAGACCGCGGGCGCTTTTGGGGGGAAGTGAAGGCTAAGGCTGAAGGACTAAGTGGAGATGCTGATGCTGGTGCTGGACCTGCCGTGTCTGATGTTCAGATAGTTCCCAGTCGAGTGCCTGCCTCTGACCCTGTGGGGTCCACAGGGCAGGATAAGGTAGGTGCTGCTGCTTCATCTGAGGGTCTTCAGGCCTTCCCTGTCCTTCAGGGTGCTACTCATAACACCTATCAACCCTTGGCTTGGCAGGCCTTGTCAGAACTGCGTGATGCAGTCGGGAAATAGGGTTTGGGCTCAGCCGAGGTGATGCAGGTTCTCCGTTATTTTAATGCCAGTCTTTTGATGCCCTTTGACATTCGGAGCTTGGCTCGGGCCCTTTTCCCACCGGTTGAATATGACTTCTTTGAGAATAAATGGACTCAGTTGGCAGTCAGAGCGGTGGAACGGAATATAACACTGGGTCCAGGAGATCCTAGGCGTATGGTTAATATTGATATGCTAATGGGAACAGGCAATTATACCAGGGCCAAAGGGCAGGCTGTTTATGAGCCCTTGGTCCAGGAGCAGTGCCAGCAGACAGGCATGGCAGCCCTGGTTCAGACTTTACAGCTGGCTACTCCACAGCAGCCCTTTGCGACTATCGTCCAGGGAATTGATGAGCCCTTCCTGTGCTTTGCAGGAAGGTTAACTGCTGCGGTTGAGAAGCAGGTGAGTGATCCGGCAGCAAGGAAGCTCATGATTCAGTCCGTTGCTCAGGGCAACTGTAATGCTGCTTGCAAGAGGATAATTGAGGCGCTTCCCGGGGAACCATCCATGTCGGACATGGTTGGGGCCTGTGCAAAGATATCCCCATCCAGCCAACAAATGGTCGCTGTGCATACAGCTGTGCAGCCAGCTGTGGCTACGATTGTCCAACCGACGGTGGCTACAGCGGTCCAGCCGGCCATGCCTGTGGCCGTGCAACCGGCTGTGGCTGCTGCTGTGCAGCCTGCTTGGGTCGTTCCCCAAGGGGTGCAACAGCAGCAGTGGGGTGCTAGGGCCAGGAAGAAACAGAGCGGTAAGGCACAGAAGCCTACGGCTGTCTTGCTTTATTGTGCACGATGCGGAAGGCCGAATCACGCTGCGAATGCATGTAAGGCGACAGTGCATGTGAATGGTCAGCCGTTGGGCAGTTCGGGAAACGCGACGCAGAGCGCGAAGGCGAGACGCGTGCCGACACAAATGTCTCTGCCTCAGCACCAACCAACGGAGATCTGCTCAGCAGGCTTGCAGCCAGCACCCGCGGTTCAGCAGGCGTTGATGTCTGCACAGCCGAGTCTGTCCTGATTGATTCGGAAAAAATACACAAGGTTCCCCAGGATGCCTTTGGTCCCTTGGGTGATGGCATGAGTGCTTTCTTGATAGGGAGATCCAGTGCCACCATTCAGGGTATCATGCTGCACCTGGGACTGATTGATGAGGATTTTTTGGGACAGATTCAAGCAATGGTCTCCACACCCACCCCCCCTTTGACTATCCCAAAAGGCACACAAATTGCACAATTTGTTCCTTTTAAGTCTTCTGTTTGCAGGACCGAGGCCCGGTCACGAGGAGACGGTGGCTTCAGCTCTACAGGGCCACCTCAAGTGCGCTGGACTGCTGTCCTGACCAAAGACCGTCCTGAGATGCTGTGTACCGTGTCCATGGTTGGTGCCACGCCATCGGAGATTCACCTTTGTGGCCTCCTGGATACAGGGGCTGATGTGAGCATTCTCTCCCTGGCTGCTTGGCCCCCGCAGTGGCCTTTGACCCTGGCAAAGACATCAATCTCGGGCTTAGGAGGAACGAAGCAATGCTACATGAGCCAGAATCCCGTGGCCATCACGAACCCGGAGGGACAGACGGCCATAATTTGGCCTCATGTTACTGAGATTCCTCAGAACCTCTGGGGGAGGGATGTTTTGGCCGCGTGGGGGGTGCGACTGGGGACGGATTTTTGATTGGGGCCACTGTGGTGAAGGGCACAGAGTGTCCCACGCCTCCTTTACAGTGGCTGGTGGACAGACCCATCTGGGGGAACCAGTGGACCCTCCCTCATGGCAAGCTAGTTGCCCTTCATGAACTTGTACAGGAGCAGTTGGATCAGGGGCATTTGGAACCATCTACCAGTCCCTGGAATACTCCTGTCTTTTGTATCAAAAAGAAGTCTGGGAAATGGAGGTTGCTACAAGACCTCTGAAAGATCAATGCCGTGATGGAAGGCATGGGGACATTGCAGGCTGGTATGCCATCGCCTACCATGCTTCCTGCGGACTGGCCGGTCCTCATCGTGGATCTGAAGGATTGTTTTTTTACGATCCCTCTGCATCCCGATGACAGACCAAAATTTGCCTTCACGGTGCCAACAATAAATAATGCTGAGCCCGCACAGCGGTATCAATGGAGAGTTTTGCCTCAAGGAATGCGGAATTCGCCAATGTTATGCCAATGGTATGTAGCCCGTGCCTTGTCTGGAGTTCGCAAGCAGTTTCCTGATGCTCACGTCTATCATTATATGGACAACATTTTGGTGGCTACGCCCACCCAGGATGAGCTGCTGAGGATACAGCCTCAGTTGTTGAATGCTCTGCATTCACATGGACTGCAGGTGGCTCCAGAAAAGGTACAACAACAACCTCCCTGGAAATATTTGGGAGTCAAAATTCTGGAACGGACAATCCGTCACCAGGAGGT
The DNA here is from genome assembly GCF_015227805.2 of Hirundo rustica. Classification (NCBI taxonomy): domain Eukaryota; kingdom Metazoa; phylum Chordata; class Aves; order Passeriformes; family Hirundinidae; genus Hirundo; species Hirundo rustica. The sequence continues at coordinate 1,315,413 of NC_053487.1, forward strand.
GCAATTTGTGCAATCGGTGAAGACACTGAATGATGCTCAGAAGCTGGTAGGTGTTATCACTTGGTTACGTCCTTACTTGGGACTGACCACAGCACAACTGTCTCCCTTGTTTGAATTGTTGAAAGGGGACACTGATTTAAAGTCACCTCGTGAATTGACCCCTGAGGCACGCAAAGTGCTGGAGGAAGTTCAGCAAGCTGTTTCGGCTTGCCAGGTGTACCGCATTGAACCTTCCATTGATGTCACTGTGTTCGTCACCACTCCTGATTTACATCCTACAGGTATCATCGGCCAATGGAATAATGATTGGACTAATCCTCTGCACGTCTTGGAATGGGTCTTCCTGCCTCATCAGCCACATAAGACGGTGACAGCGCTGTTTGAATTGATTGCCCGCTTGATAATCAAGTGCCGGCAACGCTGTTTGCAACTGATGGGTGCAGATCCCTCAAAGATTATACTCCCGGTTCAGAGGGAGGAATTTGATTGGAGCTATGCAAACAATGTTTTGCTGCAAAGTGTTCTCGAGGTTTTTTCAGGGCAGATCACTTATCATCTGCCTAGCCACAAGCTATTGCAAGTGGCCAAAAATATTCAATTTTCTCTAGGACCCAAAAATAGCCAAAAACCAGTGCAAGGTCCCACCGTCTTCACTAATGGTTTGGGCAAAGCAGGAAAAGCCATTGTTACCTAGCAGGATGGATCTGAGTGGCAGGTTTTGGAAGGCCATGAGGATGGGTCAGCTGCGTCCGGTTGTGTCCCCGCTCCGGGTGGGAGCTGACCCCCAGCTAGCTCGGGTCAACACAGACACAAAGTTTCCAGTTTGTTTTGGCTTCTCGGCTTAGCAGCTGGACCCAAAGGTGACAGTCAACAGCAGCAGAAGAGAAAAGGCTGGCTCTCAGCTTAGCAGGTTAAAGGATGTTTATTAGCAGAGATCTCCAAGCTCCGAGGCGAGCGGCTGAGAGCTTCCAGGCTGAGAACCCAGCGGCTGAGAGCTTCCAGGCTGAGAACCCAGTGGCTGAGAGATTCCAGGCTGAGAACCCAGTGGCTGAGAGAGCTTCTTCCTCCCTCCTATCCCCTATAAGCGGGGGAGGGTCCCAGGGAGGATACAACGAGACAACAAATCAGGGGTTTCAGGGGGTAACAAGGTGTGCCCACCCCCAAGCTTCAGACCACTAAAATCCAGAGCCAAAGGAATTTCCCCCAGGCTACCTATCACCTGAAGCCCTCTGCCGGAGATTTCACAATCCGGGAGGGACCCCGGGAGTGATAGGCAAGCTGCCCCAGAGAGGGGGGTTGGGGCAGAAGGGATGTTACATGTCATGTGAGGTATGGGATGATTGACACAAAACACCTTATTATACAGACAACACAAAAGGGATACAGAATTGGGGATACAGTGAAACGAACCATAACATAAACTTCTTACAAAAATCTAATAAAACAGTTCTGCACCACCACAGTCAGCCCAACTGGTTGAACTAAAGGCTGCTGTCATGGCATTTGAGAAATTTTCCCAGGAAACTTTCAATTTGATCACGGACTCTGCCTATGTTGCCGACATCGCACAGCGATTGAGTTGTTCAGTTTTGAAGGAGGTCAGTAACCCTGCCTTGTTTGATTTACTGAAGGCCCTGTGGTGTGCAATTCAGGCCAGAGTTCATCCATACTACGTTCTGCATGTACGGAGTCACACTAACTTGCCAGGATTTGTAGCGGAAGGTAATGCAAGGGCTGACAAGTTGGCTAACCCAGCGTGGGTAGCCTCTCAGCCTGACGTGCTTGCGCAGGCCAAGGAATCGCATGGGTTTTTCCACCAAAATGCGCATACGCTGCAGAAGCAGTTTCAACTGACAGCCACTGAGGCTCGTGAAATTGTTGAGTCGTGTGACGACTGTCACGCCCTTGGTGCGCCATTGCCGGCAGGGGTTAACCCCAGAGGCCTTAAAGCCTTGGAGCTTTGGCAGACCGATGTTACCCAGGTCGCCGAGTTTGGCCAGCTCAAGTATGTGCATGTCACGGTAGACACGTTCTCATCTGCGATGTGGGCTTCTGCTCACACAGGAGAGAAAGCCCGTGATGTCATTGCCCACTGGAGGCAGGCCTTTGCTGTTCTTGGCATACCTTCTGCTGTGAAAACTGACAGTGGTCCTGCTTATGCCTCGCAGCAGGTACGGCAGTTCCTACAGTCATGGGGTGTGTCACATAACTTTGGCATCCCTCATTCTCCGACGGGACAGGCGATTGTAGAACGCAATCACGGTACACTCAAGCGTGTTCTTCAGTAGCAGAAACGGGGAATGCAGGGTGAAACCCCACACAGTCGGTTGGCAAAGGCTTTGTACACCATCAATCACCTTACGGTGCCGCAGAACTCAAATAATCCTGTCATTTTGAACCATCATCTCTCGTTGCAGGCTTCGGATGGTGAGCAACAGCCTCGAGCGAAGGTACAGGTCCGAAATTTAGTCACCAAGCAATGGGAAGGACCCTTTGACCTAATCGCTATGGGTTGAGGGTATGCGTGTGTGTCCACGGACACTGGGACACGCTGGCTACCTTCAAAGTGTGTCCGTCCTGACCTGCGACCACAGAGGCAGAATTCAGCTGACAGGCAAGGTGGAAGCTGTGATCAACTTGAAAGCCACCAAGTGGATGAATCCTCGAGTGATCACTCTGATGATTCCTCCACAGACAGTGATTGAATTTGTATATATTCCCTTTGTAAATTTGTTCATTTTTCTTTTCTGTTTTTCTTTTTTAAAGTTAAAAGGGTGAGATGTTACCCTGGTTTTTCTGAGCCTTTTGATTTTCTTAAATGGAGTCAGATCTTTTTAGTTATTGTACAATATTAAGAGCAGTTTTCAACCTTTCCCACAGATTTAACATAAACAAATCCTTTGTTTTTCATTCTCTGTCTTTTGTTTGCATATTTCTAACCTGAAAACAATTGTAACTGACAATTCGTCTGGCCACTGAGGCTGAGGGGTGGAAACCCCAAAAAGCCAATCTTCTGCTAGACCCACAAATGTATAAAAAGTAAAAAATAAACAAAGGGGCTCTCTTCTCTCTCGGCTCTCTCAGCTAGGAGCTGGATTGGAAGGACCTCTTCGAAAAACTCTTGTCTGCGTGTGATTGCTTTGTGTGTCTTGGTGACAATGATTAGCATACAAAGCAGAGGGGGGGGGGAAGCCAAGGAATGAATATACATAAGTGTATTGCGAAACTTGATGCATATGTAACATTCTAGAGGTTAAAAGAAAATACTAATGAGCGAGGGGTATGCATGCCTTTGGGAGCTATCCTGCATAGTGTCCAGTGCTGAATAAATCACATACCTACTTTAAAACCCATTTTGTCTCTGAGTTTTAGAGTCTTTCCACGTGTCAAAAGGCCTTGCTGAAGTCCAAATGGACAACATACACAGCTTTTCCTGCATCCACCAGGCGGGTCACATGGTCATAAAAGGAGACCCGGTTGGTCAGGCAGGACCTACCCCTCCTAAACCCATGCTGGCTGGGTCTGATCCCCCAGTTATCCTGTAGATGCTGTGTGATGGCACTCAAGACAATCTGTTCCATAACCTTGCTGGGCACCAAGGTCAGGCTGTCAGGCCTGTATTTTCCTGGATCCTCCTTCCAGCCCTTCTTGTGGATGGGTGTCACATTGGTCAGCTTCCAGTCATCTGGGACCTCCCCAGTTAGCCAGGATTGATGATAAATGATGGAGAGCAGCTTGGCGAGCTCTTCCGTCAGCTCCCTCATCACTAAGGTGGATCCCACTGGGTCCCATAGACTTGTGAGCATCTAAGTGGCTCAGCCGGTCACAAACTGCTTCCTCCTGGATTACAGGGGGCCTATTCTTCTCCATGTCCCTGCCAGTTGTCCTGAGGACGACCTGTCTATTTGTTGAAAATTGAGTCAAAGAAGGCATTAAGTACGTTAGTCTTTCCCTCAAAATTACCAAAGGAGAACTATATTTTCCCCCCCATGTCCAATAAGAAATGGAAGCTTTCCTTGCCCCTCCTTTTGCTATTAATGTATTTATAAAAGCATTTTTATTATCCTTTACAGAAGGGGCCATATTAGGTTCTAATTGAGCTTTTGTCTTTCTAATTTTCTTTCTGTATGACCTAATGACATCCTTAAACACTTCCTGAGTTGCCTGCCCCTTTTTCCCAAGGTGATACACTCTATTTTTTTCCCCAGACTTTCTGCAAAAGCTCCCTGCCCAACCAGGCTGGTCATCTTCCCCACCAGCTCATCTTTTGGCACATAGGGATGGTCTGCTCCTTTGCCTTCAGGAATTCTTTCCTGAACTGTAGTGCTGTATTTGCATAACTTAGGCCATTCTCTTTACCAGCCAAACCATTTGTAAGTAAACTTAACCACCTGTAGTCTTTGTTATCAGAACTCTCAGGAATTCATCAAGGTTCCTGAGAAAAACAAAACTAAATAAGAACTAAGAGCCTAAGAAACTGACTACCAAGAATCCGAAGCTTGGATAAAGGAGGCACAATGTGATGATGGACTCTGACCAATTAGATGTCCTGAAGGATGTGTGCCTGCCTCGTGGACTAGGCGAGCCGGTCAATGAGATGATGCATGAACATGTGAACAAACAATTTAGAATCTATAATTGTAGTTTAATGTAAACAATAAATGGCTTCTGCTGAAATCATACCGGTTCTGTCGTTCAGAAGTTCTGAGCTCCTGCATGTTGGTGACCCACAAAGTGATGACTGTGTGGTAGTGAAGCAGCCTGAGAACTCTTTGGACTCTGAGGGGGTTTGAAGAGGGTGCTGCGTAGTGAATAGGTGGGGGGACCCGTTCGGAGGACTGGCCATGGCTGGACGTGGCTGGGGGGAGTCGGAGGACAGCTTCCATGCGGAGTCGGGAGCGAAAGAAACCTCCTGGGATAGAAATACTCCTCAGATAGAAATACTCTGAGCAGCGGATACACCTGATAAACCCCAGGTGAGTGACTGGGGCTGGAAAATAGGAAAGTTCTCTATAAGGAGGAGAAAGCAACCTTAGACATTCTTCAGCGTATTCTCTCTGAGAGAGATGTAAATATGATCTTGAGGCCTTGAAAGGCTGTTAAAATGGGGGTCAAGATAAAGGGTTTTTTACTACCTCCAGAAGTGTTTTGACACTCGCAAATGGGAAAAGTTCGGGACAGTGCTTTGGGAGGCAGTCAGTGATGGCTCAAAAGAAACAAAAGGACTTAGTACAGTTGGAAGGCAATTATTATGGTGTTAAAGCAGTTGAAGGCAGAAAAAACAGCTGTGGCTGCCCTGGAACCAGATGATCCTGCGGCTGCATTTCCGACGTTTGCATGGGACTTTTTTGGGGAGGAGGAAAACAGTTATACCATCTCTACCCTCTGCCCCACCTGAGTCAGAGTTAAAGGCTGTACAGGCAGTTGCAAATAGTAATAATGGCAGGGTAAGTGCCTGAACAACCAGAGCAAATGGAGGTAGAGGTGCAGGTACCTCCTCGGACACCAGGTCTACCCAACCAAGGCTACCTCTGGAGTTAACAGGAGCACAAGGGGGACGAGTCCATCCTCCACTACCTCTTTCACAGGCTGAATCACCTCAGCTTAGCCTAGAGGGAATTCAAATGCAGAGCGGCAGCTCCGCTTTGAAAAGGAGGAACGCCAGAGGCAAGAGAAAGAACTATCTGAACCCAGTGCTGGTCGATAGGCAAATGAAGGAAAGAGAAAAATTAAGGTCACAGTTGCTAGAGGAAAGGAAAAGGAGTGAAAAATTAATCGAAAGATCAGTTTACCGTAGTCCCGATCCGGATCGCGATGGTTGGGGGGGGGGCGGTCCGCGCGGTCGAGACCGGTCCCCTGAAGAGAATAGTCCCGAGCGGAGGTTTACCTGGCCTGCCATGGCTGAGGAGGGGGCAGGATTGCGGGCAGAGGACAGGTATTCTGGAACGCAAAGAATGACTGACCCTTCGAGGCGATCTAAAAGCCGGAAGGGGGGGTGGGGAGGTGGTGGGGGGGAGAGGCCCCGAGCGAGGGAGAAGGAGTTCTGAGAGAAGTTCTTATGACCCCACTCGGCAGTGGAGAGGGATTATATGGGATGCCTTAATTCAGGGAGAGTTTGTTCCACATGCATTCCCGGTAATCACTGCCCCTGGTAATCCGAATCAACATCAGTGGGTAGCGCTGGATTGGAAGCTTGTCTGTGAGGGGCAAAAAGCGGTAATGGAATATGGACTTACAAATCCATATGTTCAGACCTTATTAGACCACATTTTTTTCTAGCAGTTTAATGGTTCCGTTTGACTGCAGAAAGTTGGCAGACACCTTTTTAAAACCTACACAGAAATTGTTACGGGTAGCCGAGTGAGAACAGAAAGTGGATGAAGAAGTAACAGAGAACCTTGGGCTCCAAAGGGGACCCCCAGGCAATTTGCTACCCCAGACATGCTGCTTGGAAAAAGCCCATTTTCTGACCCTCAAACACAGGCACAGTTAAACAGCAATCCTGCAACAGTCTCAGAAGTTAGCTTAAGAAGCTTTTCATGAGGTGCCAGATATGGGACTCCCACCACCAGCTTATACAAATATTAAGCAAGAGGCAAAAGAGACCTTTATGAATCTTTTAGCTCACCCTAGAAATGCCCTTGATAGAGTCCCAGGACTGACTCCAGTGTTCTTGGGATGCAATTAGCTGCGGAAAATGCAAATCCTACCTGTAAGGGAATTTTGCAGACACTCCCACGTACAGCTGGGTTGGTAGAAATGATAGAAGCCTGCTCACGGATTGGAACTTCAGAGGGGAAAGCTACATACCTGGCTGAAGCCGTGGCAACTGCTCTCAAGCCACTGGTACAACGAGGAAAAAGTGCGAACTACAAATGCTTCAATTGCAGTAAAACTGGGCATTTCAAAAACCAGTGCTAGTCAGGCCCCGAAGAAAAATAAGGCAACAGCGACAACTATTGGTTTCCTAGGAAACTGCGACAGATGTGGCAAGTTTGGTCACCGAGACAACGAATGGAGATCAAGACGCAAGTAAAGACGGAACGCCGCCGGGAAACGGGAAGCAGAGTGCGAATGGGGGACGCGCAATGACACAAATGCACCCCAGAACCAGGCGGCTGCCTGGACATCCTCACCTCAGCCACACCAGGAAGTGCCAGAGTGGGAGTGGCAAGAGCCCTAGAGGTCAATTTAAACAACACTGATGTGCAGGTTGTTCCATCAACTACCAATGGACCCCTGGGACATGGACTTAGTGCTTTGCTGATAGGGAGATCATCCACATCAAAGCAAGGCATTTCTGGTTTGCCTGGACTAATTGATGCAGATTATTTAGGTAATATTGGCATCACGGTACAAAGATTGAGACCACTTGTTCATATCCCAAAGGTACCAGACTGGCTCAGCTGATTCCTTTTAAGGCTCAGGTTCCTAGACAAGGGGTCATGCAAAGGAGGGAGGGAGGTTTTGGATCAACAGGAACTCCTCAGGTGATGTTTACTGTACCCTTGTCGAAAGCAAAACCAATTAAACCTATTACCTTTCAGCATCCCAACGGAGGAACCCTGAAAACAAAAGAAGCACTGTTAGACAGATTCAGATGTCACCATTGTGCCCTCATTTGCATGGCCTGCTAAATGGCCCCTGAACACCCTCAGAACACCAGTTATGGGGGTGGGGGGAGTGCAAATTACTCGAATTAGTGAAACACTCAACAGTGTGGGTTGACAATGAAGCACATATTTGTGTCCAGGTGAAATCTTATGTAATGAATACAACAATCTGGCTACTGGGAAGAGATGCATTGAGCCAGATGGGTTTCCATCTCACCAATGAGGGTTTTTAGCTGTGGCCATTGAGGGGCAGTCAATCCTAAAATTGAAGTGGTTAACAGAAACCCCCATATGGATTGATCAATGGTAGCTGTCCAAAGAAAACCTTGCCCATGTATCATGACTTGGCACAATTTTGTTTTCTAGATATAGAGAAATGTAAAATGTTTTTCCCTGCCCTAACCGTAGCGTAGGCTGGGGGGGGGGGGAGGGGGGGAGGACAAGGACCTATCAGAAAGCAGGCTGGGATATTGGCAGCTAAGTTGACCAATGAGAACTGTCAGTGCGACTTTGGAAGGAACATTTAAAACTGATCTGCTACTGACCGCCCACTCTCTTGCTTCGGTGATTGGCCATGAGGTAACTGTGGTCGGGGCCCGGGCCCGGCCCGGGTTGGGCTCTGCTGCCCCTCTGGGCGGCTGGGCTGGGCCCGGCTGGGCTTTCAGGAGCTGCTGCCTGCATAGAGAGAGGAGGGAGCCCAGGTTGGGCCCCCCATTGCCGGCTGGGCCGGGCTCGGCCAGGCTTCTGAAAACTGCTGTCCGCATGCAGCGGGGGGGGAGGCCCAAGTCAGGCCCTTCTGCCTCTGGGCGGCTGGGCCGGGCTTTGCCGAGCCCTCTAAACACTGCTGCTCGCATGAGAGCAGCCCAAGTGAAGCCTTTTTTGCAGCTTAATAATAGCTCTGAGCTAGACCGCCTTAGATAAGACCGAGGGGTGGAAAAAAAAAGACATTTGCCGGTTTCTTCTACCAGCCCAGCGCGTGCACGTGGCCTTTGCAAGCCCAGGCAAAATTTAACCTTTTCTTAGCAACACAGAACTTTTAAAGCACAATTCTTCCTCGAGAGAAAGAAGAAAACAAAAGGTACATGGAACAGACACTGCATGAATTCAGTTAGATGAGAAGTGAAAGAACTAATAATATTGGAATAGGATTGAAGAAGTGGACATTTTTAACCGGACTTTTCTAAGGTAAATTATGAAGAAAATGAACTGTTCTTTGCAGCATCTTAGTATTATTTGGGTAGAATGCTATTCTAATCAAAATTAAGGACTAGTGTAATAGAGACGTATTTAAGAACTTTAAAACCCCCGCTCCTGGGTCAAAAAGGAGGTCTCAGCCCTTTGAGACAAAGATAATTTTAGATCAGAAGAAGTATTCGTAAATAATACCCCAGATACACTGAGAAGCTCTGTGGATAGAACATCACAGTCTGTGAAAACTCCGGGCGGCAGCAGATGTGTGTGTAAGCAAACATCTTCATAAAAAGATCTTAAAAGGACTTTTCTCCTAAAATAATGTGTAGTTATGTCTAAGTAGTGAAACTGACTGAAAAATCTTAAGTTGTGTCTTTCTATGTTGTTCAATAAGAAAGTTAGTTTGTAAGAGGAAAGAAGCGTTTTTAAAGTTTCATTCTGTTTTAGTTTTTTTTCCAGCTTTCTTTTTTTTCTATCCTTTTAGTGTGTGTTAATAAAACTATTTTTTGTTCATTTTTAAGCTTAAACCTGCTTTGTTTATTTTTCTCCTAATCTCTTCCTCCCACAAAAATATTAACACTAAAACACCTACATTAATTAGTGTTTCTGCCCTGTTTTATTAATTAAAACCATTACACCATGTTACAGAATTGGCTGATGAGCAATTGACAAAGGGGCATATAATACCCTCTACAAGCCTCTGAAATATGCCCATTTTTACAATTCCTAAAAAATCAGGAAATGGAGGCTATTACATGACCTTCGAGACATTAATTCTGTAATGCAGGATATGGGACTCTTGCAAGCTGGTCTACCCTCACCATCAATGTTACCTGTTAATTGGCAACTGTTAATTATTGATTGAAAAGATTGCTTTTTTACAATTTCTTTGCATGAGGAAGACAGTGAGAAATTTGCCTTTTCAGTGCCATCTATCAACAAAGCAGAGCCAGCAAAGAGGTATCAGTGTGTGGTATTACCTCAGGGGATGTGCCACTCGCCCATGATGTGCCAACTGTATGTTGCTTGGGCACTAGCCCCATGGAGAAAACAATACCCACAGTATCTTATCTATCATTGCATGGATATTTTGATAGCGGGAGAGCACCTTTGTTATAGAGGATTCATAGCCAATTTAATATAAAGTAATTTTATTTCGCCATTTAAAAGCAATCTGGGACAGCCACAATAAAAGATACAACCTTGATCCCGGGTTATCGAAATTGGGTGAACGCAGGGATGGCCACAAATGAACCAATCCCTCCCCGTTCACAAACTCCTAGGTTCAGGGAGCAGTTTTTATACAGTTTTTCTTCCTTGAGGCAATTCTATTGTTAGCTTTTGTCTGCTGTGCATATTCATATACTTTCTTTCTCTTGCTGCTTGGTTTTGAATGCCTTTTCTGGCAAAGTCGAGGACTTGAATTGGGTTCCGAGAACTCAGCATTGAGATGCTGATACGTGACATCTCCGGGTTCCCCTCTCCTAGATCCATATTATTTGTTGTTCACCGGAGAAGTAGTGGACCCACCCTTGATGGATGAGGCATCTCCTGTCCAGCCAGTCCTTTTCTGTTGTAAATTTGGACTTCACCCTGCAATTGTCTGGAATTCTTACAGTTGCAAATTAGTTTCGGCAGCCAGAAATGTCTCCATAATTTTTGGAAACCCTAGCTTGTAACACAGTTTTGTGTTATAACATGTAACACACTTGAAACACGAATTTATTTCAAAACATATATCACACCTTGATGCAGTGAATTTGCTACCTGTCTTACAGCAGCAGTTGCAATCAGCAGGCCTTCAAATTGCTCCTGAAATGGTTCAACAACAGGCCCCATGGAAATATTTAGGAATGATTATTATTGAAGCTCAAATTCAGCCCCAGAAACTATTTGTACAGAAATTCAGACTTTAACAGATGCTCAGAAATTAATTGGGGATGTACAGTGGATTCGTACCACTTGTGGTATAACTAATGAAGATCTTGAGCCCCTGATGTCATTATTGAGAGGGGGGAATCAAGCAAATTTGCTGCGCAAATTAACTGAAAAACAACAAAAGGCACTGACTCAAATTGCCACTAAATTGGGTAATTCTTTTGCAGATCGCTGATCACCTGCTTTGCCACTGTCCATAGCTGTGCTGAATAAAGATGCACATGTGATGGCTATACTGATGCAGTGGGATAGCCAAGCTAAACAGCCATTGAAAATCTTGAAATGGGTGTTTTTACCATACAATTTGAATAAAACTTTGACTACGAGAATGGAGGCTATAGCAAAAATTGTAATCAAAGCATGAAAACAGACACGGGAAGTTGCAGGAATGGAACCCCAAAATATTCTTCTTCCATTAACAAAAGATTACTTGCAATGGTCATTGCAGAATTCTGACACCTTACAATCGGCATTGTTAAACCTCCCAGGTCTCATCAGTACTCATTTTCCTCCTCATAAACTTTTTTCTTTGCATTAACAGGTCGAAGAATTACCTTGGCTATCAAGGCAACCTGTAGAAGGCCTCACGGTTTTACTGATGCCAGTCAAAAAACATCCAAAGCAGGTCTTACTTGGCAGGATAACAGCAAATGGCTCAGTGAAGTCCTTGAGGGACCAAGAAATTCTTTACAGATTCTTGGGTTACGTGCAGTAATCAGAGTATTTGAAAAATGGCCAAAAGATCCTGTTAACATTGTTTCTGATTCTCTCTATGTTGTAGGTGTTGTTGAGCACATGGAGTGAGCAATACTGAAGGAAATTCAGAACAGGCAGTTGTGGCAACTCTTTTTGCAGCTGTGGTAGTTACTTAATTCTTGCAAACAGGATTATTTCATTATCCACATAGAGAGTCACTCTAGCTTGATGGAAGGTCTGGCCTTAGGAAATGAGAAAGCTGACCATTTAGTGACACCACTTTGGGTCTCTGCTTCCCCCAACATTGATAAATTCAGTCAGGCCAGAAGGGCTCATGAGTTTTTCCACCAAGGTGCAAAAGTTTTACATGAACAATTTGGAATATCATTACAGAATTCTCAAGGAATTGTCACAACTTGCCAGCAATGTCAGGGTATTGAGACAGAGAAAATAAAGCAAGGGTGCCTGGCATTCGGCCAAGAGCACACTGTATTAACAGAAAATTGTTCCTTAAAAGTACCAGTGTTACATATTAGTTTCAAATACCCTAGCAGATCAATCTTCTCTCTCTGGCTCCAGTGGGTCTCCTAAATTCCTTCTTTGGGGCTCTGGTCACTGTTATCCTCACCTGGTACTGATTATCTACTCGTTCTTTGGGCCCCAAAACCAGGAAACATGATATCAAAGTTTGGAAGATGGCCAAAAGGACAAAAGCGCATGCACAAGGAGACGAGGTGAAAAGTTCAACTCAGAGGATGACTATGTGCTTCATCCCCAAAGACCCCTGGACGACCACCAGGGATCAATAAGGAGCAGTGCGCAGCCGCAAATAGGCATGGAACTAATTTTAATACGAAGCGGGGACAGGCGGGGTTAGAAAATGAATATGTATTAGGCGTATCGTATAACCCTAGTTTGTAGAGATAAAAAGGGAGAAACAAAGCTCCCAGGTGTGCATGTCTTTGAGGAGTTATCCCCCATGCACCTCAGCGCTGAATAAATTCATACCTATTCTCATAACTACACTGTGAGTTATAGAGTCCTCTCTCCGCACATCAGTATGATTGGCGGATTGGGTCTCGGTGTTAACCCCACATGGTCTTGGACCTTTGCAGTTATGGCAGACTGATGTAACTATTTTATACTTCTTTGGGTCACTTCAAACGTATTAATGCAACTGTAGATACCTTTTCTGCCATGGTTTGGGCCACACCTATGACAAGTGAAGGGTCTCGTTTTGTTATTCGACACTGGTGAGGCTGTTTTGTTTTAATGGGCTTGCCTCAGGAAATCAAAACGGACAATGGAACAGGATAGATAACCCGGAAAACTCAAGATTTTTTAGCTCGTTGGGGAGTGAAACATTGCACAGGAATCCCAAGTAATTCCACAGGTCAAGCTATTATTGAAAGGACTCATCAGGTACTGAAAGCACTTCTTGATAAAAAATGCGGGAGGAAGGGCTAAGCCCACAGGACAGTGTTGAAAGCAGTTTATGTTATAAATCATTTACGGTTAGTAGTTAATTGTAGTGAGCCACCTGCACTAACACATTATTCAGCTTTGTGGCAAAAGTCTGAATTGGTACAGCATAGACCAAAAGTCAGGTTTAAGAATCCTATGACAGGGTTATGGAAAGGACCTGCAGATTTATTGATGTGGGGGAGGGCTTATGCTTGTGTCACTACAAAGGACCCTGATGGATACCAGAGAAGTGGGTTCGTCCCTGGCTTGAGAAGGATACTCAGATCCCTAATATCACCAATGAACCAACAACCAGTGCTACCTGAAATCATCACTTGTCCTCAAAACTGTGAATGCTTTTGCCTTCCCTAGGTGAGGTTAGAATGTGTGGGGTGTGGATTAGACAGATGGCATCCATTTAGAGGAAGCAGCTTCCTGAGGTGTATAGAATGTAGACATCGGCACAACCAAGCATTTGATACATGGAGGTTGTTGTCCCAGGTGACAGGAGTAACAGTTAATTCCCCTGAAACCTATCAGGAAGCATTAAGTTTGTTTGAATCTGAGAGGCAGTTGGATCAGGCTGTTGAGTGGTATCATAACAAACTACAAAAAGCTCGAGAAAAAGAAAGGGAGTACAAGGTCAAGGCTATTGAATGTGGAAGGGAAATAGTCCTTCCTTCATTTTGGGTGATAGATCTGATCAGTGGGAGCTTATTCCTTGGATTCAGGGTGTTAGACCTGATCAATGGGAGCAGATGAAGCATAGTTGGGAAAGGGAGAACCAAACAAGACGGAATAGGAGAAGGGCACAAAGAGCAAGAGGCATGGTAAATTTGGATTTTTTTCCCTGACCTCATAGGGGAAGGGTTTTTTGCCAGTGATGAGGATGAAAAATAGGTTGAAATTAGATATGTGGGTTTTTAGGGGTTTTTCTCTGTTACTTGTGTTATTTGGTAAAATCTATAGCACAGGAAAAAATAACCCACCAGGATGGCATTAACAGAATATGTGGCTTTCTTGGGCCAATGCTACTGGAGTGGATTATTTTTGTTTATCTTTGGCCATGCCAGGAGACTCTTTTCGCACATGTTTAGTTGGTGTCCATTTGAGTAACTTTAATGGTTTTAAAAAATGGGTAGGAATAGAAGGAAGACCGTATGTAGGAGTAAATAGATCTAGTGCAGAGAACCACTGGTGTAACATAACCGAAGGTAGGACACAATTGGACGTGTGTAAAAGACTGGGAATTAGGCCAAATGGTGAAGGCTTTAAAGCAGGCATGATAACACGGTCACTGAATGAAAGTGGACTGGAACCTCAAGAACTGGATCTGTTAGGATCAGTGCCTGGAAATTACTGTTCGTTTTTTAATTACTTCTTGGATTCAAAATTAACTGATATGAGCAATGTCCTAGTACCACGTCCCAAAAATAATAGTGTTGTTCTTAATCCCATTCTCCATGGTATCAGGACCTGACTAAATATTGCAGCAATTGGACTCCTGGAAGTGCTGGTGAAAATGCAACTGTAAGGATGCTTCCACCGGGTATCTTTTTGATCTGTGGAGATAGGGCATGGCCCGCAATCCTGAGTAATGTGTTTGGTGGACCTTGCTACTTAGGGAAACTATGTTTCCCCCTAGCAAGAGTGAGTTGCTAAATCAGATAATTTGGAGAGTGAGACATAACAAGAGAGCTAAAAGAGGAATTACAAGCCTGGGTCCTAATTGTAAGGATCATGTAGAGTTTTGGGGCACTCCAGCACAGATAATATCATGAATCCTCACACCAGGTATTGCTACTGCTCAAGCTTTGACTGCTCCTAATAAGTTGGGATGTTGGACATCTAAGCAATTAAATATCGCCTCAGCTATTATAAATCAGATGTTCACTGACGTAGATAGTATTAGACATGGCATGCTGCAAAACAGCTGCTATGGACTTCTTGTTATTAGCTCACAGGCATGGGTGTGAAGATTTTGAGGGAATGTGTTGCATGAACCTCTCTGACCATTCTGCATCCATCTACAGGAAACTCAAACAACTACAAGATAACATGAAGAAGTTGACTGTTAATGACTGGGGTTTGGATGAATGGTTTGAGGGATGGGGAATCACTGGGTGGTTGAAAGATATCACAAAAGGAGATTTGCTAATATTAGCTTTCATTATATTTTTGCATTGTATTATTCCATGCATTATAAAATTGGTGACTCCCTTGGTAGAAAAGGCAGGTAAAGAGAGTTTGGCTAGTGCAAGAAAAAGGAAGGGGGAATTGTAGTGATGTATTTGCATAACTTAGGCCATTCTATTCACCAGCCAAACCATTTGTAAGTAAACTTAACCACCTGCAGTCTTTGTTATCAGAACTCTCAGGAATTCATCAAGGTTACTGAGAAAAACAAAACTAAAATAAGAACTAAGAGCCTGAGAAACTGACTACCAAGAACATGAAACTTAGATAAAGGAGGCTGTATTGGATTATGTAACCTAAAAATGCGTATTCTATTTCATCTGTTGAAAGCTGGTTTTTGGGAGATGTTTATCCTTCTCGTGTAACTCCAGGGGGGAGGGGGGCGGATGCCTTCTGATAATGGCCCAGCCATTAAAACCAGGTGGGGGCAGTGTTTTCTTATCTCTTTCACCACCCCTCCATCCTCCAAGGGGACATCTTCTGATAATGGGCCATTAGGGCCCCCAATGACATGGCACATTCCATCATCCCATTGTGAGATGCTGCACCCAGTGGGGGAGGAGCCAGCTGTTCCTAGCTAGATAAAAACTGGGAACTGAAGGACACAAGGTATCCAGTTTTTCCACTTGATGCCCGGAGGAAGACTGGACCCCATCTCGTTGCCACTGGACTTTCTACAGGACCATCTCTACTCCACCGAACCACATCTGTTACTCCAGGAAGACTTATTTGGACTGCTTCCAACACCCTGACCAACAGGGTGCCTGGTCGTATCCCTGACTCTGTCAGGGGTTTTCCAGGATTTTGTTTGCTTCCATGTTTTTGTTTTTTTTTTTTTTTTTGTTACTACTACATTTGTATTTTTTTTTTTTTTTTGTACTACTACATTTTTTTTTTTTTTTTTTTTTTTTTTTTAATATTCCTAGTAAAGAACTGTTACTCCTATTCCCATATCTTTGCCTGAAAGCCCCTCTAATTGCAGAATTATAATGATTGGAGGGAAGGGGGTTTACATTCTCCATTCCAGGGGAGGCTCTAGCTTTCCTTGGCAGACAACTGTCTTTCAAACCAAGACAGAGGTGCAACGTGATGATGGACCCTGACCAATTAGGTGTCCTGAAGGATGTGTGCCTGCCTCATGGACAAGGCGAACCCGCCAATGAGATGATGGGTGAACAGCCGTGAGCAATTTAGAATCTATAATTGTCGTTTAATGTAAAGAATAAATGGCTTCTGCTGAAATCATACTGGTTCTGTGGTTCAGAAGTCCCGAGCTCCCACACTGAAGTATGTCCATCCTTCTTGGTCCCCCTTTGTTTTTAAGGGCTGTTTCCCAAGGTACTCTCCAAATCAGTCTCTTGAATAGGCTAAAGTCTGTTCTCCTGAAGTTCCAGTGGTAGAAGTTTTGTTGATGCCCTGCTTTTTTCACCAAATATTGAAAACTCTATTGTTTCGTGGTCACTGCTCCAGACAGCCTCTGACCACCGCATCTCCCACCAGCGCTTCTCTGTAAACAGCAGATGTAGTGGAGCCCCACTCCCTAGGAGGCTCACTCACCAGCTGTGACAAGAAGCTCTCCTCCATACACTCTAAGAACCTCCTAAACTGCCTCTTCCCTGCTGTGTTAAGTTCCCAGCAGACCATCTAGAAGATCTCATTATTGCCTTTCATAGAATAAGAGTGGTGGTTCAACTAAAGTACTGAAGAGATTACATTTTTTGTTACATTTTAAATTTATAAAATATTGTTTGAATAAAGTACTCTCTTCATAAGAGCTTGACAGGGGCATTTGCACCTGAAAACAACATAAGCATTTATTTCACTTCTGCAATTAGAAACCACTAGAAATTAGAGAGGGATGTGCATATATACAGATATATTTATATATATCATTATTTGAGCAATTCCTCTTGAAGAATGAGAATTGCATATGTGTGTTGGGATATATTTTGACTGGCAACAAGCACACAATTGTGAAAACTACTAGAAAATTTGTGCTTGTATGCTAAGGAAAGATTTTTCTTTAAGAGATGTTAATGTCTTTCTGAGATGAGACTTAGCCAAAGTGACGAAAGCATACACAATTTATATAACTTAAAGGAAGCAGAATGAGAGAATGCCAGATCTCAGTGTATAGCCTGCTTCTTTTTTTTCTGCAATCACTTAAAGAAAGCATTTCAAAAGAATATTTTAAAGCAATCAAATTAGTTTTCATGCATATTTTTTGCCAAATCATACTTGCCTTATAGATATGTCCCAGTAGGATTGATTCTTCCTTGATTTTATATCAGGCTTATCCTAATACAAACTTATTGCAACTGAAACATCTTTTTTGTTGCATACCAGGTTAAGGGAAAGCAGAATTTGAGCATTTTCTCTAACAAGAAACTAGCCCTTGTAGCATCAGACTATATGATTTACTGTCCACATTCTCATTAAAATTGTCTGATTTTCCTTATGGTATTTCTGGGGGTTGGAAAGGCTTTACAAATTAACTGAAAACAATGCTCTTAAATTTCCTGTTTATGCTGTTTATTTTAAGGCAAATTAGTTAGTTTAATTTTCACAGGAATTAAAAAATGTGCTTCATTGTGGCAGAAGTCTGGACTATAGTTGTTAGCAAACCTGTCCATCACCTAGAGAAGTATTTAGTTCTGTTTACTAAATATCCCTCGGAAGGAATTTATGTTTACCATGCCACATAGTGATGATGCCCTCAGTTTATCCATTTCCTGAGGGGGTTTTTTTTGCTTAAGGCATATAGAACTGCCAGACCTGACATTGTCAATGCACAGTCAGGTAGACATACATCACTTTGGGCTTCTTGCCTTTCAGCAGTATTATGTTAGATTGGCAAAGAAGACTTCATGCTGGTCTAATTCCAAGGATAATCCCAAACAGACATCTCAGTCATTCTCCTTAAGGTAAATAAGTCTCTAGTCATATACTGCTTTGAAACATAGAATTATTACATGCATTAAAAAATGTTTTCTGTAAAGCATGCTAATTTTTATAGTTTAAATATTATTTTAAAGAACTAAATTCTTCCCTCTTTCATTCTCTGTGCAATATACTAATTCAGATCCATGCTTATCTACCAAGAGAAAATTAATTGTTCATTTTATCGGTAGCAGGACACCAAAATAATTATACATTCATCATTTGGATAATTTCCTCTTTAACAGTTTTGTAATAACAAAGTCATTTATATTAGAGTAAAAGAGCAGAGGAAGTGGGAATATCAAGTAGTCTATGAACAGCTTGGAGAACCCTTATTTTTAACTCTAGTTCTGATAATATCTTGTACTTGACCTCAAGTAAACTCTTTCAACCTTTGTATATATCTCTATTTCCTAGGAAATTGAAATAAAAAGGATAATTTACTCTTTGCCATAGTGAGTGAGGTTTATTAATTTGACATAAGTATACTGATTTTTAAGGCATTATTTAATAGTAATTTTTATTAATGGAAGTAAAGGAAAGAAATCTCTTTTTAAAGATATATTTACTGGTCACAAAAATATTAAAGCTTGAGTAAATTGTAAGAGGATTTTGCAGGAGTTAGCCAGTGTCTGTTTAGCTTAGGTTTTTTGTACAGGGATTGTTGCCATTTTACAAGCTGATGAAGCCCCAGCTACCCTATTATCCTAACCTAGGAGACTAGAATAAACTCTTCTTTAAATGCATGGATCAAAGAAACCTTATATTGTGGCTACATTGAAACTGTCCTGTTAAATTTAGTCTTGAATTAATATATGAACTCTAACGTCCTTGATCATCTCTAAGGTCCAGCTAATAATTTGTACCCTGATTCTGGTCTGAAATAACTTATTGTTCTATTATCAGAGAACTTCATACATAAGACAGTGGCTGATTTGCATTCAGGTTCTGCACCTTCAGGCAGCAAGAACAGAGAAATTTAAGTCACAAGCCTCTCCAGATTCTACTGTTCTGAGTAATTGTATTTAGGCTGAAAAATATTCTAGTTCCAATTTAGTTAAGATAAGCATCCAAAGATTCTCTAAGGATTGTCTTCCTTTAGCACTAAATCTAAAGTACTAGTAGTCTTGCTGGTAGCCTCATGAAACAACTGTGAAATGCCTGTGGAGACTTTGGGCCAGGTATGTGTGGTGTCCCAACTCCGAAGGGGAAAGGAGCCACCAAGATTTTTAGATGCTCTTGGTCAAAGGAAGGACAAAAGCCAGAGGGTCTGTAAAAGCTTACAAAGTTTTATTAGTAAATTGTACACTTGATAGGAAATTGGTATGTTGGTCCCTGACCTCCCAGTATAAGGCACAGGGTAGGGGTTTTGAATAAAGGGGTAGGGTGAAAGGGAAGAAAGAAAGAAATTAATTAAAGAGGGGGAGAGAGAAAGAAAGGAAGAAATAAAAATACATCATCAGTCCTAGCTCCAGCATTGATCCAGCTGATGGGATGTCCAGGGTCCTGGAGGCACCTGGGTTGCATGGGGGTTCCTTTTCATAGTTAAGTTTTTCCTGTCCTGAAGATAAGTTGCTCACTTTCTATGCAATATAGCTATCATGTGCAGTCCATTCTTTTAGATCTTTCTGTAAATGGGTCAGACAGCTTTGGGGGTCTTTGGCAGTCTTGATCTCCCTCTACAGTCCATGCTCACTTCTCAACCTCATTCCTGTGCTTATGTTGTACTATGTTGCGCTTATCTCCAGGAGTCAGAACAAGGATGTTTGTCCCAGAAAAGTGATGCCATACCTCCGCATTGGCCCCTTCTCCAACCACATCCTGTTCGTTCTCAGAGTGTGTTATTACCAACAATCCTTGGTTGTCTCCACAGCCATCTGGCTATCAGTGTGAGACATATTAATCCCCTTATCTTCTAGGCTTCTACAGTATACAGGCACCAAACTTCAAATAGTGTGTCTATCTGTTTGTCATCAAAACTGATTGAACTATTGAACTGATTGTGTCCATTCCTCATACATATAGTAGAATCACATCAAAGTCATCGTCAAAGCACACCAAAGAAATAAAAGAAGGAAGCAGACTACTGAAATACACCTGCAAAATAACTTTGGTGTTTCAATACTACATACATATGCAAGTCTTTTATATAGGATGCTATGAAATCCAGTAGCTATACTCTGATCCTAGACTTTAGCTCTCTGTGGACAAGAGATCTTGAAGTAAGATTTTCAATGTAATTTGGCAAAAAAAAATAAAAGGCTGTTATCTTTAGCTTCGCACAGGATGTCATCAATCTCAGACTTTGAGAAGTACTAGATCTTCTCTGTATGGGAAGAAGATATCTAAAATTCTCATCAGCTGTGCTCTCTACTGTAGAACTTAAATAACCAACCTATTTCCCAGTTTCAAGTAACATTAAAATAAAGCTCTGGATGACAAAAGTTTATAATATACTTAGCATCTTCTGTAAAAGCATGGATTCTACTTAAGAACCCAGTCTAAAATTTTTAAAATTGTAATCACTAGTCCAGGAAAAGAACTGTTCAGTGATACAAGAATTTACTTATCCATAATCAAACAGACTGTTCATATTTCATAAATTGTTGGGCAATGTCAGTGACCAAGATAAGAAATAGACTATACCAGAAACTGTTTTCATGTATCAGTAGCTGATGTGCTTCTGCATAAGTGAGTGTAAAATTAAATATTCAAGTGAGAAGTCAACTGCATTATTTTGCTCAAAATATGACTTGGCTGAGAAGAAAATCTAGGTCCTGTAGTATACTGGGTAAAAAAACCTTGATAATTATCTGCATAAGAGCAAAAATTCATCCTCCTGTATGAATTAACATTGTATTCTGAGCATTTCCCATTCATCTATAATTTATGTGAATTATAAGCCTTGATGCTGTAAGATTTTAGCTTTTATATTTTTCAAATCCTATGCTGCATTAGTGCATAGCTCTTAACTCCATATGAAGTGTAGTTAACTGTCTTCATGTTTTGGTTTGACTAAACAATCCCTCGGAGCCTGTGATCCAAGGACACCCTACAGCCTCAGGCCCCAAAAAAGCATAAACAAAAGTGAATTGGGGAGGAGTGAACTGGGGGAATATGACTTACCTGAAGCTGTAATTGGAGAATTAGCCCCTGATATGCAAATAGACCAAACTTATATCTGTCTGAAAAACTTGTGACTATCATCCATCTTGGATGTAGTCTCTGGGAGGCTTTTGACTGCCCAAGGTGTATCTGTTGAAGGCCTTTAATAAATACTTACTTTATTCTTTTAACTCTGTCTAGCCTCTGTTCTAGGTAGCCACTCCAAGGCTTCATGTGCTGATGTGAATACATTTCAACTCACACAATTTTTTCAGTCATAGAGTTCATTACAAATGTTGACTATGATTTTTGTAATTGTTCACAGCATGCCACAATTGAAAAAATAATCCTTATTCTCATCTGCTTACTAGACTCAAACATCTTCGGGACAAGAAACAATCAATCATAGAATCATTAAGGTTGAAAAAGACCTTTAAGGTCATCAATTCAAACCATTAATCCAGCACCACCAAGTTCACCACTAAACCATGCCCTCAAGTGCCATATCCACATGTTTTTTGAACACTTCCAGGGATAGTGACTCTATCACTTCCGTGGACAGTCTGTTCCAATGCTTTACAACCTTTTCAGTGAAGAAAATTTTCCTAATATCTAATCTAAACCTTCCCTAATGTTTACTCAGATAAAGTAAAATAATGACCCTATCAGTATTATAGGGACCACTGATAAGAAGTGACAGTTACCCCATCTCCAGCTTCCAGCAGAAGTCCTGCCCCTTGCAGGCAAGCACATGCTTCATTCTCTCTTGGAAGTCACTCCCATCTTCCATTTGTGTGCTCTGTTGTGATTTGCTGACCGGACCAGCTGTCCCTTCCAATTTACTCAAAAGTACATTAGACCAGGAAGCCCCTTCCCCTACATATATAGGGGACCACCATTTTGTTTCAGCCATCATTTTATGGCAAGGAGCTGCCATTTTGTTAACTGTCATAAGCCCCATGTTTTCGAACTGCCCTGTGATTGGCTGTGTGTTGGTTTTGCATTGACTGAAGAAAGCTGTGGCAAAAAAAAAAAAAAAAAAAACAATTAGTGACTAGCTTTGAATACTGACAACCTGTGGAACCAATTAGAGAGTTAGAAATGCCTCTGGACTACACAGGTTAAAAATCAGAGAATTCTGGGCAAAGTTCTTTTTTCTTCTGGCCTCGGAACAGGTAACAGATGCAGCAGGGCTGGCCCCACTCCACCTCGTGGCCCCTTGGCCTGGCTGGGCCCTGCCACTGCAGACTATTTTATAAGTGGTAAACTGACCTAGAGTTCTAAGTTTTGTCTTTATATGTTGTCTGTGAGAAAGAAGCTGTTGGGGGAGAAGTGTTTTGAAGGTTTTATTCTGATTCTTATTAATTTTTTCTCTCTTGTAGTTTTGTTAATAAACCTGTCTTTATACTCTTAAGTTTCGAGCCAGCTTTGATTTTCTCCTAATCCTATCTCACAGCAGAAAAAGTAAATTCTAATGGGCACTGTGGTGGTTTCAGGCAGATTTTGGGAGAAACCCTCCCACAGGGCCCCCTTCTGTCACCGAGACACACAAAGAAATCACACGCAGACAAGAGATTTTCGCGGAGGTTCTTCTGATCCAGCTCCCAGCTGAAAGAGCGGAGAGAAGAGAGCCCCTTTGTTTATTCTTTTACTTTTTATACATTTGAGGGTCTAGCAGAAGATTGGCTTTTTGGGGTTTCCACCCCTCAGCCTCAGTGGCCAGACGAATTGTCAGTTACAATTGTTTTCAGGTTAGAAATATGCAAACAAAAGACAGAGAATGAAAAACAAAGGATTTGTGTCGGGGGCTTACCCCAACATTGAGGTGGTTTCAGGGTCCTTGCTCCTCTGCACAGCTCCGAGCCGAGCCGAAGGAAGAGACGGAGTTCTCAGGTTTAGATTTTTCAAGGTTGCATACTTCGTTTATTGTTTCTTATCTTACAATTTTCTCGGAGTCCGACAAGATGTTCGCAGCTGCATGGATTCCTCACGTCTCCCCCCGAGCTGGGCTGTCCTTATCTTTTATACTAATTACTACGTATTTCTTGTTTACTATTTCTTACCAATGTCTATCACTATTACTAAAAAGGTCATCTTTACTTTGACCCAATCCTCACTAACTACTTTGTGCCACGTCAATGCAGCAATGGAGTGAGGGAAGAAGAAGGAGAAGAAGAAGGAGACAACGCCCCAGATTCTCCATCTTGTCCCCATTCACTTCAATGCTAGGAACCTAAAACTATTATTTTCTCATTCTGTGATAAGCTAAACTACTATTTCTCACATTCTTGTGGCCTGTAAACCTTCTCTCAGTGTAGGAAGTTTTTCCCATGGACTGAGATCAAAGCCAGTGTCTCTCTGAGCTCTGGGCTGGGGTCCCAGACCCCCCTGCCCAGGTCCCTGACCCTCCAGGGCAACCAAAGGAATGCCCTGGACTCCAACATCGCTTTTGATGGTTTGATGGGTCATTTCTACAATGGATTGCCCTGTGGGATTTGCAGGTGTCTTGATTTGAAAGACAGGTATCTGCTAGGGAGAGGTGGGGCCTCTCTAGGAATGGGGAATTCCAATCCCTTCCCTCCAAGTTATTATAATTTAGAAGATTAAAGAGGCTTTTCAGTCAGAGCTATGGGGAAAGGAACAACAGTCCTTTACTAGTAAATATAACAGGACAAACAAACAACAACAACTACAGCAATAATAACAATAATAAACAGAACCCAGAACCTTGAGGGGCTTTGTTTCACAAGCCCGGGGCAGTCTGATCTCTTGGAACCCCAAGAGCACCAAGCTGAAACAGGGAGACACTCCGGGGCTGATGGCTGGAAACGGCGGGTTGTCCCCAGCAGGCAGGGTGGGGGGGTGTCCCGACAGGCAAAGTGAGCAGTGCTGAAGAAGCCACGATGGCTGGATGGGGCTGGCCCAGCTCCAGCAGGGCAGGCGAGGGGGATTCGAATTCCTGGGCGCTCCAGCAGATGATGGATGGTGGTAGAATTCCCAGGACCAGACCCTCCGTTAACAGTGGACTCTTCACACAGCTGGCAGCCGCCCGACTGTGCCTCTCTGATGACGAGAGCAGGAGAAATGCACGCCCAGCTCCCGGAGCACTGTGCCTTTCCCTCCCCCAAACTTAAGTGATCTTTCCCCACCCTTTTATGTGGGTCAAGCACCCTCTAAGCATCAGTATTTAGTCTCTTAGCAACTTATAGGGGGGAAAAATTCTATAGGGAAAGAAAAAAAACCAAAACAAAACCAAACCTAACCCACAACAATCCCAGAACCGTTTTGTTGGATCTGGACCAGAACTTATTAAAAAAGGGTTCGAGTTCTGTTCTAGTGTTACCACTTCCACTGATAGCCTTGGACAACGTGTCCTATTTGTGGAATTATCTCGGCGGCAGCTTAAAAATAAGAGGTCAAAAAACCTGTCTTTCCCCACTGCTTTACAGACTTAAAAATTCCTTCGGTAATTATGGTAGGAACACCTTACCCAGCTACATTAGTGATCTTAACATGCATTTGATTCCATCTGCCTTGATATCTGGAACAATCATAAGGAGGGCAGTTGGGGGTCCAATAATCTAAACCCAAAGATAAAGTCCAGTCACAAACACTTTTTCCCACACATACTCCTCCTGTTCTATTTAGACAATGAATGCCTCTTTCAGAAGAATGAAGCTGCCATGGACTTCCTTGCTCATCCCAAATCCTCATCCCAAAATCCCATTCTGTTATGGACCTTGTTGCCCAACGAAGAGAAACACAAACTACAAAGTAGTTTATGCGGTGCTTTATTCGGGCCCGGGGACCCGGGGACTAGCGTCCCAAATCAGAATCCCACCGACCCTCATTTTCTTACAGGTTTTATACTATTTCTTACAGATTACATCATCAACGTACGTGCTATACATGACATTTCAGTTTAACATTAATTTTCTAATTTCTATAGACTATATCCCGTTCCCACAACACTTGCTTCCCTATCTCTATTTACACAAAGGCTCCCACCATAAATTCTATTCTTCTTTGACCACCGTGAGCACCTAACCGCGACGTCTTGGTCCGTTCCTCATGCTTCGTTTGTCAGCACATTCTTTCCTTGTACTTCTCCTAGCAACATGGCTAATTTCCAACAAGTCCCCCCTCTTGAGCATTCTTCAATTCTATTGCAAGGATGCTCAATTTCTTAGGTTTGAGTCTCAGCTACACGAGGTTGTATCACTTCTCTTCGGGTAACTGCTTGTATTACCCTTTTGGTGTGAGCCCCTTCTTTCAGAATCATTCCTAAAAGACATCTATATACAATGATCACTACAATTATCACGATTACAAACATTATTGCATATTGTATTATAGATGATACCCAACCAGAAACCTGGATCCCTAAGGAGCTCAACAGGGCTCCTACCCAATTATGCTCAGCATCTTTTTGTAACTCCTTTGTTTTGGATTCTATTTGTTCTAATTGATCTATATCTTTTTCTATTTCCTCCGTCACGTTTGGGATGTGCACGCAGCAATGGTCTACTCTGTTTCTTAAGTATCCACAAACCCCATGTTCTTTAAGTAGCAGCAAATCTAATGCCATTCTATTCTGTAATGTCATTCTAGTAGTCGCTTGCAGCTGAAGATTCAAGTCTCTAAAACCTTTTTTAGTTGTAGCTGCAAGCCTCTCCGTCTGTCCTAATAATCGGTACAACATCTCCCTGTTTCTGTAAGATGATATAGGGGCAAACAGTGATTCTAACATCCATCCTACTTTTACTCCATCATCAGGTTCATGCCAATCTTCCTGAATCGAAGCATCATCTTCTATCTCCCTTTTCTTTCTGCTTACCAATTCCTTTTCTTGCAGCTTAGAAGTTTTCCAGAATGGGCATAAGGTAGGAACCCCTAATGTAATTTGTGTAACTGCACCATATATGGGCATGTGCGTAGTCCATAATCCATGTCCCATAACCCAAACTAAATTTCCTGGGCTCCTAACCGTGGTCGTCTTGCAATCCCAGGGCTCCTTTTCTTTCTTTGCAAGGGTGTGATTATATCCTCTACATTCACATCCCCACTGCAACAGCACTCGCACTGGTTCAAGTCCAATCTGCACTGGTGGAGTGTCACAGGTTAGTACCTGTGTACAATTCCATAACTCCATCATCTCCACCTTTTTCCTATATTGTTCTTTGAATAATGACTTCTGCCCAAAATCTTGATTCTTTTTCCCTTCCCACACTATGCACCAATTCACTTTCCCTAGGTAACTATAAGTTTCTAACAGACTAGGTCCCCAGATTGTTTTCCACTCCTCCATTGTCATTGTCTCAGTGGTATTCTGACATACTTCTTCTATCTTCTTTCGCTTATTCCGAACTCGGATCTTATCGCATGGCTCGGACACCTTTCCAATCACCAAACAATTTCCCTTAAGCTTGGATCCTCTATCTATCCATAATATCCTGGTATCTGCTGACAATTTTGAATCCTCTATCCATCTATAATATCCTGGTATTTGCTGACAATTTTGCTTACTAATCTTTCTTCGTAACATACAAACCTCTACCCAGTCTAAAATCTCCTTAGACACTATTTCACAGTTCCAGGTCACATTCGCGGTGGCACTTGGCATCTCCCTTATGGGTATAATTCCCCACGGGATCGGGTCTCCAGCCGCTTGAGGAAGAGGCAGGCAGGCTGTTATTGAAGTTGTATTTTGCATTCTTCCGAAGTCTCGAATTAGTCCTACTATTAAATTTTCCTGTCCTTCTCTTATTTTTAGGGTTTGATTTCTCTCTGGGACCTGTCTGGTAACTCGTATGTCCTTTACTCTTAACGTTACCTGACTGTGACCCCACCAATTATCTCGGGCTATCCAACACCAATATTCTCCTTCGTCATCCCCTTTCTGTACATTAGTAATTTGCAATGCTATTTCCTTTCTCCCTGCTGTGATTTTATACTTTGATCCCGGCCTAATCCTTGTTTCATGCCACCACCCATACTCAGTGTAATTTTGGGATATTGTACAATTTAAAGCAATATTTTCTCTTTCTACTGCTAAGATTGTTCTTTCAGTTGCTCCTATTCCCTGATCCGGGTTTGTTCTAGCGACCACTTCCCGAAGTCCAAATCCTCCATCTAATCCACACTTAACTATACACAGATAATTCCCTGCCATAGTTGTTGAAGCAAAAGATGTGATATTATACCACCCGACCCCTTTAGATTCTTTCTTCCACTCACTACTTCCTTCCTTCAATTGATCCCATTCCATCTCTCTCTCTTTCCACCAGCTAATCCTTATTCTTCTTTTGCAATTATTCTTCAAGGTGTATTGACAACTAATTCTCAATGGCGGGCCCAACCAAATATCCTGGCTTGTTCTCAAGGGTGCTACTATTACCGAACCTGCACTGGTATAGTTTTCATTTATAATTTCCAACTCGAAATCCCCATAATCAAAACTATCTTTTATCCATACTACACAGGTGTATCTACCTTCTCCAGAAGTTGTGATTTTAGGAATCCTTAAGGTAGTGTTTCCTGATTGCTGATGGTCATCCCAAAGTGTTATTATTCCTTTACTTACGATGTCAAGGCCTTTTCTCCATCTCACATTAATTTCATGGGATCCAGCTTTCTGGTTGTCAGAAAACAAACAGGTTAATTCAACATTTCTACTTTCCGGTACTAAGACTAAAGGGTCTGGTACATGGATTATAACTGCTGAGGCTACTAACTGACAAACAATCAGTATCAAGATGATCAGGGCTTTGTTCGGAATACCATCCGGGTGTCCGTTATTGGCTGCACCTCCCATCTCGTTGGTACCTTCTTCACCCTGGTGTAGTGTATCCAGTTATCAATCCCAGCGACCTTGACGGCGGTGTACGTGATCATCAGCACTTGGTAGGGGCCATTCCATGACTCCTTCAGAGGCTCCACGCTCCAATTTTTCACGTACACATGGTCTCCCGGCGAGATGTCATGAACTGGGTTCTCTAGTGGTAGCGGGCGGTTCCACTGCAAGGCTCCCCGTACAGCTGCAAGAGTCTTATTCAAAGATAACACATAATTTAATAATACTTGGTCTCCTGTTAAATGGGGGTCCCCCTGATAGGTTGCAGCATGATAAGCTTTACCATACAATACTTCATACGGACTGACTCCTATCCTCTCCCTGGGTTTTATTCGGATGCGCAATAATGCTATTGGCAGAGCTTGGGGCCACTGAACTTTGGCTTCCTGGCAAATCTTTTTCAACTGATTTTTCAATGTTTGATTCATCCTTTCTACCTGGCCACTAGACTGCGGTCTCCACGGAGTGTGTAAATCCCATCTAATTCCTAACGCCTTGGCTACACCTTGAATGATTCCTGCCACAAAATGCGGTCCCCTATCTGATGACATTCCTAACGGGATTCCAAACCGGGGGATTATCTCTTTCAAAAGGGTTTTAACCACTTCCTTTGCCTGATTCGTGCGACAGGGAAACGCCTCCGGCCATCCTGAAAAGGTACATACATACACTAAAAGGTATTTATTACCTTGGGCTTTAGGCAGCTCCGAAAAGTCTATTTGCCAGTAGTCTCCAGGCTGTGGGCCTACCTTTAACCCTCCCATCTGAACCTGTTTTCGCACTAGGGGATTATTTTTCACACAAGTGGGACAGGTTGCATTAACCCGCTTTGCCATTGTCAACATCTGATTAGAGATTACCTCATTCTTTAAAAATTTTACCAAGGCCTCCGCTCCCCAGTGGCACTTGTCATGTTCAGTCTCCAAGATTGCTCGCATTATCTTTGCAGGTACTACCACCTGCCCGGTTGCTGTTACATACCACCCTTTGTCATTCTTCTGAGCTTTCACCAGGTGGGCCAACTTCACGTCATCTGGTAGGTATGGAGGCTCATCTTTCATGTAGGAATCTGCCGGATTTCCCTTAGCTGGAATAAGAGCTGATTGAATCCTTATTTCCTTCGCTACTCTTTTAGCCGTTTTATCTGCCAATCGATTACCTTGGTATATCTTTCCATCTTCTCTTCGGTGTCCTGGCACATGCATTACTGCCACTGCCTCGGGTTCTCTTACAGCCTCTAACAGGAGTAGGATCTCGTCCCTATGTTTTATTGTTGACCCTTGAGACGTTAACAATCCCCGCTCTTTCCACAGAGCTCCATGTACATGCACCACCCCAAAGGCATATTTTGAATCAGTCCAAACATTGACCCTCTTTCCTTTGCTCAATTTGAGGGCTCGAGTTAAGGCTCTAATTTCTGCTTTTTGAGCCGAGGTTCCAGGGGGAAGAGCCTTTGCTTCTATTACTTGAAGAGTTGTGACTACCGCATAACCCGCATACCTGGTGCCGTTCTCGACAAAGCTGGACCCGTCGGTGAACAACTCCCAGTCTGGGCTATCGATCGGTGCATCCTTCAAATCTTCTCTGCTTGCATAGACCTGCTCAATTATCTCCACACAGTCATGGACGAGTTCCCCTTCCTCTCGCTCCGACCTGAGGAATTCTGCTGGGTTTAAATGGGGTGTTATTTTCAGTTCTATATCATCTTGTTCCCGCAGCAACGCCTGATATTGCAACAGGCGGCTGGATGAGAGCCAGTGACCTCCCTTTTGCTCTAAGACTGCAATTGCCATATGGGGCACATATACTTCCAGCTTCCTTCCCAAAGTCAGCTTTCTTGCTTCTTGTATTAGCAGCACCGTTGCCGCTACTGCTCGCAGGCATCCTGGCCAGCCGGAGCTAACTGTGTCCAATTGTTTAGAGAAATACCCCACAGGCCGCTTCCATGGCCCTATTTTCTGTGTTAGTACCCCTAATGCCAACCTGTGTCTTTCAGTAACATATAGCTGGAAATCTTTGCTCAAATCTGGCAATCCCAGCGCAGGGGCTTCCTTTAAGGCCTGCTTTAGTTCTAGGAAGGCTTTTTCCTGTGCACGTCCCCAAGTCCAGTGCACTTCTTTGAGGGCCTCATATAGGGGCCGTGCCAGCAGTCCAAAGTTCAGAATCCACAGCCGACACCACCCCACCATTCCGAGGAAAGATCGGAGTTCCTGATGGTTTCGGGGGACGGGTATGGCGCAGATAGCCGCTATGCGGTTAGTCCCCAATTTCCGTACCCCCTTAGAGATTTCACACCCCAAATAGACAACCTCTGTTCTTACCAGCTGTGCTTTGTCTCGCGAAACTCGATATCCTCCTTGTCCCAGCATGTTCAGAAGGCTTATGGTTAATTGGGAGCAGATGTCTTGTTCCGTAGCTGCTAGGAAAATATCATCCACATATTGGAGAACCACATAGAACATGCTTGGTACTGTTACCTGGGTTGTCTTCCACTCTTCTAGTTCCCGAGCTAGTTGGTTTCCAAAAATGGTAGGGGAGTTCTTGAATCCCTGTGGTAGTCGGCTCCAAGTCAGCTGCCTTCTTCGTCCTGTGTCTGGATTTTCCCATTCGAATGCAAAATATTTCCTACTTTCAAGTGCCAGTGGGATGCAGAAAAAGGCATCTTTTAAATCAATCACGGTAAACCATTCAAATTTCTCTGATACAGATGTCAACAAGGTATAAGGATTAGCAACTACGGGATGAATATCTTTGGTTATCTCATTTATTGCTCTTAAATCCTGCACTAACCTATACTTTCCATTAGGCTTTTTAACTGGAAAAATAGGAGTATTATATTCGGATTCACACTCCTGCAAAATGCCTAAATTTAGGTATTGATCAATAATTGGGGCTACCTCTCGCCTGACTTCAGGTTTGATTGCATACTGCTTCAGTCGTACTGGTTCTTTCCCCTCTTTTAGTTCTACTACTACTGGCTGTGCTGCCTTTGACTTTCCGGGGGTCCCAGTTTCCCATACCCAGGGAACTACAGCTTGCTCAATTTCTTCTCTAATGGGTTGGGGCTCTACCTCCTTAATAATGAACATTTTACCAATATTTTCTTCCGGAATTTCTAACTTGACCCTACCTCCTTCAAAAATAATTCTGGCCTGTAACATCAACAATAGGTCTCGTCCTATCAATGATTCAGGGCTATTTGGCATGTACAAAAATTGATGATCAAATTCCTTTCCCCCAAACTTTATATCTACTGGCCGAAGAAATGCCCTTTCTTCAATTTTTCCAGTAACCCCTACTACTTGTATCTTTGTGTCACTTAATGACCCTACCTGTGTATTAATTGCAGAATATGTGGCACCTGTATCTATTCTAAATTCTAACGGTTCTCCCTCTACTTCCATGATAACCTTGAGATCTCGGTCTAGTCAGCTCTGATTCTGATATTCCCCCATTACTAGCGCCTGGGCGACCTCTGCTGACGAATTCCCAAACTGCCTCGGAATTCCAATCCCACTATTCAATGGGCACTCATTTTTCCAATGTCCTTTATTTTTACAAAGGGCGCATTGGTCATATCCCAATCTCACCTGGCCCCCGCCACGACCCCTACCAAATCCTCCTCTGCCTCGAGCACGCCCCCTCCCATTACCCCTTCCTACAGCTTGCTGGAGTACTGCCAACATGCTAGCTTGTTGCTTTCTGACCGATTCTTTTTCCCGATTGTTATAGACCTTCCAGGCAACTTCCAACAATTTTTCTAAATTACGGGTATCCTCACCTTCTAGCTTCTGCAATTTCTTTCTAATATCCTCCTGGGACTGCCCCATAAAGATTAATGCCAATTGTAACCTTCCCGCTTCCCCCTCTACTTCTAAACTAGTATACCGTCTCGCAGTTTCCTTCAATCGTTCTAAGAAAGCAGAAGGGGATTCATTCTTTTCTTGTTTCACTGAATAAAGTTTGGACCAATTTACCGTCTTTGGAATGCCTGTTCTCACTCCTTCAATTAACAATTCCTGGTATCCCTTCAATGCTTGGTGTCCCCGTGCTGTATTGGGGTCCCATTCAGGGTCTTCCCTTGGTACTAATTCATTCAGAGTTCCATCCGCCACCCGCAACCTTATCATTTCTCTCGCCTTTTCCGTCATAGCCCGCAACACCATTTCCTTTTCAGTAGAGTCCATCAAAGTATCTAATAAAACCTGTAAATCATTCCAATCAGGGTTCTGAGTTTTTATTACCATTTTTACTACCCTGGCCGTACGGTCGGGATCCTCCCTATAAGATCCTGCAGATTGCTTCCAGATCATCAGGTCATTCGGGGAAAATGGAACTTTCACCATTACTCGATCTCCCTGGGGTCCCACCGCCTCTCTCAGCGGGGCCATTACATGTGTTCCCCCCTCCCGGCCCCCTTTCTTAGAGACTAGGTGACCCCTTGTTCGTTTAGATATCGGGGTATGCCGTTTACTCTTGCCATCCCCTTTTTCCCTTGTTTCCCCACCCTCTTCTCCCTCTTCTTCCGAAGCGGTTTCAGGTGGGGGAGCGCTAGGGGAGACCAGTAGGGACACATCCTCCTCAGGGTCTTTATATTTAACTAGATAGTCCGCCTTTTGATCCCGATTCTCGCAACCCCGACACTTCTCATTTGCCACAGTTAGAACCATTATTCCACATTCCTTCTGCCAATCCGTTCTCCGTCCCAAGTAATAAAACAGATCCAAATATGGTATCTCTTCCCATTTACCATTATCCCGTAAATAATGCATCATTGGAGTAATAATATCATGATTCAGCGTCCCATTCCTAGGCCACTGCATTCCCGCGGTGTCATATTGCGGCCAAACATGATTACAAAAATCAATCAACTTATCTTTAGCTAATTCTTGACCAAAATTCCCTTCTTTCCATTTCCTTATTAAACAACCCAGTGGTGAGTCCTCTGGGATTTCAATCCCTGCCGAGGACGTTTTAAACCCTTTAAATGGCATCTTTTACCACTTTATATCCTTTACCACCTTATATCCTGCTAGCAGGTATTGATCCTACTCAACTTTCGTCGAGATTTACGGTCAATTTTTTTCCACCAACCTGGGACGTCCAAGCCCAACCATGCGGATCGTAGGTCCGTCTTAATCGGCAGGCGTCTAAAATCCTTTAAGAATAAAGCACCTTTTGGGCTTACCTCGTAGTTGTCCGACAGGCGCGGGGTCGGGCACGGGTTGATGTCTCCCCAGAAATCACCTGGTGCCGGCGTGGAGTAGATCACCTCGCGAACCGCCCCAGCAACCTTCGGAGTCCTGCTGCGGTCGCCAGAAAACTGTTGCCCAACGAAGAGAAACACAAACTACAAAGTAGTTTATGCGGTGCTTTATTCGGGCCCGGGGACCCGGGGACTAGCGTCTCAAATCAGAATCCCACCGACCCTCATTTTCTTATAGGTTTTATACTATTTCTTACAGATTACATCATCAACGTATGTGCTATACATGACATTTCAGTTTAACATTAATTTTCTAATTTCTATAGACTATATCCCTTTCCCACAACACTTGCTTCCCTATCTCTATTTACACAAAGGCTCCCACCATAAATTCTATTCTTCTTTGACCACCGTGAGCACCTAACCGCGACGTCTTGGTCCGTTCCTCATGCTTCGTTTGTCAGCACATTCTTTCCTTGTACTTCTCCTAGCAACATGGCTAATTTCCAACAACCTCACTCAGGGTGCTGACCCACTGTTTAGGTTCGATGATGCTGGTTACCCATAGACAATCTTCAGATCCTCCTGTCCCTTGGCAGACCCAACAATTGCCAAGGTTAAAGGTTTTTGCTGCTGCTTCTCCTAGGACTAAAAAAACAATTCTCCCACCTCTGGCCCAAACCTAACTTACAATATAAAGGTAAGATTATTAAGAAAAGCATTCTAATGGTGTAATCTAATTTCCTTATCTAATTCTCACATTGTCTTCCGCACCACCTGTGGTGAGTGAAGGCACAGAGACAACATAAGGAAAACAATGACAGCTAGGATTAGCCCCCCAATAACTGGAGGTCTGAAAGGAGGGATGCCCATACAGACTATTTCAGCAGACAGTCTGTGAGTAGGCACACGGGGCTTCCCCCAATGTTGATGCACTGGCTACTGCTCCGGTGCACTCCTGTGAAGTACCAGTCATGGCCTCCCGTCCTTCTCTTCCAGCTGAGATGTCCAAATCTCTGGGTCTTCAGAGACCTTGACCAGAGTGTGATGGATCCACCCATGTTCAGCTGTCTTGATGGCTGTTTCTGTGGTCAGTTACATTTGGAAAGGTCCATGCCACTTTGCCACTAGTGGTGCTTCTTTCTACTCCTTAACTAGGACCCAGTCTCCTGGATGGATATTATGAACAGCAAAGTCCAAAGGTAGGGTCTGTGCCAGCCGAGTTTCCTGTCAAATAGATTTCACAAGAGACAGTATGTTACCCACATATTGTTTTAAATATACATCACTTATTTC
Source organism: Hirundo rustica (assembly GCF_015227805.2). Taxonomy (NCBI): domain Eukaryota; kingdom Metazoa; phylum Chordata; class Aves; order Passeriformes; family Hirundinidae; genus Hirundo; species Hirundo rustica. The sequence goes on from NC_053487.1 coordinate 1,349,911, forward strand.
TACCCCCAGACTAGGCTGAGAATTACAAGGGTAAGGAATTCCAAACATCAATTCAAACAGAGATAATTGAATATCTCCTCTTGGTCTGGACCTTATTCTTGCTAAAGCCAGTGGCAAGAACCGTATCCATGGCATCTTAGTTTCTATCAACAGCTTCAGAAGGTGTTTCTTTATTTCTCCATTCATTCTTTCAACCCGGCCCAAGCTCTGGGGGTGCCAGGGGTTATGGAGGTTCCATTGTATTCCTAAAGCAGTCATAACTCCTTGAAGAATTTTTCCTGAAAAAATGAGTTCCCCTATCTGAGTTTATTGCTTCCACAATCCCATGTCTTGGAATTTTTTGTTCTAAAAATACTTTAATAAATGATCCTGTAGTTGCTGAAATGGCAGGAAATGCTTCTGGCCACCCTGTTAGCTAACATACTATTACCAGAAGATATCTAAACCTTGCCACTCGGGGCATTTTGATAAAATCCACCTGGTATCTTTGGAAGGGACATACAGCCCAAGACCTCCCTCCCCTGGCAATTTTCTTTGCAACCCTGTTATTGGCTTTAGCACAAACCAAACAACCTTCAATAGTTCGCTTTGCCAAAGTAAAAAGACCCACAGCAGCATACATTTTGAGGAATGCTTCTGCCAGTCCTTGAGAGCCCCAATGGCTCCCTTCATTGAGTCATTTTAATATCTGTAAGGCCAGAGCTTTTGGTATCCACTGCTTACCATCACTTGTAAACCAATTATCCCTTATTTCATTTGCCCCACTCTTAATTATCTCAAGCTCCTCTGGTGGAAAAGACAGTTTCTCTGGCAGTGGTGGGGTTACTGGGAGCAAGGGGAAGATCTTAGAGATTTCTGGCAACAATGCAGCTTTCTGAGAATCTTCATCAGCCAGTCAGTTATCTATTGCCTCCTCTGAGCACCCTGCCTGGTGTCCCCCAACGTGTATTATTGCCACCCTGTTTGGTAAATTCACCACCTCCAATAGGCGAGAAATTAGGCTCTCATGAGCTAATGTTTTCCCCCTGCAGGTTAATAAACCTCTTTCTTCCCATAATTTCCCAAATGCGTGTATCACCCTATATGCATATTTAGAATCCATAAAAATAGTCACTATCTTGTCCCAATATAATTCACAGGCTTTCACAAGCGCATATAGCTCCGCTGTCTGAGCTGACCATGTAGGCAGCAACCTCCCCCTTCCTTTAATTCCCTTCCATTAATGATAGAGTATCCTGTAAATAGTTTCCCTTCTACCATCCTTGAAGACCCATCAATAAACACATTTTCTCCCTGAGTCTGGGGGGTGTCTCATAAATCTTCCCTAGCCTGGTTCTGGAGATCTATCACTTGAATGCAGTCATGGGTTTCATCCTGGACCCCCTCTTCAGGGCCATTCAGACAGAAGGCTGGGTTAAACCCTTCTCCACTTTTCAAGTCTAAGTCCTCCTGTCCCATTAAACAAGATTCATACTGTAATAACCAAGCACTGGTCATCCACTTAGAGGCTCTTTCAGTTAACAAAGCTTTAACTTGATTTGAAACTTTATCAATCAAATATCCTCCTGTTGTCAGTTTTTGGGCTTCAGTTACCATCAAAGCTGTGGCTGCACAGTTCTGCAGACCATGAGGCCAGCCTCTGGCCACAGGGTCTAACAGCTTAGAAAAATAAGCAACAGGCCGCTGTGTTTCCCCACGTTCTTGTACCAAAATTCCTTTAGCATAGCCCTATTTAACATTTGCATATAACTCTAATTCCTTTCTGTGTCCGGAAGAGCTAAGACTGGGCCATTAATCAATTTGTCTCTTAATTTCCTAATGCTTCACTCTATTTCTGCTGTCCATACTACAACATTAGGACTGCCTTGGGTTAAAAAGTCATATAAAGGTCTGGCTAAAACAGAAAAATCTTCAATCCATGCTTTGCAGTACTCCAACCAACCCTAAAAACTGCTGTACCTCCTTCTCCTTCTTTGTCTGGAGTAATGGTACTTATAAAATTTCTGGTATTCTTTCTGAATCAATACACTGTAACCCTCCAGTCAAAATGTGTCCCAAATATTTAACCTTTTTCTCTACCAACTGTGCCTTCTTTTCAGACAGTCTAAGCCCCTTTTTAGCAAGAAAATTAAGCAGCTGTACAGTAGCCTCTTCAACCACCTTTTCTTGTTCCCCTGATCAAAGCAAATCATCCACATACTGCAACAACCTGAGGGTGGAGTAAACTGTCTTAATATTTTCTACAAGGCTTGCCCAAACAAAACCAGTAACTCTGTATATCCCTGCTGGAGGACTGTCCATGTCAATTGCTGTTTTACCATTTTCCCTTCTTCTTCCTATTCCCACTCAAAGGCAAAATACTATTTACTGTCCTTGGTAATCGGACGCCCCCAGAAAGCATCCTTCAAATCCAGTACTGAATAATACTGATGTGAAGAAGGGATTTGATTCAGGATGGTATAGGGATCTGGAACTGTGGGATGCCTTGGTTTGACAATTTCATTTAATATTCTTAAATCCTACATAATTCTGTAGGCTCCATCTGGTTTCTTAATTGGCAGGATATGAGTGCTATAGGGAGACCCATGGCTCTAAAAGACCTGCTTTTAGCAGGGATTCAATGACAGGCTTTAACCTCTTCTTTCCCTCACTTGAAAGAGGGTATTGCTTTTTAGACACCACTTGTCCTGGTTGCTTCAAAGTAATTTGGAGAGACTATGTCTAATTTTCTGTATTTCCCTGGGACTGTCCACACATGTGGGTTTATTTCAGCATAAGCCTTCTCAGATGTTCACACAAAGTTACCACATCACTAGCCTCTGTATCATTTTTCACAATACTAATTTGCATTCCCACTTTAGCCATCAAATCTCTTCCCAGTAAATTACATTCACAATTAGGAACAAACAGGAATTCATGCATTTCAAACCTATCCCCCACATTTACTAACAGCAACTGAATAAAATGCACTTGCTCATTCTTTCCACTCACCCCTTTAATAATCAAAGATCTTTTAGACAATTTCACCCCCTTAGGTATAAAATTCAGTGTGGATTGAGAGGCCCCTGTGTCTACCAGGAAACACACCTTTTCTCAATCTGGACCCACACCTTTTCTCAATCTGGACTGTGTCCGGTTGTGTCCCCGCTCCGGGTGGGAGCTGACCCCCAGCTAGCTCGGGTCAACACAGACACAAAGTTTCCAGTTCGTTTTGGCTTCTCGGCTTAGCAGCTGGACCCAAAGGTGACAGTCAACAGCAGCAGAAGAGAAAAGGCTGGCTCTCAGCTTAGCAGGTTAAAAGATGTTTATTAGCAGAGATCTCCAAGCTCCGAGGCGAGCGGCTGAGAGCTTCCAGGCTGAGAACCCAGCGGCTGAGAGAGCCTCTTCCTCCCTCCTACCCCCTATAAGAGGGGGAGGGTCCCAGGGAGGATACAACAAGACAACAAATCAGGGGATTCAGGGGGTAACAAGGTGTGCCCACCCCTAAGCTTCAGACCACTAAAATCCAGAGCCAAAGGAATTTCCCCCAGGCTACCTATCACCTGAAGCCCTCTCCCGGAGATTTCACAATCCGGGAGGGACCCCGGGAGTGATAGATAGACAAGCTGCCCCAGAGAGGGGGGTTGGGGCAGAGGGGATGTTACATGTCATGTGAGGTATGGGATGATTGACACAAAACACCTTATTATACAGACAACACAAAAGGGATACAGAATTGGGGATACAGTGAAACGAACCATAACATAAACTTCTTACAAAAATCTAATAAAACAGTTCTGCACTACCACATCTCCCCCTTTTTTGTTTTAATGACAGGAGGAGGGCTGGAACGGAGGAGGATGATATTCGAAGTCCGGGTAACTCTCGGTGAGCCACTCTGGCTGAGTGGGCCACTCCATCTGAGGTTCATCCTCTGGGTGTCTTTTGTCTTCTGGGTCTTCCTCCAGTTCCACTTCTTCCTCCCATCCAGGCACGGATGATACAGCAACATGGTTCACAGAGGGGGCATGTGTGGTGCTAGAAATTAATCTACTTAACATTTTTTTGATGATACCAAATCCAATTAAAATTAACAGAATAACAAACAAAAATAACAAAACTGATTTCAAAATTGAACCCACCCAGCCCGAAATTCCCCAGTCCCCAAACAATCCATTCAGCCAGTCACCAGTCTCTCTCTTGATGTCATTCACCATGTCTCAGATATTCTGGATGGCTTTGTGGACATCTTCAGCCTTTGTTGACAGATTGAAACAGCACAACCCCTCAAACTCCTCACACCGATGTCCATGGAGGAGGAGGAGGTAGTCGATGGCTGCCCTGTTTTGCAGCGTTGCCTGCCTTGTCACTTCCTCGTCTGATAGGAGGCCGGCCAGCACATTGGAAGTTAAATTTGCTTGTTTTGCTACCCAACACTCCAGGTGAGCTAGCTCACCCAGAGCCTTTGCAATCGATACCCAGGGTAGAAAGACTGTGACTGCCACTCCCTTTACTTTTGACCAATGTATAATTTCTGAGTCACAGTTGGCATTGAGTGAGGTCAGATCTCTCTTTTGTACCTTTATTCTGGTGGAATTCTTCTGCTGCCAATTCATGAGAGTGGTCTTGTTGGGGGAAAATAAGCCCAACCGGCCAAAAGTACATGGTCCTCCTACAAGGCGAGGGGGGATGCCTGCCCATACTCTATCCCCACAAATTAAGAATACACCTTTAGGAAGGGTCAGGGGTTTCTCATCAGCAGTCGAGGCCATCTCCACATGGGCGATTCGGCTGCACCATATTTTTGCTGTGTAGACGTCCTTGGTCTGATAGACAAACTGATAGGATCTCTCCTGACCCTGAGGGGGGGTAAACATAAAATGAACACAAAAGGAAGCATTTGAGGAGCCTAAAATTTCTAACTCATTGAGAGGGAAACTTAAGGTTGAGAGGGTGGATATGTATTTTTTCCACAACAGGAATGGATTTTTAACAGGGAATGTGATTTCCACATCTAGAAAGGAATCAGGTGGGGATATCTGGGATACAGATTGACCTTTAGAGCTACCCTCTCTATTGGCCTGCTCTGTGATCTCCAAGAGCCTGGCGGGTAACTCCTTGGGCCCATATGGGATCCCCACAAGGCAGGTCATGAGTGGATTGTCTGCTAACGTGGCTGAGAGGCAAATGTGGTCCTGCCTCATTGCCCTGGCGAGAGTTGCCCAAACGTTGGCTTTGGGCTGGGGCACCAACCACCCGGAGACAGGTGCAGTGAGACTGGCAAGCAGGAGGACACCAAGGAGCAGGTGAAACTTCCTCAGCACAGGGGATTGGCGCTGGACAGGTTCCATCGGGACTAGAAGAACTAAAACAAACAATCAGCATTCGAGCAGGGGTCATTCAGGAAAGCGAAACCATCCGGGGAAAAATTTTCCCTCCTTTTCCTCCTAAAAGCTGCACGAGTAACCTGTGGCAGTTTCTTTTTCTCCCCCGAGACCTTTGGGACATAGGGCCTCACCCATTTTGACGGTAACCATCTCGGCCCCGTGGGGGTGGACACGCAAGCGTACCCACGGCCCCACGTGACTAAATCATGAGGTCCCTCTGTCCTTCCAGTCTCAGGGTCCCGGACTGTCACCGAGACACACAAAGCAATCACACGCAGACAAGAGATTTTCGCAGAGGTTCCTCTGATCCAGCTCCCAGCTGAAAGAGCGGAGAGAAGAGACCCCTTTGTTTATTCTTTTACTTTCTTTTACTTGTTTATTCTTTATACATTTGTGGGTCTAGCAGAAGATTGGCTTTTTTGGGGTTTCCACCCCTCAGCCTCAGTGGCCAGACAAATTGTCAGTTACAATTGTTTTCAGGTTAGAAATATGCAAACAAAGGACAAAGAATGAAAAACAAAGGATTTGTTTATATTACTTCTGTGGGAAAGGTAGAAGAACTGCTCTAATATTCTACAGTAACTAAAAGATCTGACTCCATTTATGAAAATCAAAAGGCTAATAAAAAACTCAGAAAAACCAGGGTAACATCTCACCCTTTTAACTTTAAAAAAAGAAAAAACAGAAAAAGAAAAATGAACAAATTTACAAAGGGAATATATACAAGTTCAATCACTGTCTGTGGAGGAATCATCAGAGTGATCACTCGAGGATTCATCCACTTGGTGGCTTTCAAGTTGATCACAGCTTCCACCTTGCCTGTCAGCTGAATTCTGCCTCTGTGGTCGCAGGTCAGGACGGACACACTTTGAAGGTAGCCAGCGTGTCCCAGTGTCCGTGGACACACACGCATACCCTCGCCCCATAGCGATTAGGTCAAAGGGTCCTTCCCATTGCTTGGTGACTAAATTTCGGACCCGTACCTTTGCTCGAGGCTGTTGCTCATCATCCGAAGCCTGCAACGAGAGATGATGGTTCAAAATGACAGGATTATTTGAGTTCTGCGGCACCGTAAGGTGATTGATGGTGTACAAAGCCTTTGCCAACCGACTGTTTGGGGTTTCACCCTGCATTCCCCGTTTCTGCTACTGAAGAACACGCTTGAGTGTACCATGATTGTGTTCTACAATCGCCTGTCCCGTCGGAGAATGAGGGATGCCAAAGTTATGTGACACACCCCATGACTGTAGGAACTGCCGTACCTGCTGCGAGGCATAAGCAGGACCATTGTCGGTTTTCACAGCAGAAGGTATGCCAAGAACGGCAAAGGCCTGCCTCTAGTGGGCAATGACATCACGGGCTTTCTCTCCTGTGTGAGCAGAAGCCCACATCGCAGAGGAGAACGTGTCCACCGTGACATGCACATACTTGAGCTGGCCAAACTCGGCGACCTGGGTAACATCGGTCTGCCAAAGCTCCAAGGCTTTAAGGCCTCTGGGGTTAACCCCTGCCGGCAATGGCGCACCAAGGGCGTGACAGTCATCACATGACTCGACAATTTCACAAGCCTCAGTGGCCGTCAGCTGGAACTGCTTCTGCAGCGTATGCACATTTTGGTGGAAAAACCCATGCGATGCCTTGGCCTGCGCGAGCACGTCAGGCTGAGGTGCTACCCACGCTGGGTTAGCCAACTTGTCAGCCCTTGCGTTACTTTCCGCTACAAATCCTGGCAAGTTAGTGTGACTCCGTACATGCAGAACGTAGTATGGATGAACTCTGGCCTGAATTGCACACCACAGGGCCTTGAGTAAATCAAACAAGGCAGGGTTACTGACCTCCTTCAAAACTGAACAACTCAATCGCTGTGCGATGTCGGCAACATAGGCAGAGTCCGTGATCAAATTGAAAGGTTCCTGGGAAAATTTCTCAAATGCCATGACAGCAGCCTTTAGTTCAACCAGTTGGGCTGACCCATCCTCATGGCCTTCCAAAACCTGCCACTCAGATCCATCCTGCCAGGTAACAATGGCTTTTCCTGTTTTCCCCGAACCGTCAGTGAAGACGGTGGGACCTTGCACTGGCTCTTGGCTACTTTTGGGTCGTAGAGAAAATTGAGTATTTTTGGCCACTTGCAATAGCTTGTGGCTAGGCAGATGATAAGTGATCTGCCCTGAAAAACCCTCGAGAGCACTTTGCAGCGAAACATTGTTCGCATAGCTCCAATCAAATTCCTCCCTCTGAACCGGGAGTATGATCTTTGAGGGATCTGCGCCCATCAATTGCAAACAGCGTTGCCGGCACCTGATTATCAAGCGTGCAATCAATTCAAACAGCGCTGTCACCGTCTTATGCGGCTGATGAGGCAGGAAGACCCATTCCAAGACGTGCAGAGGATCAGTCCAATCATCATTCCATTGGCCGATGATACCTGTAGGATGTAAATCAGGAGTGGTGACGAACACAGTGACATCAATGGAAGGTTCAATGCGGTACACCTGGCAAGCCGAAACAACTTGCTGAACCTCCTCCAGCACTTTTCGTGCCTCAGGGGTCAATTCACGATGTGACTTTAAATCAGTGTCCCCTTTCAACAATTCAAATAAGGAAGACAGTTGTGCTGTGGTCAGTCCCAAGTAAGGACGTAACCAAGTGATAACACCTACCAGCTTCTGAGCATCATTCAGTGTCTTCACCGATTGCACAAATTGCACCTCCTGGTGACGGATTGTCCGTTCCAGAATTTTGACTCCCAAATATTTCCAGGGAGGTTGTTGTTGTACCTTTTCTGGAGCCACCTGCAGTCCATGTGAATGCAGAGCATTCAACAACTGAGGCTGTAGCCTCAGCAGCTCTTCCTGAGTGGGCGTAGCCACCAAAATGTCGTCCATATAATGATAGACGTGAGCATCAGGAAACCGCTTGCGAACTCCAGACAAGGCACGGGCTACATACCATTGGCATAACATTGGCGAATTCCGCATTCCTTGAGGCAAAACTCTCCATTGATACCGCTGTGCGGGCTCAGCATTATTTATTGTTGGCACCGTGAAGGCAAATTTTGGTCTGTCATCGGGATGCAGAGGGATCGTAAAAAAACAATCCTTCAGATCCACGATGAGGACCGGCCAGTCCGCAGGAAGCATGGTAGGCGATGGCATACCAGCCTGCAATGTCCCCATGCCTTCCATCACGGCATTGATCTTTCAGAGGTCTTGTAGCAACCTCCATTTCCCAGACTTCTTTTTGATACAAAAGACAGGAGTATTCCAGGGACTGGTAGATGGTTCCAAATGCCCCTGATCCAACTGCTCCTGTACAAGTTCACGAAGGGCGACTAGCTTGCCATGAGGGAGGGGCCACTGATTCTCCCAGATGGGTCTGTCCACCAGCCACCGTAAAGGAGGCGTGGGACACTCTGTGCCCTTCATCACAGTGGCCCCAATCAAAAATCCGTCCCCAGTTGCACCCCCCACGCGGCCAAAACATCCCTCCCCCAGAGGTTCTGAGCAATCTCAGTAACATGAGGCCAAATTATGGCTGTCTGTCCCTCTGGGTTCGTGATGGCCACGGGATTCCGGCTCACGTAGCATTGCTTCGTTCCTCCTAAGCCCGAGATCGATGTCTTCGCCAGGGTCAAAGGCCACTGCGGGGGCCTAGCGGCCAGGGAGAGAATGCTCACGTCAGCCCCCGTATCTAGGAGGCCACGAAGGTGAATCTCCGATGGCGTGGCACCAACCATGGACACGGTACACAGCGTCTCAGGACGGTCTTTGGTCAGGACAGCAGTCCAGTGCACTTGAGGTGGCCCTGTAGAGCCGAAGCCACCGTCTCCCCGTGACTGGTCCTCGGTCCTGGAAACAGAAGACTTAAAAGGAACAAGTTGAGCAATTTGTGTGCCTTTTGGGATAGTCAGAGGGGGGGTGGGTGTGGAGACCATTGCATGAATCTGCCCTGAAAAATCTGCATCAATCAGTCCCAGGTGCACTATGATGCCCTGAATGGTGGCACTGGACCTCCCCATCAGGAAGGCACTCATGCCATCACCCAAGGGACCAAAGGCATCCAGGGGAACCTTGTGTATTTTGTCCGAATCAATCACGACAGACTCGGCTGTGCAGACATCAACACCTGCTGAACCGCGGGTGCTGGCTGCAAGCCTGCTGAGCAGATCTCCATTGGTTGGGGCTGAGGCAGAGACATTTGTGTCTGCACGCGTCTCACCTTCGCGCTCTGCGTCGCGTTTCCCGAACTGCCCAACGGCTGACCATTCACATGCACTGTCGCCTTACACACATTTGCAGCGTGATTCGGCCTTCCACACCGTGCACAATAAAACAAGACAGCCGTAGGCTTCTGTGCCTTCCTCTGTTTCTTCCTGGCCCGAGCACCCCACTGCTGCTGTTGCACCCCTTGGGGAACAACCCAAGCAGGCTGCACAGCAGCAGCCACAGCCGGTTGCACGGCCGCAGGCACGGCCGGCTGGACCGCTGTAGCCACCGTCGGTTGGACAATCGTAGCCACAGCTGGCTGCACAGCTGTATGCACGGCGAGCACCTGTTGGCCGGAAGGGGATATCTTTGCACAGGCCCCAACCATGTCCGACATGGATGGTTCCCCGGGAAGGGCCTCAATAATCCTCTTGCAAACAGCATTACAGTTGCCCTGAGCAACAGACTGAATCATGAGCTTCCTTGCTGCCGGATCACTCACCTGCTTCTCAACCGCAGCAGTTAACCTTCCTGCAAAGCACAGGAAGGGCTCATCAACTCCCTGGACGATAGTCGCAAAGGGCTGCTGTGGAGTAGCCAGCTGTAAAGTCTGAACCAGGGCTGCCATGCCTGTCTGCTGGCACTGCTCCTGGACCAAGGGCTCATAACCAGCCTGCCCTTCGGCCCTGGTATGATTGCCTGTTCCCATTAGCATATCAATATTCACCATACGCCTAGGATCTCCTGGACCCAGTGTCGTATTCCGTTCCACCGCTCTGACTGCCAACTGAGTCCATTTATTCTCAAAGAAGTCATATTCAACCGGTGGGAAAAGGGCTCAAGCCAAGCTCCAAATGTCAAAGGGCGTCAAAAGATTGGCATTAAAAGAACGGAGAACCTGCATCACCTTGGCTGAGCCCAAACCATATTTCCCGACTGCATCACGCAGTTCTGACAAGGCCTGCCAAGCCAAGGGTTGATAGGTGTTATGAGTAGCACCCTGAAGGACAGGGAAGGCCTGAAGACCCTCAGATGAAGCAGCAGCATCTGCCCTATCCTGCCCTGTGGGCCCCACAGGGTCAGAGGCAGGCACTTGACTGGGAACCAGCTGAACATCGGACACGGCAGGTTCAGCACCAGCATCAGCATCTCCACTTAGTCCTTCAACCTTAGCCTTCACTTCGTCCCAGAACTGGCCGTGGTCTCTCGGCCTTACGGTCACCTGACAAGGGGGTAGCGTCCAAACTGTGGACGAAGAGCCAACAGCACGGGAATTTCTGCTTTTGTCAAAGACCGGCCGCATTTCGGCCGTGTCTCCGTTCGCGCTGAACTTAAACACCTCGGCGCCTGCAGCCGGCGCAACGCTAGCAGCAGGAAGCGGAGGCGGGGTCGGACCAGCCACTGGCGCCGGCCCCGCCGCATCCTCAGCGGCGCTGGAGCCCGCACCAGCTGCTGGAGACCGGTCCGACGGCTCCGTGGCGGACACGCATCCCTGCGCGCCTGAGGAGCCTGTGCTGCGTTCAGGAGGAGGCGGCGACCACGCCCCCGTGACTTGGGGTGCCGCGCCAGTCCCTGCGGGCAGATCATTAGAACTAGGGGCATCAGAGCCTCTCCCCGCCCCTCCAGCACCGCCTGCAGCCCATGGGGCTGGCGCGGGAGGCGGAGTATCCGGAACCCCCCCGAGAAGGGGTCCTGCGGGGGCCCGGGAGCTCGTGGGCCCCCCCATCCCGGAGCGGGGCGAAGCTGTCCGCCCGTGCAGGGAGGCGGCACCCACCGAGGGACTGACCGAGGCTCTGCCTTTGGCCGCATCCCCGCCCCACGCTGCCGGCAGCGCAGGGGCAGAGGCAGCCAACGCAGCCGCCTCCAGGCTCGGCCCAGGCGGCAGAGCAGGAAACTCCACACCGCCTGACCCCATCGGATACGTAACGGTCGTGCGACAAAACAGACAATGCACCGTGACCGAATCGCGGCCAAAGGACAGGGGGGCCCGCTATTCCGGGGCGCCCTCACCCACCAACGCCGGAAAGGCACGGAGAGGGGGCGGCCCCGCCCCGCTCCGGCGGCTCCGCTGCGCGGGGACCGGCGGGACCGGCTGTACCGGCCCCGGGCTCGGCAGGGCTCTGCCCCCCCTCTGCCCGAGACCAGCGCCAGAACCCGAGGTGGGGGGAACCCCCCGCGCAGGAACGGGGGAGGAAGGGGAAGAATCCACATCACAAAGCAGCTGAAATTCAGATTCCGGGTCTGACATAACGACCCCGCCCCCTCCCAGCTCTCCGTCCCGCTTCGGACTGGGGCTCTCAGCCTTTGAACTGTAAGGAGTCGACTTAAATACAGCTCTCTCAAATAATTTCAACTGCAATAAGAGTTCCGCAATGTCTTCATCGTATTCTATATCAAGAGAGTCTAACATACAGTCCCCCAGGAGGTACCACTCCCGTCGACTAAGCACAGACCTTGGCGTGGGAAAGAACCCATGCCGCCTGCCCCATGCAAATAGATCCTGTAGTCCCCCCTGGGATATCTGAGCATCCTTCCGCTCCAAGAGATCTCCCCAAAGTTCCAAAACTAAAGAATTCTCCATGATAAACACAAAACAGGGAAAAGGAGAAAGGAAGAACCTCACCACACTGTTCACCCACACTCAGGGTCACCAGATGTCACCGAGACACACAAAGAAATCACACGCAGACAAGAGATTTTCGCAGAGGTTCCTCTGATCCAGCTCCCAGCTGAAAGAGCGGAGAGAAGAGACCCCTTTGTTTATTCTTTTACTTTTTATACATTTGTGGGTCTAGCAGAAGATTGGCTTTTTTGGGGTTTCCACCCCTCAGCCTCAGTGGCCAGACAAATTGTCAGTTACAATTGTTTTCAGGTTAGAAATATGCAAACAAAGGACAAAGAATGAAAAACAAAGGATTTGTTTATATTACTTCTGTGGGAAAGGTAGAAGAACTGCTCTAATATTCTGCAGTAACTAAAAGATCTGACTCCATTTATGAAAATCAAAAGGCTAATAAAAAACTCAGAAAAACCAGGGTAACACCGGACCATGACTGGCGGCCTCTCTTTGATGTTTAGCTGAGGGTTTGCCCCGAAATGACGAACAATGGGAGGGTTTAAAAACTCAAAGGTGCTGTTTAAAAAATTCAAAGTGAATAGAGCCCTGGCCAATCGGGTCTGTGGTGTTTCTGTTTTCAACACCGGTTGTTGTTGGTTAAGGACCCTTTTGATTTCTCTGTGGGTCCTCTCCACTACAGCTTGGCCTGTTGGGGGATGAGGGATGCCGGTTTTATGACCCACTCCCCATTGTTGCAGGAAGCTGCAGAATTCCTTGGAACGGTACGCTGGGCCATTATCAGTTTTTAATTCTTTTGGGATGCCCATGAAGGAGAAAGCCTGGATGAGGTGTTTAATCGCATCCAAGGTCTTCTCCCCTGCGTGGGCAGAAGCAAAAACTGCACCGGAAAAAGTGTCCACAGACACGTGCACATATTTAGATCGGCCGAATTGGGGGATATGTGTCACGTCAGTCTGCCACAGCTCACAGCTGTTCAGACCTCTGGGGTTTACTCCTGCACTCAAGGTGGGGAGTGCATGCTGATTACATGAGGGACACATAGCCACAATTGCCTTGGCCTGTTCCCGGGTGATGTGAAACCGGCGAACAAGGCCAGGCGCGTTCTGATGATGAAGCTGATGGCTGAGCTTTGCCTGCTCAAAAATGCTTGGCAATGGGGCCATCGCTGCAGGAGCAGCAAGAGCATCAGCCCTTCTGTTCCCCTCAGCTATGAACCCCGGCAAATCGGTGTGTGATCTTGTATGCATCACAAAAAATGGCTGCTCCCTGTGGGAGACAAGCTTGACAAGCTTAGAAAGCAGCTCAAACAGTGCGGTGTTAGACACTTCCTGCAGTATTGCCTGATCTGCCCTCGATACCACCCCCGCCACATAAGCCGAGTCCGTTACTAAATTGAAGGGTTCGGGGAACCTTTCGAAAGCCCTGACAACAGCGGCCAACTCAGCAACCTGAGGTGATCCCTCCACCTCGGCAACATCTGCCTCCCACTGCTGAGTCTGAGGGTCCTTCCAAGTCATAACTGACTTGTGGGACTTTCCGGACGCGTCCGTGAAAACTGTCAGGGCCTCTAAAGGCTTCCTGCTCCGAACATCTTTCAAATTCAGTGTGAATTTGGCATCCTGATTAAAAATTTTGTGGGCTGGCCGAGGGATTGAGATTTGCCCAGTGAAGGAATCTAGAGCAAACTGCAGTGCTTCATTTTCCTGAAGCAGGTGTTCTAACATTGCCTTTGTAATCTGGCCCGATCTTAATCCAATTGGAATGTGAATGCATTCAAAATCACACCCTGCCAATTCCCTGATTTGAACTCTGGCTTTTCGGATCAGTTCAGCCACCAGTTCCTGTGGACGTGTCATTCTCTTGGACCTTTGATGGCTGAGAAAGACCCATTCTATGATTAGAAGTGGGTCCTCTCTGCCCTGGTCCTTTTTGATGTTATTTCTCCATTGGAAAATGACTCCATGGAGGTGTGGCAATTTCCCCATTATTATAAATTTGAAAGGCAGGTCTGGATCACACCTGTGAGCCTGCCGAGTGGACATGAGATGCTCTACCTTTTCCAGCGCCTCCTTCGCTTCTGGGGTTAGTTCCCTGGGAGAACTCAGCTCCTCTCCCCCTTTCAATAAATTGAAAAGAGGGGCTAGGTCCTCAGTTGTGAGGCCCAGCCAGGGTCTCACCCAATTCAATGCCCCACACAGCTGATGGACATCTGCAAGGGTCTGAATTTTGGCCTTGATTTCCAATTTTTGCGGCACAATGGTCCGCTTGCCAATTTCCAGCCCCAGGTACCTCCAAGGTGGCATCCTTTGAACCTTGTCTTCCTGCAGCTCGAACCCTGCAACAACCAATGCATTAATTGTCAGGTCAAGTGCGTGGGACAAGACATCATCGGTGGGGGCACACACAAGCACATCATCCATATAATGATGGATGATTGCTTTCTCTGCGGCTACGCGGACTGGGGACAGCAAGAAAGCCACATACCACTGGCAGATGATAGGTGACACCTTCATCCCTTGGGGAAGAACCCTCCAATGGTAGCGTTTCCTCGGGGCCTCTCGGTTAACAGTGGGAACCGAGAATGCAAAACGTGGTGCATCGTCAGGGTGTAGGGGAATATGGAAGAAACAATCTTTTATATCTATAACAGCCAATTTCCAATTTTGTGGGAGCATGGTCGGGGGTAGGCATCCCAGGTTGAAGAGAGCCCATGTCTTCTATCACGTTATTAATTTGTCTGAGATCTTGGAGGAGTCTCCACTTGTCCTTCCCCAGCTTCCGGATAACAAAAACCGGCGAATTCCAAGGGCTGGTGGTCTCTACAATGTGACCCTTAGCTAACTGCTCCTCCACGAGCTCTTTGAGCACCTTCAATTTCTGTTTTGAAAGCGGCCACTGTTCAACCCACACTGGTGCATCTGTTTTCCAATTCAGCTTGTGGGTAGGGCGCTCCTCAGCGACCGCCGCCCAAAAATCCTGTGGGGGGTCTGGGATGTCAATCGTGACTCCCCACTGGGCCATCAGGTCTCTCCCCAACAAGGGTTCCCTATAATCCAAAACAAAAGGGCGTAAACTGGCCAACTGCCCTTTTGGCCCCTTAATTTGCACCACACTCTTTGATTGTTTGGCCAATTGCATTCCCCCTATTCCTTGCACGTGTCCTGCCACGTTTTCCAAGGCCCAACGTGACGGCCAGTGCTTAGCTGGTATTACAGTCACGTTTGCGCCTGTGTCGAGCAGGCCTGTGATGTTAATGGCCTCATCACCCACCTGTAACTCACATCCCACCTGGGGTTTCACTTCTGTGATGTTGTGCACGGGACAAGCTGTTGGTATGTTGTCTTCTTCCAGGTGTTCCCAGGTGGGTATGATCTGGGCAACTATCTTCCCTTTAGGTAGGAATGTTGGTGGGTGAGTACAGCGTAGCCAGAGAACGAATTTTCCAGGATTGTTATCAAATGTTCCTGGAAGAATTTCGATCTCTTTTGGGGTGTGTTTGCAGTCCCCCACAACTATGAGCTTACCTTTGACCCTTGGCCAGGTACCCTGTTCACTGTTGTCAACTGACACAAAATTCCAGTTGTCGTCTTTCAGGTGCAAACCCTCCGTGAGCTGCAACCTGTAGGGGGTATATTTAGAATTGGTTGTCAAAATTGGTTGTGCCATGTCATGGTCCGTGTAAGTCATTTCCAGTGTGTTATGTTTGCTGCCACCCTGAATGGGGCATTGCAGCTTCTCCTTCTTTTTCCCTTGGCTCCCTTTCCCCTCCCCTCCTGCCCGGTCCACCCCATTTTTTTCCTCACGCAGGGCGGACCTGCGCTCTTTCACCAGTTTTTTTGTGAGGGTTTAAACCCTCTCCCTTTTTCCCCTTCCCCTCCCCCTTTTTTGTTTTTGAGGTCCTCTACTTCTTTCTTGAGGGGGCATTTGGAAACCCAATGCCCCAAATTCCCGCACAAAAAACACTTCTGGGAGCTTTGCGCAGAATGCTTCTTCCCGGTGTTCGGTGTTTTTCGGGAATCTTCAGTTTCCATGGCTGCAACTTGATGAGGTTTGGGCCGTGGACCTGTAGAGGAGCTCATAAAAGGCACCTTTACCTGACATACCTGAAGCATGTCTGGTAAGGTTGGTTTGGGGTGTAGGGGTAAACTTAAAATTGCAGTACGACATAAATCATTTGCATTTGAAAACGCAATCTCCGATAAAATGTGTTCCCGAGCCATTTCATTTTTGACCTGAGCTTCAATAGCTCGGGACAGCCTTTCCACAAAATCTGTGAAAGACTCACTTTGGTCCTGCCTGATTTTCGAATAAGAAATCGCAGGACCTTGTGTTTGCATGCTGAAGAATGCAGTCAGGGCTGTCTCTCTCACTACGTGGAGGCACTGGACAGGAATGACCACTTGGTCAGTGGCTTCTGCCCACTGCCCCTCCCCAGCCAGGTGGTCGAGAGTGAGAGGGATTCCCTGAGCATCAACTCTGGTGTTAACATGGTTGAGGAGCCCTGGTAAGGCCTCCTGGAGCAGCCTTTTCCAAGCTGTGACCCATAGGATGTACTCTGTTGGGTTCAGCAAGCAAGAAAACAGGTACTTTAAATCAGCAGGCACCACCTCCTCTGCAGAGAGATCTGCTCTGAGAAGCCCCCTGAAATATGGCCCATCACGGCCATATATCCTGTGAGCTTTGCAGATCTCTTTGATGGTGGCTCGGGGAAATGGGTGGTACTCTGCCCTGTTGTTACCACCGCGGGCATTGCGGAAGGTAACAGGGGCAAGGGTGGGAATGGAGCAGGAGCTGGCAGCTGTCTCTGCTCCCGTTCCCTGCTCGGGCACTTCCGGGTTTGAGGGAGCTGGGACGCCTGTGCCCTGAGGCACTTGGTTGCCTGGCAACCGAGTCCTTGCAAGGGCCGCGGCTTGCCCGGGGGGTGACATCCTCGAGGAGTGGGGGGGCGGGGGGGATCCCGGGGGAGCGGGATCGAGCCCCAGCGGAGCGGGACCGGGCTGCTCCGGGGCGGGCGGCGGCGCGGCAGCTGCGGGGGGAATGTGGTGCCGCAGTGCGCACGCGCAGCCACAGGGGGTTGGGGGGGGCAGCGCGGCCGCGGCATGCGGGGCGGGGGCGGGGCCACGCGGGTCGGGGCCGGCACCACGTGGGGCGGGGGCGGGGCCACACGGGTCGGGGCCGGCACCACGTGGGGTGGGGGCGGGGCCGCGCGGCGCAGGGCTGGGGGGGGTGGGGTCACGCGGCAGGCACCCGACGTCACAGGGGTAAGGCGGGGCAGGGAAGGGGGCGGGGCCGCGCGCTGCGGGCACCACGTCACCGGGGTAGGGAGGGGTGGGCGGCGCTGAGGGGGCGGGGGAGTCCCCCGCCATGCGGTCTCCGCCATCTTGGGAACCCCGAGAGGACCACGTGGATTTGGACCCGATTTCACCCCCCACAGAAAACCGAACGCGGCATTTTTGAACCGGGAAAAGCGGGGAGGGAGGGTTGTCCTGTGCAGCATGGCCAGTGCTGCCTGAGACTTCCCTCCTGGCCCCACCGGGCCAGCACGGGCATGGAGGCTGGGGTGCCCCGGAGGCAGAGCGGGCGGGCGGGACCCCTGCCGCTCCATCGAGAACGCTTTCCCGGGGACATGGGGACCGGGGAAAAGAGGTGGGGGGAGGAGGGGGAGAACACGTTTCTCCGTTGGGCTCTTTCGGCATTCCCTTTTGAAATTGAATTGCCGAATTTAACTTCATTGCTACAGTAAAATACTTTGTAGCCTTTTTGTCCCCAGTTTGAATCAACCTAATTAATTCCTTTTCTACAGTGCCACAGAAATGTGGGCTGCAGACTCTGTCCGGAGAGACTTGGGGAAAATGCACATGAACCCAGCGAACAAAACTTCTTAACTCGCCTTTTGAGATTTTCAATTTGGCATCGTTAACTACTGACGCATAGTTATAATACAACCTTTTCTGAGCAACCGTTAGCTTTCCACCCATGTTTCGATACTAAGTTGCTTTTGAACCCAAACCCAGATGAAAAGCACTCCCCCCCCACGGACCCCGTTCGCTCAAAATCACAGGAGGTTTAACCCTTTAGCTGCGCAGCTATTTTTGGAGGATTTTTTCCTCCCCAATAGATCCCCCTCCCTCGGGGGAACCCTAAAACCAGTAAGTATGTCCCTTTGTGGGTATACTTACCTGTTCCTGTGCCTGGGGGGTGCGTGGGTCTGGATGTTCTGCTGCAAGAAGGACTCCGGTCGGGGCTCGAAGCTCCCCTTCTTTCCCCTGGAACTTGCCTTGTTTAAAAGTCAATTTTACAGGGGTGCGTGACGCCCAGAGACTGTTCTTCGGGCTAAATCAGCCCCAGTCCGTTCGCAGGGTCCGCCTCGTCTCCGGGGGGGCCCTGCGTGGGCGCTGGACGCTCTGTCACCGTGGAGCCGTGCTCCACGTGGTCCAAGCTGCTTCTGCCGGCGTGGTGTGCCCCACGTTGGCGCGCCAATTGTGTCCGGTTGTGTCCCCGCTCTGGGTGGGAGCTGACCCCCAGCTAGCTCGGGTCAACACAGACACAAAGTTTCCAGTTTGTTTTGGCTTCTCGGCTTAGCAGCTGGACCCAAAGGTGACAGTCAACAGCAGCAGAAGAGAAAAGGCTGGCTCTCAGCTTAGCAGGTTAAAAGATGTTTATTAGCAGAGATCTCCAAGCTCCGAGGCGAGCGGCTGAGAGCTTCCAGGCTGAGAACCCAGCGGCTGAGAGAGCCTCTTCCTCCCTCCTACCCCCTATAAGCGGGGGAGGGTCCCAGGGAGGATACAACAAGACAACAAATCAGGGGATTCAGGGGGTAACAAGGTGTGCCCACCCCTAAGCTTCAGACCACTAAAATCCAGAGCCAAAGGAATTTCCCCCAGGCTACCTATCACCTGAAGCCCTCTCCCGGAGATTTCACAATCCGGGAGGGACCCCGGGAGTGATAGACAAGCTGCCCCAGAGAGGGGGGTTGGGGCAGAGGGGATGTTACATGTCATGTGAGGTATGGGATGATTGACACAAAACACCTTATTATACAGACAACACAAAAGGGATACAGAATTGGGGATACAGTGAAACGAACCATAACATAAACTTCTTACAAAAATCTAATAAAACAGTTCTGCACTACCACACTGGACCCACCTTAAAAGTTATCAAGGGCTCCAGTGTGGTTAGTCCCTGCTATAATGGGAGTCACTGACATCCCTAACAATCTATCTCCATTATCCTCTGGATTTCCTCCTACTGAGGATCCAGCTGTCTCTGCGGACAGTCCCGCTTCCAGTATCCCTCTGACCTGCAGATAGCACACTGATTCCTTCCCAACCACTGTTTGGGTTGGCTCTCCCCTGCTGAAGAGGGAATGCCTCTGCCATGTCCTTTTGGCCGACCCCATCCCCTCTGTCCCGGGGGACCCCTTGGACCCTGCGATTTATTCCACCAGGGCTGTAAAAACTCTGCTATAATCTTTGCCTTTGCCTTTTCCTCATCCCTTCTCACATATATCTCCTGTGCTTTTCTAACCAATTCATCCAGAGGCTTTTTCTGCCACTCTTCATCTTTCTGTACCCCTTTTCTTATATCAGGCCAGGATTTAGTAGCAAATTGTACCTTCAGCAATGTGTCAAAGGCTGGCCCCTCAGGATCCATTCCCCCCGTGCTTCTGCAAGGCATCCCTAATCCTCTCCAACCAATGAGAGGGGCTTTCATGCTTTTCCTGTTCTAACAACATAGCCTTAGCTATGTTGTTCATTCTGGGAGCTGCTGATTTGATTGCCCTAATCAAATAAGCACGGTAATCGCAGAGGCGAGTCAGACTGGCCTGATTATTTGGGTCCCACTGGGAGTCCACCTGGGGGGTGGCATCATCCGCTATAGGTGCGTTGGATCCAGCCCCCCCACTGCTTGTGGATGTTCATCTTCCTACAGCTGCTGAGCTTTCTGCAAAATTATTCTTTACTCTGATGCCCCAAACTAAATCCCCAAAAGAAAATCCCAGTCCTTCCATGTATAATCTGCATTTCCCAAATATTCCTCTACCTCTTCCCCCACCCCTATGGGATCATCCAAATATGGGGGTGATTCCTTTTTCAACCCTCTTATATCCTGGGTAGTAAGTGGTACAATTACAAACCCAAACCCTCACCCTTGACCCCCCAAGGGAAATTGGTGTAGTGGCATCTGGTGTACCCATCTCTTGGGTCCAGGGGGCTTTTGATGTCCTGTACTGAGTTCCCCTTCTAGTTCTAGGAGGTGATACAATGTTGTTGTGCATTATTTGGGTTTGTATTGTATTTCATTTTTATATTGGGTTTTGTAATGGTTTCTTCTGTATCCCCTGTTCCTCTGGAAAATGTATCACAAGGTTTGTCCCTGCTCCTTTTCCCCGCCTATCCTCCCACGCTGGAATGTAATCCAACTCTGTTCCACTCCCACCTTGTCCTTGATTGGGTAGTGGCTTGTCCCTGCCTCTAGCCCCTTCCCCCTGGATAAAAGCAAGGGGACCATGTAGAAAAATCTGTCTTGACTCTTGGGATGGGGACAGGGATGGGGACTGGACTGGGCTCCGAACTCTGCGGGGGCAGGACCACAGATCGAATAAAGCCGTGATTTCCCCCCGGACCAAGGGCAGACTCTTTCCTTTTTCCATCAATGGGGGCCTGCTCTCTCTAAGGGAAAAGGTTTGCAGCCTCTCTGGGATCTTTAAGGCCCTGTGGAAAAAAATCCTTCCGGCTGTGGTTTCTCTCTCAAGCTAGCCGAGGCAAAAACGGAGCCGAGGCTCCGAGAGAGAGAGAGACACGGCAGTACAATATGCTTCCCTCCTCCCCTTTCACTGTCATTGTCCTCAGGTGGGGCTGTAGGAACAGCATTTCCCTGATCCCTTTGCTCCAGAAGCTGAGAATACAGCGTGTGGATACTGAAAGCGAGAGATCAGGCAGCAACAGCAGTCTGAGCCTGTGTGTAATCAAGTCACATAACTTTCTCACACTGGCCTGAGAAATTGTGAGGAGGAATCTAAAACAATCCTAGGAAGGTGAAAAAACATTAAAGTGGAAAACCATTAGCAGATGGTGTTTTTTACTTGTTGTTTACATGTCGTTTACTTGTTAAAAAACGGTCAAGGGGTGTTGTTCTGAATGTCCATTCCTGTCTCTTTCTCGGATCTGTCTATATAAAGGGGTAGTGAAAAATAAAGATCCCTCTCTTTTGTCCTGGAGACAGGAGAGTCAATGTGTCATTATTACCACGGTTCCTAATTGATAACAACAACAGGGGACCTGCAGCTGGCCGTGAGGTCACCTGGAAAAATTGGAGGACAAGATGGGGGGAGATGCTGAAAAACATCCCATTCCTCACAGTTTTTCTCTTCCTGCCCTTTTTCTTCTTCTTCCTTCTTTCTTAACATGTAGACCTCCCCTGTTGCTTGTCTAAACCATATCAATCCACATTCTCTTTCAAGCAATCCTTTCCAATTCTCCTCTAAATACAAACACCTACTTTGACACAAACAAAGTCTATCTGTTCCATAAGGTGGCCATTTAAGCCCCTTTGGCAAATCATACTCTGGCCACACAAAATAACAACATTCTACCATTATCGCCATATTTACCTCTGGGGGAATGCATAATCTGTCCTAAGACTTCAGCATTCTCCCCAAGGGACTGTCCAAGGGTATTACAGGATCGTAATCCCTTTTGCTGGGGCCCCTTCCCAGCTTTACCTTTGCAACCCTCCATGGGTGCCCTGTTTTACCTGTGCTACCTTCGATGGGTGCCCTCCCAGGTTTACTGCCTGAAGATCCCATTTTACTCACTGGTGAGATTTTCAGTGGTACTTCCCTGTGGACTCTTCACGGACCCCCCTGGTCCGCCACTCATCTGCCTCCTGGACAGTCTCAAGAACCCAATCAATCGCCTGGTGCTTGTTGCCACCAAGGGGAGCTGACCACTGAAACTGGGTGAGGCATGCCTTCAGCTCCACTTGCTGCCTGCCACCCCTGGACAGTGGAAATATCCCAGACAAGAGCCCCCAAATTGTTAGGAAAATTAATCCACAAACACCAGAAGTTTATGTCCAAAAAGGAGAAAGGAGTCCTGTAACATTATTTGAATAAAGGGAGAGATCATGGGCATTTCCCATAGGGTGTCTCAAATTGTTAGAGGATGCAGCCTCCTATTTATCCTAATTTCTGGACTGCATTTCCCTCTTTCCCCATTGGCTGAGGTACTTGAGAGGTACAGGCCTCCCGAACCATTTAATAAAGACCCTTTTTCTAATGTGTACCCCCCTTTTCTTTTTTCTTGTGTCTCTGTTCTTTTTCTCTAAATCAAGAGATTTAGCACAGTCTTGAGTAAGTAACAGTCTGTGTCAATTAGTAGAATTCCTACGGAATTTGTGGTTCCCCCCATTGCTTCTTTCACCTCACCATATCTGGCCTTATCTACCATCAGGCCCAGTTTGTTTGTAAAGACAATTCCTCATTCCTTTCATCTTAAACTAAGACATTTTGTTACATCAGAAAGTAAGTAGTTTGCATTGCATTTCTGAAGGTGAAATTGTAAATTAGATTCTACAAACTGCTTTTTCAGGTATGCATTTATATGAGTAATCTTGGTACATATAACTGTTGACTTCTCATCAAGGCTATCATCTTGCAGTGGTGGAGATGGTTATTATTTGTTGGAGTCCAGGGCATTCCTTTGGTTGCCCTGGAGGGTCAGGGACCTGGGCAGGGGGGTCTGGGACCCCAGCCC
The DNA here is from genome assembly GCF_015227805.2 of Hirundo rustica. Taxonomy (NCBI): domain Eukaryota; kingdom Metazoa; phylum Chordata; class Aves; order Passeriformes; family Hirundinidae; genus Hirundo; species Hirundo rustica. Next base: position 1,372,823 of record NC_053487.1, read on the forward strand.
AGAGCCCAGAGCTCAGAGAGACACTGGATTTGATTTCAGTCCTTGGGAGAGGCTTCTTGCACTGCAGGAAGCATTGCAGGCCACAAGAGTGTGAAAATAGTAGTTTAGAATATCACAGGGTGAAAAAGCAGTGAGTCTGGGATTCTTGGCATTGAAGTGAATGGGGCAAAATGGAGAATTTAGGGCGTTGTCCCTTTCTTCTTCCTTCTTGTTCCCTCACTCCATTTCTGCAGTGACGTTGGCACAAAGTAGTTAGTGAGGATTGGGTCAGAGTAAAGATGACCTTTTTAGTAATAGTGATAGACATTGGTAATAAATAGTAAATAAAGAATACGTAGCAATTAGTATAAAAGATAAGGACAGCCCAGAGACAGGGGGAGTCACCAGATGTCCGAGCCGCGGCAAACATCTTTTGGACACTGAGAAAATTGTAAGATAAGAACTAATAAACGAAGCATGTAACCTTGAAGACTCCGTCTTTTCCTGCGTTTGGCACAGAGCTTTGCAGAGGGCCAGAACTCTAAGACCACCTGAATGCCGGGGAATTTAAGCTCCTAAAAAGGAGCCCCCGACAAATGGCGTCCCTGAGTGCGCAGAAATTTCTGGCATCCCTGAGAGTGGGCAGAAACAACAGCCGTCCCTGGGATGGGCAGAAACAACTGCCGTCCCTGGGATGGGCAGAAACAATTAGCACCCCAGATGAGACAGAAACAACCGGCACCTCAGATGGGACAGAAACAACTGGCACCCCGAGATGGGACAGAAGCCACAGGCGTCTCTGGTCAGGCAGCCACGGGCGTCTCTGGATGCACGACATCTGGCATCCCTGAAGGAGAAAAATAAGACCTCTGCAGCAACATCAAAGCTCTCAGAAGATCAAAGCCAAACGAAGACAACTCCGGAGAAGAAACACCTATCTGGCCAAGAAGAAGAAGAACAGCTCGTTTTCAATTCGTCCCAGACGACGGTTTTCCAAGGGGCCCTGGAACCCGTCACCCTGAGATCTGCGGGCAGTGATCAGGACACATCCTGAGACGGAATGGACACAGCTGCAGCAAGCCTTTCGGCTTTGGTGAGACAGTGAGATTTAGAACACACACCATGGGGTCAAACATTTCACAAGAAAAGATTTCTAGACAGAAAAAAGACAGGATAGCTGCGAGGTTTGTAACCGCAGCGGGGAGAATTAAATTAGAAGTTATAACAAAAAATAGTAGTGAAAAGCAAGATAGCAGAGCTTTATCTGTGGGGCAGGGAGTGCCAGGAGACAGAGGAATGCTATCTTCAAGGTCAATAGCTCCTCCGGGGTATGGAGGAGGGGGGGAACTCTCATGCATTTCAAAATTCGTCAGAAAATTCGTCAAAAACCCCAAAATTAATTCCAGGAAAAGGGAAGCTTTTAATTCACCCAAAAGAACAGGGGAAATTGAACATGCTTTTGTTTCAGGCAGTTTCAGGGCAAACCCCACATCCTTCCCGAGAGGGCGGGGGGAGAAACCCACCGCGGAGTCCCTTTGCACACCCAAAGACACCGCGAGACATCATTTCGCCGTTCCTTTCCCTCTCCGTGGAGGGACAGAGCGCGGGGGGGGAAGGCGGGGCGGCCGAGGCGCCGGGGAAGCGGCGCGCACAGAAAGTCGGTCCTAACCCATCTCGTCGGAGCGCGTCGGGGCGCGGGGAAGCGCGGACGGAGGACGCGTCAGGCGGGATAGAGGCGGACCGCGGGGGAAGTCAGTTTGCGCAGTGCGGGGGGTGTGAAACAGCGAGCAACGGAGCTGGAGCGGGGGGAGACCCGAGAACCGAGCAGGCGGCTTAGCGCACGCAGATGACAAAAGCTAGGGGAAACAGAGCTCAAAACACATTCGCGTCGCGAAGCGCCGGGAGAGGGCTGCCGAACACGGAAGCACAGAGTCGAGAACTACAAATCCCAGAAAGCCATGCGGCATGTTCAAACGCAGGCGTGGCGGGGGCAGGGAAAGGCCCAAGGCACAATTCTGTTCAGAGTGGGGCAGATTCAAATGACGAAAGGGACGGGACGAGTCCTGAGCGTGAGAGAGGGCGGGATATCCCGCCGGAGACCGCCGGGCCGGATCAGGCAGGGGCGGAACGGGCGGAGACGGAGCTGGCAGGGACGGGGCGTGGCCGAGGCGGGGAGAGCCTCGAAGGTACCACCCCCAGGCGGCTGACGTCGCGGGGCCAGACTCCGCCCACTTGCAGTTTCCATGTCCCTGGATCTCCTGTTTGTGGAGACTCAGGGGCAGCTGCAGGGATGTTACGGACGGGGGCACGTCCAAAAATATCTCAGATTTTACAGGTATTTCCAAGGAAAGAAGCTGCAGAAAAACTTGAGGATGCTCAGCAAACTCTAGTTCCTGTTCAGCGGGAGAAAGAGAAAGAAAAGGAAAAAGAAAAAGAAACAGGACCAAATGATGTGCAGCTTCCAAAACATCCTGGAGAGGATGAAGCAGCAGCAAAGCCATAAACAAAGGAGACAGTTTCAGAGGCAGACACCGCACAAGCTTCTGCCAAACCAGAATTCAGTCCAACAGAATGGACAGACATAAAGAAATGTTCAATGGGTGCAAAGGGCATGGATATGCCAGTGAATTATGGTACACAGAATGTAAACCCGAGATGGGAGAGTTTAGATTGTGAAGTTGTCAGGGATCAGATGAATCTCTTGAAAGGGGATTGTTTTGTAACATCATTGCCATTCTTTCTTGCAGTGTTGGGAGAAAAAATGCCGTTGTATGGGTTGATTTTTCAGTGTGATTCATCACAAAAAGACCCATTGTTGATTTTAGAGTGGAATTTTTTATCTTACAGGTCTCTGAGGATAATCCTCACAAGTCAGGAAATGATAGCTCAGATCATCATCAAAGCTAGGACCAGGCTGCAAACAATGGCAGGCAAAGATTCTAAAACAATTTACCTGCCTTTGAAAAAAGAATATTTTGATTGGGCATTGCAGAAATCAGAGAACTTGCAGATTGCATTGTTAGATTACTCTAGTGTTTGTACTATTCATTTCCCAAGTCACAGATTGTTGAAGTCAAAAATAAGTTTCAGGGAAAAGCCAAAGGATGACATCACAGGGGAGTGGAAATCAGATATAAGAATAGTACAAGGGTCACCACAAATAGTGGAATTAGCAGGAGTGGTCAGAGCTTTTGAGCTGTTTCAGCAACCTTTTGGTTTGATCACAAACTCAGCTTGTGTAGCTGGTGTGGTCGGGAGACTTAGAGATTCACTTTTGAGAAAAGTTGACAGTGAAAGTTTGTATTCATATTTGCTGTGCATGAGGACATTGTTGCAAAACAGAAAACATAAATACTTTGTCTCTGACATGAGGGCACATTCATCCCTCCTGGGATTTTTGGTGGAAGGCAATGCACACGCAGACAAATTGACCATGACAATTTCAAGGACTTTACCAGACATTTTTGAACAGGCAAAATTGAGTCATGCATTCTTTCATCAGAATGCTCAAGCACTAATAGGAAGTTTTCACATTTCCAAAAGTCAGGCAAAGGAATTCATTAGTGCTTGCCCAGATTGTGAGCTTGTGCAGTCTTCTGCATTCACGGGAGCAGTCAATCCAAGAGTGAAACTGAAGGAAAATCCTTCGGTTCTGATCAGAAACCCAGAAACAGGGCAAATTGAAAGGCCATTCAAATTAATAACTTGGGGCAAGGGATTTGCTTGTGTTTTCACAGCAGTTGGACTGGCAGCAAAGCACGTGAAATCGTACTGAGTCCAGAAAGCAGAGACGGACCCCAAGACTGGAGGAAGAGAAGTGGGCACGCAGATGGGAGCCGGTGTCAAGACAGCAGACATCCTTTCATTCTATGTGCAAAAGAGACTTTGGGACTTGTTTTCTTTGGGGCTTGGGTGGTGTTGCATTTTTAGGGATTCCCAGGGAAAAGAGGGCATTAGAAATGAAAGAACTATCCTTGTGCCTCATTCTCTCCTTGGTTGCCTTGAGCAGTGCGGCAGTTTTGCCCGTGGCTCAACCAAAAGAGAATGTTTGGGGAACTCTAGGCAATGCATCAGGTTTGGATACCTGATGCCTGACACACTCAAAGCCAGGGGAAACCTTTTTCAACATGTTTGGTGGAGTTGCCAGTGAGCAAATGACCGATTCCTGAAAACATCCCTCCAGTGATTTCAAAGTCCATTGTAAATTCAGTGGACCAGTGGGATGTTTGGATGAAATTCCTTCCTGTGGTTCCTTTTGAACCCCAGGAACTGGAAATTCTTAGGTCAGTCCAAATGCAATTCTGTGTGAAATTCGGCCTTTCCGGAGTGACAAAAAATAAAGCTACAGACGTCACTCCAAACCTCAATTTTTACAGAAATTCATCATCTTGGTGTAATTACACTAAGATGCTGGAAAAAACATCCAATCATGTTCCAGATCAGTTGCTGAGGGGAAACTTTTTCATTTGTGGGGACAAAATCTGGTCCGCAATTCCTGCAAATGCCACAGGTGGTCCTTGCAGCATTGGAATGCTTTCATTGCTAACACCCGACATGACACTGATGAGAGAACTAAAACATAGAGGGAAAAGATCGAGTTCACATGTATGATCCAAGTTGTGGTGATAAGGTTCACACATGGAGCAAAGCTCAGAGAATTGCAGTTGCAATTTTTGCACCACAGGCAGCGTCAGGAGCAGCCTTGACACAATTGGATCACGTGGGTTGTTGGCTGAGCAAACATGCTCGAGCTGTCTCTCTTGCACTGAGTGACATGTTGTTATACATTGACAGTGTAAGACGAGCAAGTCTCCAAAACAGGGCAGCGATTGATGATCTTTTGCTGACCCACGGGCATGGGTGCGAGGAATTTGAGGGAATGTGCTGCATGAATTTGTCAGATCATTCCAAATCCATTCATGAGAATGTCAGGCAATTGCAGGAGAATGTGAACAAACTTGAAGAAGTAACTGAGTCATAGATGGATGGAGTTTTCAATTTGTTTAACCTTTCACCATTGTGGAAGGAAATTTTGAAGATAGTTATATATATTTTAGTAGGGCTTGTAATCCTTCTCATGATTTTGCCGTGTTTGTTTCCATGCATACGGCAAACCATGGACAGAATAGCCAAGGAGGTGTTCTTGGTTCAAACAGGAGGGGGAGATGTTGGAGTCCAGGGCATTCCTTTGGTTGCCCTGGAGGGTCAGGGACCTGGGCAGGGGGGTCTGGGACCCCAGCCCAGAGCCCAGAGCTCAGAGAGACACTGGATTTGATTTCAGTCCATGGGAGAGGCTTCTTGCACTGCAGGAAGCATTGCAGGCCACAAGAGTGTGAAAATAGTAGTTTAGAATATCACAGGGTGAAAAAGCAGTGAGTCTGGGATTCTTGGCATTGAAGTGAATGGGGCAAAATGGAGAATTTAGGGCGTTGTCCCTTTCTTCTTCCTTCTTGTTCCCTCACTCCATTTCTGCAGTGACGTTGGCACAAAGTAGTTAGTGAGGATTGGGTCAGAGTAAAGATGACCTTTTTAGTAATAGTGATAGACATTGGTAATAAATAGTAAATAAAGAATACGTAGCAATTAGTATAAAAGATAAGGACAGCCCAGAGACAGGGGGAGTCAATTATTCATAAACAAGTAGTTTCAAAGTCCTGTATAAAACTAGGTGTTGAATTATTTGCAAGATCTGGGTATGTGAAACAGCGACTGCTTGGAGGATCCAAGGGGAAATGGACAGTGACCTGATATGCCACTTAGACACTCAGAAGCCTATGGGGCCAGATACCATCCACCCAAGGGAGCTGGCAGAAGTACTCACAGATGCACTTTCAATCATTTGTCATCAGTCCTAACCGGAGAGGTTCCACTTGACTGGATTTCAGTAAATGTGACTCCTACCTACAAGAAGGGCCTGAAGAAGGATCTTGGGAACCAGAGGCCTGTCAGTCTGATCTTGGTGCCAGGGAATGTAGTAGAGCAGATCATCTTGAGGGCCATCACATGGCACGTGCAAGACAACCAGGGGATCAGGCCCTAACAATATGGGTTTAGAAAAGGCAGGTAAGTCCTGCATGACTAACCTGGTCTTGTTCTAGGACAGTGTGACCCACTTAGTACATGAGGGAAAGGCTATGGATGTTGTCTACTTCAGTAAAGCTTTTAGCACCACTTCCCACAGCATTCTTCTGGAGAAACTGGCTGCTTATGTCTTGGACAGTGTAGTGGGTTGACCTTGGCTGGGTGCTAGGTGCCCACCAAGCTGCTCTATTGCTCTCCTTCCCAATGGGACAGGGTGTGAGAGTCGAGTGTTTTTTCTCACACAAAGTCCTGTACCAGGGTTAAAAAGATGAATGGAACTTGCAGCTTTTTGATCTTTAGAGATGTTTATTCAGTTTCTTATCTCAAGGTCTGCACGCCCCTAAAACCTAGCTTGGCACGCTGGAAAACACAGCTGGCAAGAACACAAGCCAGAGAATTCCAAGGTCTTTTAAAGGTTTCTAGTCCAATTAACTCTTAAAAGGTACTATATTTACAGTTTTGTGCCAATAATTGCTACCTATTTTAAACATGCAATTCCTGCATCAAACCCATTCTACCCATGTCTTTGTGCCACCGTCACAGCAGAAAATGGAGAAGAAGAAGATGAGACACTGCCCAAAATCCTCCATGTTGCTCTCATCTATCTCCATACTAAAAACCCAAAACTACAAATTTTCACCCTGTGACAAACTAAACTACTATTTATTTCGAATCTTTGTTGCTTTTAATTCATCTCTAAGTGTTGGAAGTTTTTCCCATGGACTAAGGTCAAAGGCAATGCTTTCCTGGGGTCCCAGCCAGGGTCTTGGACCCCCAGGGCAGTTCGAGGGATTTTTCATGTGCCCTGGACTCTAACATCTCCCCCTCCTGTTTGAACCAAAAACACTTCTTTGACAGCTTTGTCCATGGATTGTCAAATGCACTGAAGTAGACACGACACAAGTATCAAAAGAATTACAATACCAATTACTACATATATAGCTGTTCGTAAAATTCCCTTCCACATTGGTGAAAGGTCAAATAAATTGAACACGCCATCCATCCAAGATCTAGTTTCTTCCCCAAGCTTGTTCATTCTGTCCTTCAATTGTCATATACTCTCATGAATAGATTTTGAATGATCAGATAATTCATACAACACATTCCCTCAAACCCTTCACATCCATGTCCATGCACTAATAAGAGAGTCAATTGCGGCTCTGTTTTGAAGAGTCGCTTGTCTCACACTGTTAACATCAGTTAATAAATCACTCAGTGCAAGAGAGGTAGCACGGGTGTGCTTACTCAACCAACAGCCCCTTTGGTCTAATTGTTTCAAGGCCGCTCCTGCTGCTGCCTGTGGCAAAAGCAGAACTGTTATAAATCTCTGGCCTTTTTTCCATGTACTAACATTATCATCATAATTGGGATTATATTGAGTAACAGATCTTTTTCCTCTACATTTTTGTTCTTTTATCAATGTCATGTTGGGCATTAGCAAAGAAAGTCTCCCAATACTGCATGGACCACCTTTGACATTTGCAGGGATGGCAGGCCAAAGTCTGTCCCCACAAATGAAAAAGATCCCTCGTGGCAATTGCAATGGAACCTGGTTGGATAGTATGACTGTCATCTTTATGTAATTACACCAAGATGTTGCATTTTTATAAATTATATGATTTGGAGTAATATCTATCATTTTGTTCTCACTCTGTAATACATTATATAAAAATTCGTGCTGAAACCAAAGTAATATTGTCTAATAAAAAACCCAGTGTAATGGTTTTAATTTAATAAAACCAGGCAGAAACACCAATTAATGTAGGGGTTTTAGTGTTAATATTTTTGTGGGAGGGAGAGATTAGGAGAAAAACAAACAAAGCAGGCTTAAGCTTTAAAATGAACAAAAATAGTTTTATTAACATATATTAAAAGACTGAGAAAAGAAAAAAAAATGAGAAACAAGAAAAACTTAAACTAAAACAGAATGATACCTTAAATCACGCTTCTTTCCTCTTAGAAACTATTAACTTTCTTATTGAACAACATAGAAAGACACAACTTAGGGTTTTCAGTCAATTTCACCACTTAGACATAACTACTCATTACTCTAGGAGAAGAGTCCTTCTAAGATCTTTTTATGAAGACATTTGCTACAAGACAAAATAGTCCAGTGCTCTCAATGTTACACATTCTGCTGCCGCCCGGAGTTTTCGCAGACTGTGATGTTCTATCCACAGAGCTTCTCAATGTATCTGGGGTATTATTTACGAATACTTCTTCTGATCTAAAATTATCTTTGTCTCAAAAGGCTGAGACCTCCTTTTGACCCAGGAGCAGGGGTTTCAAAGTTCCTAAATAAATCTCTATTACATCAGTCCTTAATTTTGATTAGAATAGCATTCTACCCAAATAATACTAAGATGCTGCAAAGAACAGTTCATTTCTTCATAATTTACCTTAGAAAATTCTGGTTAAAAATGTCCACTTCTTCAATCCTATTCCAATATTATTAGTTCTTTCACTTCTCATCTAACTGACTTCATGCAGTGTCTGTTCCATGTACCTTCTGGTTTTCTTCTTTCTTCTTTCTCTCGAGGAAGAATTGTGCTTTAAAAGTTCCGTGTTGTTAAGAAAGGGTTAAATCCGCCCGGGCTTGCAAAGGCCACGTGCACACGCCGGGCTGCAAGGCTGAAGAAAAAATGCAAGGCTGTGCTGATAAAAGAAGCTGGTAAAGGTCCTTTTTTCCACCCCTCGGTCTCATCTAGGGCGGTCCAGCTCAAAGTTGTTATGGAGCTGCAGGCTTGCTTTCTCCGCTGCCAGCGGTGATTAAGCTGGGCCATGTTTTGGCCCCTTCTGCCGTGGTCTGAGCACATGTCCCCACACTGCTGAGCTGCAGTTGCCCCCCTCCCCTGCCAGCAAGCAAGGGAAAGGGGCTCAGCCGGCCCAAGCTCTCTCTGTGCAGGCAGCGGCCCTCAGACACCCTGCCAGGCCCGGTCCAGCCGCCCAAAAGGGCAGCAAGGCCCGACCCGAGGCCGCCCGCCACCTCCGATGTTACCTCATTGCTGATTCTAAAGCGAGAGGGCGAGGCGGTCCCAGCAGATTAGTTTTAAATGTTCCTTCCAAAGTCGCATTGACACTTCTTATTGGTTAACTTAGCTGCCAATATCCCAGCCTGCTTTTTGATAGGTCCTTGTGTGTGTGTGTGTGTGTGTGTGTGTCCCCCCCCCCACGCTATGGTCAGGGCAGGGAAAAACATTTTACATTTCTCTATATCTAGAAAACGAAATTGTGCCAACACATGATACCCGGCATGAATAGTAGTCTGGGAGATGCATATCCCAAAGGATCTCCATCCACAAAATTACATTGAAACCAGCCTGAATATTCATCTGGGAGATGTGTATTTCAGGGGATTTTTACCAGAACCAGCATAAATATTTGTCTGGAAGGACTGCATCCCAAAGAAACTTTACGATAAAGGGAGAGACATGTCTCAACATGTAAGACAAGACCACCGAAAAGAAGGGACCCCTCGAAAAAGACTGAGAGAGTATAAAAGAGACACTCTGATAATTGTATTTCATGAAACACGGTGAAGCCTGTCTCACCCGGTACTGTTTGCCTGGCACAGTACTGAACTGATTTTTGCTTGTGTTTTTTTTTTTTTTTTTTTTTTGATTGTATTTTTACTATAGAATAAATTCTTTATATTAATCAAATTGGCTACCAATTTATAACACTGTTTTGACCCAGAAAAACCGAATATTATACAAAAATCCATTTCCACTGAACCAAGGATTTCTAGTTCCTGAGGTTCGTAAGGAGCATCAGGGAGAAATTTTCTCCAGACACCCCATTTATCCACTGGGTTCAAAATGAACTGCCAAAGTTTTGGAGGGATGTTGTCTGGAATTGGCCATTTATCCACTGGCAAACCTACTAAACATGTTGAGAATGGCTTCTTTGGCCTTGAATGAGTCAAACAGATGGTGTCCAAGCCTGACGCATTGGCCAGAGTTTCCCAAACATTTTCCCTTGGTTGACTCACGGGCAAAACCGCTGCATTGCTTAGGGCAATCGGTAAGATAACAAGGCACAAGTATAGTACTTGATCGAACTTCATGTTCAGTGGCCTTATTTCCCATGGGAATCTCTGAAATGCAACACTACACCACATTTTCTTGCAGAAAATAAAAAGAAACCCAAGGTTCATGGTTCTTGCATGTGGGACAAGAGATGTCTGCCACCAGTTACAGTCTCTGTGCAGTTCATGTTTGTGTGCTTGCTTCTCTGTTTTCGGAGTTGTCAGAGTTTCTGTGCCTGATATGATCTTAAGTCCTTTGTTGGAATCCACCCGCATTCTGTGTCTGCAGGAACACAAGCAAGCTCTTTCTCACAGGTTAATAAAGAAAGTGTACCTTGATGGAAAAATGCATAACTCTTGTTAAAAACTGAAGACAATTAGGAAAAAATTCAGATATATAACAACTAAGAATATTTAAAATGACAAGCATAATTAATGACTGTGTCCTAGGGTAACTTAATGATGCCTGTATCCCCAATCGTCTGTTCTGTTTGTGCTGTATATTGAGTCCTGTGCCTTTAAGACTGGTTCTAAGAGCAAGGAGAAGCCCGGAGTTTGTTTTGAGAAAACTGCCTGACTCCTCCACATTCTTCTACAGATGGGGTGTTCAGCGGAGGCTTGGAGAGACTGCAGGACAGAGATCTTTTTTTGCTTTTAGTTAGTTTCAGCTAGCTAGGGCAGAGAATTTCCCTGGACTGTTTTTTTTCCTTTTTCTTAAAACTGTTTAAACCTGCTCTGGACTGAAAACCCAGGGGAGCACTGGGGGCTGCACCTGCGGCCCACCGGGGCCTGGACCTTGGCATTTTCCAGAGGCGCCGGAGGGACTGGGACTGAGGAGAGACACTGAGAGAGAGAGCCGAGCTACACCCACGGCAAGGACTTTCTCAATTTGCCATCTCGCTTCAGTAGGAGAGGTTTTATTGTTTCATATTATTCATTCTTTATACTTGTATGCACTTCATTTGTTTAGTAAAATAGTTTTTTCCACTTTTCTCCAAAGAGGTTTTTTTTTTTTACCGGTCCGGTTGGAGGGAGGGGCCACTTGGGTTTGCTTCCTTAGAGAGATCCTATACAGGAGTTTTCTCCCAAATTTGTCCCAAACCAGGACAGACTGTTAACAACACATATGAAGTTGAATGATTGTTAATTGCTAAAATACTGTACCATTGTCCCAGAATCTGCAACAGCTGAAAAACCCCTTTTCAGTGAGGACCTGGGATATCCTTTCCCGGGCAAGGTTCTCAGGTTCACTCCAAAAGTTGGTCCAGCTGTTATATTTATAATTCAAATTGTCAAGTCAAAGGGACTCATATCTAGTTTTTGGTGCAGAAAACATCTCGGCTTGTTGGTAAGAACATCCATCCAGATAGAGTCAAGAGTCTGGCCAGGACTCAAGCGCTAAACTGGAGTGATGTCCCTTAACACATTTTTAAAACAAAGCTCTTAACATTAGTAGTTATGAAATGCTTAAGCAACTGGAAAACAAAAGGAAGGATCTCGAAGTGACACATGTCTTTTGGATAATTAGAAAAGATGTTAAAGCATATAAGAAGTTACCATAAATATATAAAATTAACAAATTCACAGCATGGAACTAATATATCAGCACTAGTCATCTTAAGAAGTTGAGACAATACCTTTCCTAAACTATTATGTATTTATAACCTTAAGATAAAACACAAAAAACCCACTAAAATAGCTTACAACCAATAACAATCATGATGTAAAAATTATATCTTCTTCCATCCACAGACAAGCTTTTCAGTGTTTCATCACAACTATCTCAGTCAAAGCCATATTATCTCTAAGAAAAAACAACTAAACTTTGCAAATTAGATAAGCATAATTTAACAAAACTTAGGATAATTTAAAACTTGCATGAAATAAAAATTTAATAAGACACAAATCAACCATCACCCAAACCGCACAAATCTTAATCATAGATTTAACTTGTACTTAACAGGGCCTAAACTTAAAATAAACCATACAGAAATTACTCTTGGTATTAACAGAATGCTATAACATAACTCAGACCCAAATATAGTAAATTATTCCAATTAAAAATCCATTTCTATTCTCATTCCCCATTGTGATAGAATGTCTCTTCCCCACACTGTGATAGGCTTCTGCACAATGAAAGGACGAATGACTGCTGTTTTTCCTCCTGGCCTGAGCCAATAATTGCGTTCTCACTCTGCAGACACAGGGAATTTCCCCCAATGCCTCTGACTGAGATCATTTCACCACAGCTCAAGTCGCACACAATGATGGGTCGATCGCAACCTATTTGTTTCACCCATGTGGCATGAATTTCAGCATGTTCACTACAAGGAGAAATCTGCTGATCCAGCACTGGCATAACTTGTTCCGTTGCATGAGATGACAAAGCAATGGCTTTAGCTATTAAAGTACTTTCAGGAATGGTCAATGGAGGACGTAGAGGTTGAGCTGAAACTGTTAGTTCTTCGTTGCGATCTGCTGAAATAATTGATGGATAAATAATGAGCCCTAAAATACTGCTTCTTTCTTTGCCAATAATTAAAAAATCTTGCCTTTTCCATGATGCTCCAGTGACCCCTGTGGGTATCACTGCATGATTCTCATCCATGAAGCAGATTATTTTGGAAGTTGCCAAGTCACATTGCGCTCCTGGAGGCAATAATTCTGGATCGCTGGGGATCTTGCAGATGGTCCTGCTAAGGGAGCCTGATTGACTCTCCCCGATGGTTGCGCCTCTTATGGAATCTGGGTTTGAGTCATCACCATCACTTGTGTCATCGTGCATTGATGATTTGTGCTCTTGTTCTAGTTTCCTGGAAGAGGTAGAGGTCTTCCATCCACATCCATTTTGGAATAACATTGATTTGCATGATGTTTTCCTCTTCGACATCTTGGACAAAGGCCTGGTGATTTCGTGTTTTTTTCAAGTTCTGGGCAATTTTTCCTGACATGCTCATGTTTACCACATTTGTAGCATGATCCTCCTACAGATTTTGTCGCCATCATTTCTGTAGAGTTGATTTGTTGGAGTGCTGGTTGAAGTGCTGCGAGAGTTTTTGAAAATTTTTCATCCTGGGCTTTGAGGATTCTTTCAACTTGTTCCCCCCAAATGCTTGCTTGAATTGTTGCAACATGCTGAGGTGTGCCCACCTTACTGCATGCCTCTACCATCTCAGTCACAGTGGGTTGACCAGGCATGGCAGTGATGATACGTTTGCATTCCACATTGGCATTTGCAAATGCAAGGCTCCGAAGCAGATGTGGCTTTGCTGCTTCATCACTCACTTGCCTGTCCACTGCTTGTGTGAGATGATCAAGGAATGAAGTAAAAGGTTCAGAATGACCTTGCTTGATCTCTGTATAAATGCCTTCAGGAGTTCCAGCTGGTAGAATTTGAAAAATTGCTTTTTGTGCTGCTTCTTTGATATCTGCAAGCACATCTCAAGGCAGATCTACAGCTTGATCTTCAGGTCTGTCGTAGGGTGGGTCTCCTGCCAACCAAGGTATGGTGAAATCTACATGTGGTCCTCCTTAATATCTGTTCCTCAGTTCTCCAAGAGCTCTTCTCCATTTTTCCTTCCATATGAGGAGTTGTGAATCTGTAAGAATCGTTGAAGAGATGGCTCTGCAGTCATATGGTGTTAAATCATAAGTATTAAATGTGCCTTTCAAAAGCTGTTTAAAATATGGAGATCCTAAACCATTGTCTTTCACTGCTTTCATGAGGGCTTTGATCACTTCATGGTCTAAATGTTCCTATCTAGCGTTTGCATTTTGTGGGCCATAAGCTACTGGCAATGCGATACTTTCCGTAACTGCTATTTCAAAATATTTCTCCTTTAAAGCTTTCTTCCTAATATCTGCCCAGTCAGTTGAACTGGATGAACCTGTAGGAATATGTCTATAAAGTGCAGTCAATTGCTGTTCATTTTGACATGATGCAGCCCCTTCTGACCTGAGGGTTACTTGCATCCCAGGCACCCCTCCAACTCCTGTTTGAGGCATGGGGAGTGTTGAGGTTTAAGTCTCCTGTAGAATTTTTTCCCCCTCCCAAGTTGCTAGGAGACTAAGTGCTGAGTGCTTAACCTGGACAAAAGAACTGATAACTTAGTTTTGGGGGAGGGAAAAAAAGCTCCCGGAGAGAGCTGAGGGTGGGGGGATCTCGCGGCTTTTTTCTTCTTCCGGGGGAGAGCACCGATCGGGCCACGGCTGGCTGCTGGAGTCCACGGTTAACGAAGGAGTCTGGTCCTGGGAATTCTATCATCTGTTGGAGTGCCCAGGAATTCGGAGTTTCTTCGCTGTCCTGCTGGATTTTGGGTGAGCCCAGGTCTCGCCGCTGCGGCTTCTCCGGCACTGCCACCTCTGCCTGCCAGGACACCCCCTGCCTGCGGAGGACAGTCCACCACGCCCGGCTTTCCAGCCATCAGCGCCGGAGTTTCCACCGTTTGCCCTCGGGGTTCTTGGTTCTGTTCTACTATTGTTATAATTGCTGTTGTTTTTTTGTCTGTCCTGTTATATTTACTAGTAAAGGACTGTTATTCCTTTTCCCCATAGCTTTGACTGAAAAGTTTTATTTTTAATCTTCCAAATTAAAATAACACGGAGGGAAGGATTCAAATTCCTCATTTCCTAGAGAGGCCTGCCTCTCCTTAGCAGACACCTGTCTTTTCAAAACCAAGACAGGGAGGAACAGTTCATCTGGAGCACAGCCAGGGGAAACCATGGCTGAAACCACCGTGGACCCAGTAGGTAGGGAGTATGTACCAGTGACTTATTAAAGAAATATGGGTATTGATCTAGTATCGATACCCAACTGTGACGGACAAAAACTCTCTAACAGTTTAAAGTTAGAAAGTGTATGTTTATTACGGCCGGGCAGCACGGCGGGATATTTCCCTAATTTGCACTGCGAAATACACAGGTAATTACAAAGCCTTTTATTTACAAAAGTGTTGAATACCCAAAATACAAATACATATTCATACCCCTGTCACCTCCCATTCCTCGCTTCGTATGCTATTTGGCAAAAAGGCTATTAAGCATGCATACTTTGTTTCCTAAAATGAGTCGGGGGTCTATGCTGGGGAGGGGTCACCCAAAATGAGGAAGTAAGATGAGTCTTCCTCGTCCTGACCTTTCTACCTTTTCAATGCGTTCATGACAAATGAATCCTTGGTAGAATTTACAGTTTCCTGTGTTCAATGGGTCCTTTAAGCAGGAAATCTGCAGCTATCTTATGTCCTATTTACCACATTTTGTTTTTCGTTACAAGCACAGCTACATTAACTTAAACCTGACAAGCAATGAATTACTAAATCCGGGGTATCTTATCTAAGATCCGGCTTCTGTTAACTGTGAACAAAGCTTGCCTATCTACTTCAGCTATTTCAGCAACTTATCTTACTTTCCTAAAAATACCTAATTCTTCAAATTTAATGTCTCATTCCCCACTTCTTTGAAATGAGTAAATTCTTTTACTCAGTCATCTATCTAAGCCATGCCGCTAGTGTCTCTGAAGACCAAGCTACACGCCTTTGACAGTGATGTTAAAGCTGCCACTCATCATAGCATCCTCTAATTCTAAACAAGTATTACAACAGATAACACTAAACTTATGCTGACCAAAAAAAGCGACACAACTATAGGGTGGATTAAGGCATTCAATATACCGGTTGCTGTCGGTGACCACCTAAAAGGCACATCCCGCTAATGAGACAAATGCTCCTAAAGCCTTTTAAAAACCCTTTTGATGGTCTCTGTGTCTCTAATTTCTTTTAAGATTCCTCTCAATTTGTGATGTTTCCACAATTGAGAAAATAAAGTCAAATTCATTCCTATGGGCACAGGCAGTATCTTCTGCACAGTGGCTAAGTTGGCCTCTATATATTGATGTGATATTACAAGTGCCCGATAGGAAAAATCACATCCCTTAATTCTAACAAAATTGCAAACATACAAATTGAATTGAGTCTCATTCACAATTTGGTTGTCTATCTTTACGATGGGCCATGCTGTCCTAAGACAGACACAGCCTTGACCTATACACACAAGTGAAGTTGTCTGTTTGCCTGGATGCATTTACTACAATAGTTACAACTTTCCACATAATGTCCATAATAACTATTAGTCCATTTATTTGTTGTTCCGAGTTGTCCTAGGTTACAATGTAAAATGTGCCCAAAGTATGTATTCTATCACCATCTACATGAAATGTTGTTGTGCACCACTGTTTCCCATGCCCCCTCCCTCCAGACTATCTTCTGTTAATGGCCCATCAATGCCGTCCTGCATGACTCATAGATAACTCTCCCCAGGAGCTATCTCTGTTTAATAGGCAATCAAGGACCCATTGCAAAACTGATAAAATGATATCAGTCCATTGTGAGATGCTCTGCCCAGGGGGAGGAGCCAAGCATTCCCACCTAGATATAATCTGGGCCTTGGGACAGCACAAGCAGCCTTACCCACTGGACTCCCAGAGGACAAGAGCTACCAGACCTTTCTGCAAGAACACTGCTTCAACAAAACCACTTCATCTGGACTGCTACCATCACGGTTTCAGGTTGTATTCTGACTCTGTCAGTGATCTTTTGTACCATTGCATGTGTTTTATTTTATTTTGCCTTTTTTTTTTTTTTCCTCTCCTATTAAATTGTTTTTTCTGACTTGGAGTCTCTCGCTGGTTTTGCCTTCAAGCCAGCACATACATTTTGGGGCCCAACGTGGGGCAGGAGGTACTGAGAAAAGTCAGAATTACAATTTTGTAGTGAGGAAAAAAGAAACCGCTGTCTGCTATGATGCTCAACATGCTTTCATATATCTTATACCTAGCTCTCTACATTTTCCCACACATGGGGCAGTATTTGCCGGTCTTAATGCTCATGTGTAGACCAGGGTATGGTACCAGAATTGCTGTATTGGTCTATTATGTTTATTGTATGATAACCTCTGAGGCAATGAGCATCATTCAGAATATATACTCTATTTTGTGTTCTTGTCCTGGTCCAGAATGCTACATCTGAGCTCTCAACAATCGCACCCAGCCCCTGTGGGGAGGGGTAAAGAATGATTTTTTCCAGCCTTTTAGGTATGGCACAGCAGTTTTCAAAAGTATTGAGTTTTCTCTAGGTGCCAAGGACAGCATAATATTGTTGTTAGTTCTGCTTTGCCTTCTCTGCACGGCCTGCACCATGCTCACCATGTTTAGAAATCAAACACTACATGGGGTGGTGCAGCGTCTCCTTGAGGAGGAAGGAAAAAGAAACAAATGCAAAACAACGGCATCCGTGTCTACACAAACTGTCGTAGAGGAAACAGGAACCGCATCTATGCAGACTGTCACAGAAGAGAAAAGAACCAAAAACAAGGCAACAGTTTCTGCATCTACTCAGACCATCACAGAAGAGAAAGGAACCAAAAACAAAGCAACAGTGTCAGTGTCTAAACAAGCTGTCACAGAGGAGAAAGAAACCAAAGGTGCCATCAACATCTCCACACAAACTGTCACCGAAGCAGAACAACCTAAACCAGTGGCAGTTGCCCCTGTTCAGAAGAAGAAATCAAAGAGCAAATCAGTCCGCATAATGACTGATGAGGATGTAGCAGGACCTTCGCACCCAGCAGAAGAGACAGAGCCAGAGATCATCACCCGCTCTCTATCCCTGGGTGAACTGCGTGACCTGCGGAGGGAATTCACCCGCCAGACAAACGAGTCCATCCTGACCTGGCTGCTCTGCATCTGGGACCCTGCAGCCAATGACACCATTCTGGATGGAAGTGAGGCCAGGCAACGGGGATCGCTGTCTCGGGATGTGGTCATTGACCAGGGGATCGGGAGAACCCAACAAATTCTCAGCCTCTGGTGGCGACTGCTAACAAGTGTGAGGGACAGATACCTTTGTAAAGAAGACCTCCAGGTGCACCAAGAAAAATGGAGCACAATGGAACAAGGTATCCGATGCCTGAGGGAATTGGCTGTGCTGGAGATCATTTTCTCAGAAGACGAGAGATTTCCTAAAAGCCCAGATGATGTCCAGTGCACATCGCAGATGTGGTTGAGATTTGCACGGCTTGGACCAGAGATGTACTCCCGTTACCTGGCAACGCTGCAATGGAGGGAAGGTGAGGACAAGGTGGGCGTCTTGGTCAATAAACTAAGAATTTACGAGGATACTGTCACCGCCCCATTTCGTACTCATGTCTCATCCGTGGAAACAAGGCTGGCTGAGCAAGTCCGGAGCTTGATTGAAGAGGGCCATCAAAAACTAAAAAAAGAACTTAAGGAAGAAATTTACCACATCTCGCCAGGACCAACAAGAGTCTCTGCCATTAGGAGCAGGTACCCACCAGCCAGGGAGAGAGGATACACTCCACGGGGTAACCTCTGGTCTTTTCTTCGGGAGCATGGAAAAGACATGAGGAATTGGGATGGAAAACCCACCTCCTCCTTAGCAGCCCGGGTACGTGAACTGTAGAGAGAGACACCTACCACGAAGAGCTCATCTAGAGCCAACACTGCTCCAGTCTCAAAAGCACAGAACTCCAGACAGTATAAGAAGAATGATATGACTGATCCACTTGAAGGGACCTCAGGAACATATTTACAGGAAGAAAGCAACGTGTACCATGACCAGGAATAAGGGGGCCCTGCCTCTAGCCAGGTAGAGGAAAGGGACAATCGGATCTATTGGACTGTGTGGATCCGATGGCCTGGCACATCTGACCCACAAAAATATACGGCTTTAGTTGACACTGGTGCCCAATGTACCCTGATGCCATCAAGGTATGTAGGAACAGAATCCATTTCTATTTCTGGAGTGACAGGAGGGTCCCAGCAGCTGACTGTATTGGAGGCCGAAGTGAGTTTAACCGGGAATGGGTGGCAAAAACACCCCATCGTGACTGGCCCAGAGGCCCCATGCATCCTCAGCATAGACTACCTCAGAAATGGATACTTCAAAGATCCAAAAGGATATCGCTGGGCTTTTAGGATAGCTGCTGTAGAGACAGAAGACATCAGACAACTGAGTACCTTGCCTGGTCTCTCAGATGACTCCTGTGCTGTGGGACTACTGAGAGTTGAAGAACAACAGGTACCAATCGCCACAACAACAGTACACCGACGGCAATACCGCACCGACAGAGACTCTGTGATTCCTATCCATGAGATGATTCGGAAACTGGAGAGCCAAGGGGTAGTCAGCAAGGCTCATTCACCTTTCAACAGCCCTATATGGCCAGTGCGTAAGTCCAGTAGAGAATGGAGACTGACTGTGGATTACCGTGCTCTGAATGAAGTCACCCCACCACTAAGTGCTGCTGTGCCAGACATGTTAGAGCTTCAGTACGAGCTAGAGTCCAAGGCAGCAAAGTGGTATGCGACCATTGATATTGCCAATGCCTTCTTCTCCATTCCTTTGGCAGCAGAGTGCAGGGCCCAGTTTGCCTTCACCTGGAAGGGCAGACAGTACACCTGGAACCGACTGCCCCAGGGGTGGAAACACAGCCCCACCATCTGCCATGGACTGATCCAGACTACACTGGAAAAAGGTGAAGCTCCTGAACATTTACAGTACATTGATGACATCATTGTATAGGGGAACACAGCAGGGGAAGTCTTTGAGAAAGGAGAAAAGATCATCCAGATTCTGCTGAAAGCTGGTTTTGCCATTAAGCAAAGTAAAGTGAAGGGACCGGCCCAAGAAATCCAGTTCCTGGGAGTAAAGTGGCAAGATGGACGGCGGCAGATTCCCACTGAGGTCATCAATAAGATCATCGCCATGTCCCCACCGACCAGCAAGAAGGAGACACAAGCTTTCCTAGGCGCCATAGGTTTCTGGAGGATGCACATTCCTGAGTACAGCCAGATTGTGAGCCCTCTCTACCTGGTCACCCGCAAGAAGAACGATTTCCACTAGGGCCCTGAACAGCAGCAAGCCTTTGCCCAGATCAAGCAAGAGATCGCTCATGCGGTAGCCCTTAGCCCAGTGAAGACGGGACCAGAAGTGAAGAACGTGCTCTACTCAGCAGCCGGGAACAATGGCCTGTCTTAGAGTCTTTGGCAGAAGGTGCCTGGGAAGACTCGGGGCCGACCACTGAGATTCTGGAGCCGAAGCTACAGAGGATCTGAAGCCAACTACACTCCCACAGAGAAGGAAATCTTAGCCGCCTATGAAGGACTTCAAGCTGCCTCAGAAGTAATTAGCACTGAAACGCAGCTGCTTTTGGCACCCCGACTACCAGTGCTGGGATGGATGTTCAAGGGAAAGGTTCCTTCCACGCATCATGCCACTGGCACCACATGGAGCAAATGAATTGCCCTCATCACACAGCGCGCCCGTATTGGAAACCCGAATCGCCCTGGGATTCTGGAAATTATAACTAACTGGCCTGAAGGTGAGACTTTTGGATTATCTTTTGAAGAAGAGGAAAAACAAGTGACACGTGCCGAGGAAGCCCCACCGTATAACGAGCTACCAGAGACTGAAAGACAATATGCCCTTTTCACTGACGGTTCCTGCCGAATTGTAGGCGCTAACCGGAAATGGAAGGCTGCAGTATAGAGCCCCACACGACGAGTTGCACAAGCTACTGAAAGACAAGGTGGATCAAGTCAGGTTGCAGAACTTAAAGCCATCCAGCTAGCTTTAGATATTGCCGAACGAGAGAAGTGGCCAAGACTCTATCTCTACACCGACTCGTGGATGGTAGCTAATGCTCTGTAGGGATGGCTGAACCGCAGGAAAAAGGCCAATTGGCAGCGCAGAGGGAAACCCATCTGGGCTGCTGAGATTTGGCAAGACATCGCTGCCCGAGTAGAGAAGCTGACCGTGAAGGTTCGACACGTGGACGCACATGTGTCCAAGAGTCAGGCTAATGAAGAGCATCACAACAACGAGCGGGTGGACAAAGCCGCCAAGGTGAAAGTATCACAGGTAGATCTAGATTGGCAACACAAAGGAGAAGTATTCTTAGCCCGTTGAGCCCATGATGCGTCTGGTCATCAGGGGAGAGATGCAACATACCGATGGGCCCGTGACCAAGGCGTGGACCTTACTATAGACAACATCTCACAGGTCATCCACAACTGTGAGACCTGCGCTGCAATCAAACAGGCCAAGCGGGTAAAGCCTCTGTGGTACGGTGGACGATGGTTGAAGTACAAGTATGGGGAGGCCTGGCAGATTGACTACATCACCCTTCCCCAAACCCGCCAAGGCAAGCGCTATGTGCTAACTATGGTGGAAGCCACCACTGGATAGTTGGAGACCTACCCTGTGCCTCATGCTACTGCTCAGAATACTATCTTAGGCCTTGAAAAGCAGGTCTTGTGGAGACATGGCACTCCTGAGAGAATCGAGTCAGACAATGGGACCCATTTCAAGAACGGCCTTATAAACACCTAGGCTAGAGAACATGGCATTAAATAGATATATCACATCCCTTATCATGCACCAGCTGCCAGGAAAGTTGAACGGTGCAATGGGTTACTTAAGACTACCCTGAAGGCGCTCGGTGGGGGGACTTTCAAAAATTGGGAACTGAACTTAGCAAAAGCCACCTGGATGGTCAACACTCGAGGGTCAATCAATCGAGCTGGTCCTGCCCAGTCTGAACCCTTGCACACAGTGGATGGAGATAAAGTCCCTGTGGTACACATGAAAGGCATCTTAGGAAAAACTGTTTAGATTAATCCCACATCAAGCAAAGGCAGACCCATCCGTGGGATTGTTTTTGCTCAAGGACCTGGTTCCACTTCGTGAGTAATGCAGAAAGATGGGGAAACCCGTTGTGTACCACAGGGAGACCTAATTTTAAGTGAGAACTGGGTGTAGAGTTTCATTCTGTATATGTGTATATTTATCTATCTAGCTGTAAGAATGTATTAATTTAGGTATGATGTAGATGGTCATAGAATAAGGGGTGGATTATGTCCTAGCTTACAATGTAAAATGTGCCCAAAGTATGTATTCTATCACCATCTACATGAAATGTTGTTGTGCACCACTGTTTCCCGTGCCCCCTCCCTCCAGACTATCTTCTGTTAATGGCCCATCAATGCCGTCCTGCATGACTCATAGATAACTCTCCCCAGGAGCTATCTCTGTTTAATAGGCAATCAAGGACCCACTGCAAAACTGATAAAATGATATCAGTCCATTGTGAGATGCTCCGCCCAGGGGGAGGAGCCAAGCATTCCCACCTAGATATAATCTGGGCCTTGGGACAGCACAAGCAGCCTTACCCACTGGACTCCCAGAGGACAAGAGCTACCAGACCTTTCTGCAAGAACACTGCTTCAACAAAACCACTTCATCTGGACTGCTACCATCACAGTTTCAGGTTGTATTCTGACTCTGTCAGTGATCTTTTGTACCATTGCATGTGTTTTATTTTATTTTGCCTTTTTTTTTTTTTCCTATTAAATTGTTTTTTCTGGCTTAGAGTCTCTCGCTGGTTTTGCCTTCAAGCCAGCACACGAGTGAACTTCAGCTTCAGTTCGTTATCACCTGGTGTGAGCTTCAAAATTCCCTCTGGGCTTTCTTCACTCGGGAGTGATGGATCCAGACCTTCTGTTCTTTGATCTAGATTGCAGTGAAGGTAGTGAGGAGCACCTGGAATGGTCTTTCCCACTGTGGTTTCAAGGTTTTTTCTGCAAAAGACTTAACATACACCTAATCCCCAGGTTGTACATCATGTACTGGCCCATCTAGTTCTCTGTTTTGAGTTCTAGCCACATATTTGCAACAGCGCTTTGGTCACCTCTCGGGCCTTAGCTGTCCTGGCAGGAAAGGCTTCTGGCCATCCTGAAAAGGTATCAGTTAACACCAATAGGTAACAATACCCTCCCTTCCTGGGCAGTTCTGTAAAATCAATTTTCCATTGTTGCCCAGGTCCACAACCTTTCCCAATTTGTCCCACTTTAGGCTTTGGGGTATTTTTAGGGTTAGTTTGGAGGCAAAGACTACACTGACGAGTTACTTGTATCACTGTGCCCTGCAATTTCCTGGCCATGATTCTTTCTTTCAAATGGTTATACAGGGCATCTATTCCCTATTCCCCAGTGTGTTTTCTCATGTTCCCTCTGTACTAATGACCACAACAAATAGGAGGGCACTACAAGTTTCCCTTCTTCTGTTACAGCCCATCCCTCCTGATTATAACTTGCCTTTTCTACCTTGATAAGTTTCTTATCTTTCTTATTGTACACTGGCTTACCTTCAATAGAAACTTTTCCATCTGGAATCAATGCTGCCTCAACAGCCTTATCGGGTACCTCACCTTTTGCTGCTTCTTTTGCCTCTCTGTCTGCCAGCATATTCCCTTCTTCCAATTCAGAGCTCACTTTTTGGTGTGCCTTTATTTGCATTATGGCTACTTTCTCAGGTAGTTGTATGGCATCTAATAGCCTCAGTATCTCTTGTGCATGTTTAATACTCTTGCCTTGTGAATTCAGCAGTCCTCTTTCCTTCCAGATGGCTCCGTGAGCATGAACCACTCCGAATGCATACCTTGAGTCCGTGTAGATGTTGATCTCTTTTCCTTTTGCCAGCTCTAGGGCTCGGATTAAGGCAATTATTTCAGCCTTCTGTGCAGATGTATTAGTTGGTAATGGTCTAGACTGTATTACCTCTTTGCTTGTGGTAACTGCATACCCAGCATGTCTTCTTCCACTGATGACATAGCTGCTTCCATCAGTAAACCAGGTCTCAGCATCCTCAAGCGGGGTGTCCTTCAGATCTGGGCGGCTCGAGTAGGTGGCTTCAATGGTCTCCAGGCAATCATGGATCACTGGTTCTCCCATACTCCAACTGAGGAACGAAGCTGGGTTCACAATGTTAGTTACCACAATTTCAACATCATCTTGTTCTACCAGTATGGCTTGGTACTTCAGAAATCTCTGTGGGGAGAGCCAATGTCCCCCTTTTGCCTCAAGGACTGCAGACATTGTGTGAGATACTAGCACAGTCATCTTCTGGCCTAGGGTGAATTTGTGTGCTTCTTGGATGTTTATTGCTACTGCTGCAACTGCTCTGAGGCACCCTGGCCATCCTTTAGCTGCTGTGTCCAGTTGCTTGGAAAGATAGGCCACTGCCCTCCGGTACGGGCCTAAGTTCTGTGCTAATATTCCCAAGGCAATCCCCTGCTTCTCATGAGAAAACAGGAAAAATGGTTTACTCACGTTTGGAAGTCCCAGGGCTGGAGCTGACATAAGGGCTTTCTTTAGTTGGTCAAAGGCTCGGGTTGCATCTTTTGTCCACTGAAGATCTCTGCTCCCTTCCGTGATCAGGGCATACAGAGGTTTAACAAGCAACCCATAGTTATAAATCCACAGTCTGCACCACCCTGTCATGCCTAAAAAGGTTCTTAGTTCTTTCACTGTCTGAGGTTTCGGGGTCTGGCATATTGCTTCCTTGCGATCCTGCCCCAGAGTCCTTTGTCCAGCACTTACTTCGTAACCCAGGTAAATAACTGTTTGCCTCACCATTTGGGCTTTCTTCTGGGATACTCAATACCCCTGCGGGCCTAGAAAGTTTAGGAGGCTTACCGTCCAGTCCACGCATGTCTCCTTGGTCTGGGTGGCTATTAAGAGTTCATCCACATACTGGAGTAACTGTCCTTCTCCTGGTGGAGGTTCCCAGGACTCTAAATCCTTGGCAAGCTGTTCCCCAAATATAGTGGGGGAGTTCTTGTACCCCTACGGTAACACACACCATGTGAGCTGAGTTTTTCTTCCAGTTTTAGGGCTTTCCCACTCGAATGCAAAAATTTTCTGGCTGGCTTCATGGAGAGAGAGGCAAAAGAAAGCATCCTTTAGATCTAGAACAGTAAACCAAGTTAGTTCAGGTGTTAAATGGGTTAACAAGGTGTAGGGATTGGCAACCACTGGATACAAGTCTTCAGTTACCTTGTTAACAGCCCTTAAATCTTGTACTAATCTGTATGACCCATCAGGTTTCTTTATTGGCAGAATAGGAGTATTAAAATCAGGTTGACACTCTCTCAGTAGTCCTAGCTGCAGAAAGTTCTCAATAATTGGGCTAACCCCTTCTATATCTTCTTTCTTTAGGGGGTATTGTTTAACCCTTACTGGCTGTCCTCCTTCTTTAAGCCTGATTTGCACTGGTAATGCATTCTTTGCTCTTCCTGGTATATTGGAGGCCCACACTCCTGGAAATACTTGATCTATTATTTTCCTAAAATTTTCCTTTTCACTTGCCACTTCAATTTCTTTGGTTATTAGCATTAAGCTTAACAGTTCTACATATTGTTGATTCTTTACCTCCAAACTAATTTCCCCATTTTTGAATATTATTCTTCCTTCCAGCTGCTCTAGCAAATCTCTGCCCAAAAGTGCAGATGGAGCATTAGGCATGTATAAAAATCGATGGATGCCCCACTGTTTTCCCAATTTATACTTCAATGGTTTACAAAAATAAGCTCTTTCAGATTGGCCAGTTGCCCCCTTTACCATAACATAGTCATTTGTTACAGGTATTAGGGCCTTATTTAACACTGAAAATGTTGCCCCTGTGTCTATCAAAAATTTCACTTCTTTTTCTTTGTTCCCCAGTTTAACTATAACCAGAGAGTCCCCTAGGGTAGGGCCCTCTGGTCCCCTTCAGTCCTCCTTTACATGAGCAACTACTTTTTCCTTTTTCTGATCACCTTTTCTATGTTCATTACCCTTTCTTAATTCTGGGCACTGGTTTTTCCAGTGACCAAATTTCTTACAAAATGCACATTGATCTTTTCCTAGTCGGGGTGGTCCTTGTTTTGGTGGACCTTGTCCATGTTTTCCCTTTTTCTCCTTCTTTTACGACTGCTACTAGTTTCTTCATCCCTTGTTTATACCCTTCTTCCTGGTTACTAAAAACTCTCCAGGCCTCATCTAATAAAGTTTCTAAATTCTGGCTGTTTGGACCCCAGATCTTTTGGAGTTTCTGCCTGATATCTCCTGTGGATTGCCCTAAAAATAAATTTATTAATTGCTGCGTTCCTTCATCAGATCCAGGATCCAGGGTGGTGTGTCGGCGCATTGCGTCTCGCAGGTGATCTAGAAATTCAGAAGGTGTTTGAGAGGGGCCCTGTTTGATAGCATATAAGGATGACCAGTTTATGGTTTTGGGGATTGCTCTTTCTAACCCTTTTACTATCAGTTCTTGGTATCTCTTTAACCGTCCTAACCCCTCATCATCATTAGGATCCCAACCTGGGTCTTGAAGGGGAAATACATCTTTAACATCTTCCTGTGTTGTCCTACAATCATCCCCAGCCAGATCCCCAGCTGCTTTCAAAACTAATTGCTTCTCAGTTTCTGTTAAGGCATCAAGTATCAGTTGCAGATCTTCCCAATCAGGTGAATGCTGCTTAATCATCTCTCAGCACCAAAAATTTCTTGGCTATTTCTGCCAGCTCTGGGCATAAATTCTGGGCTCTCTGCTTTCTGCACACAATCAAAGCCTTTTCTTAGAGAGACCCAACTCCAAATACCAACCATTTTAGGCTTGCAAAGAAAATAGCCAGGGGTCCCTCATGACCCCAAACACACTCCACCAGAAATTTCAACAAGGTCTCGCCGAAAAATCCTACAGATTTCGGCCGGGACACCACACACAAATCCCTCCGTGAGAAGGAGGTGGGGGGGTAACCCTGATCCCACGTTGCCTCTCCGCTCCTCTGTGGTTAGGGACTACACCACCAGGACTTTAAAATATTACCACACACTCTAGCAACTGCAAGCCTCTCAAACAAGCAAAATGTTTTTGTTTATTTTTTTCTTTAACTAAAACACCCACTCGCCAAAAAAAACTTCTTAGGGTTTTACAGGGAGTTTAGAGACGCGGCCCGAGGCTGCAGAGCCTGGATTCCCCTGCGGTTACCAGGGAAACAAATCACACACACACACACACCCCCACCCCACGATTGCTGGGGCTGACTCAGGTTTCAAACCTCCTTACGCAGCTTGCTCCTTTTAGTTCAAAAAATAAACAATTTAAACTTACACAAATGCTTTTTTCACCTAACAAAACATCAGGAAAATCTTGTTGTCAAAAGCACACTCTGTTCAAGCTCACACACAGTCTAATTCCCCCTCCAGCACACAATCTGGATACAATACAAACATTTTAAATCCTTCCACTCTCTCAAACAGAGGGATCCCTCCGCTGATCAGGTGGGGAATTCAAAAGGCTTTTACAACTTCAAGCTTGCAAAACTCCTAAAAACACTTACACAGATTACTAACACACTCCAAAATCACACAAATCAAAACGCTTACAACACAAACTCCCACAGACCACGATACATACGGTGCACCAATAATTCTTCCACACCTGAAGACACAAACACACAAAACCACGAGACCACAGAACACGGATCCGTTCACACCACACACACACCCGGCGTGCGCGGGACCGCGATCGGGATTTTCCGTGACCCACAACGGGACCCTTTGCGTCCCAGAACGGGCTCGCCACTCGGATTATGGATTGTCAAGGTACCTTTAAACCACAGACTCAAACCGGAGCCACCACTGCTCCTAATACACAACAACAACACCGGTTATTTTACTGCCGCCGCTGCCCCCTCACGGGACACAGATTACCAAGTGTAATAAATACGATTCACCAAATTCGATAAATCAAAATTTTGGAATTTTATTGAGAGACAAAATGACAGTCTCCAATAGCCACAATTAAAAGGACAGCGTCGAGCCCGGGGTCGGTGCTGGGTGAACACGGTAACACACTCTGTCAGTATGTCACCCCCTAAGTTCACAATTTGGGTCTCCAAGCCGCGGATTTTTATACAGTCTCTCGCTGGGGACTAGCTGAGACTGTGAGACTCGTGCCTGGAGGTAGCTTCATTAGATATTCATGTCCGTGTCCGGGGTCCGATGAATAGTTTCTCGAAGGCAGAACAATGTCCTGATGGCCGTGTCTGGAGAAGTTGTTGGAGATGGTAACATCGGGCGGAACAGATAAGATAGTGATCTGATACAATCAGGGGATCGTCAGAGCACCCATCTCCCGTTTCCGTCCTTTTGTGTTGCCTTTGCAAGGTTCCCGGCAGCGATTTACTCGTGTCTCCCATGTGCAGCTGTCTTCCCGGTTAACCCTGTATACACTTTTTGGTTTATAGATTTTAAACTCTATTTCAACTAAAATCTTGTTACAAGATATATTCAGTTACATTATTTATTGTTCAACACGAATTAACTTTAGGACATATATTACACCAAGGCATCTTTAAACTGCAAGATGACACAACAACAAAACCAGTTACCGCTGTCCCCACTACGGGACACGGACTACCAAGTCATCTTTAACATGCAAGATGACACAACAAAAAACCAGTTACCGCTGTCCCCACTACGGGGCACAGACTACCAAACCACCGATACCAAGCTCCGCAGAGCTGTCACAACTTTTACAAACAAACCCGAGGCATATGTTGTGCACGAGACATCTCTCAGTGTCTTACCAACCGCCTATACCAAGGTACCGCTTTTCAAATATAAACATACCTTTTGTCCGTAGTTCCAGCAGGTTCTGGTATTTCCCCGGGTAGTCAGCGGGACCGCAGGAGCCCTCTTCCCAGAAAATTCTGGGTGGGCACCCAGAGGGGTCCTGGACCCCGCTGGCCCCACGGCCAGAGAGAGCAGTCTCCTGGCTGGCTCACCAAAATGACTTATTAAAGAAATATGGGTATTGATCTAGTATCGATACCCAACTGTGATGGACAAAAACTCTCTAACAGTTTAAAGTTAGAAAGTGTATGTTTATTACGGCCGGGCAGCACGGCGGGATATTTCCCTAATTTGCACTGCGAAATACACAGGTAATTACAAAGTCTTTTATTTACAAAAGTGTTGAATATCCAAAATACAAATGCATATTCATACCCCTGTCACCTCCCATTCCTCGCTTCGTATGTGTCCTGGGGTGACTGTGTATCCCCAATCGTCTGTTGGGTGCAGGGGGGAGGGCAAGCGCGCTTTGTTTTTCCCCAGGAAAACTCTGCTCATCGGAGTGACCTTGAAGCGGGGGAGTTGGAACACGGCAAGACGAAAGAAGCTCTGTTGTTTTTTCCCCGGCAGTTAGTTAGTTTAGTGCTAGCGTAGTTAGACGCTGTAGAATAGCTGAAGCTTTTTGCCTTTTTTTTTGCTTTTTGCTTTTTATTGCCCTCTCCTTGGAACTGTTCCAACCTCTCCGGACTAAGGACCTGGGGAAGCACCGGGGGCCTCCACAGGGGACCCACCCCACCAAGACCAGCCCTGCACATCTCCTTTTCTCCCAACGTCAGCGGAGACAGAGCGGTGGAGCACAGTGACGACCCTCAAGAGGAGACTTTCTTTAAGTTTGTTATCCCTCCGTAAGCGGCACGAAGCTCTTGTCATCGGGTATTGTGCTGGGAGTGCTTTGCCTGTTTAATAAACAGGTTTTTTCCACTTCTCTCTGAGGAAGTATTTTTTCCCGAACCGGTTGGAGGAGGGGAGGGGGGCCCCGTGGGAGGGTTTCTCCCAAAATCTGCCTGAAACCACCACAAACTTATTGGCGCCCATACGTGGGGCTCGAGAGAGTGGAAAAACCCTGTACTGATTAGTATTTAGCAGTCAGTAACTATACTGTTTGACCTCATGTCTCTTGGGGTGGGGGCCTTGCTGTGTTTTGGATCCTTAGGCTTCTTTGAGGTCTTAATACCTTTGTGATCCATAGGTTTATTTGCATATCCAGAGATAGCCCCAATATTGTCATTAATACACAGTTTTTACAGTAGAGGGACACGGATTAGAGTAGCTATTGACTTTGGTTTAATCATAATAATTTGTAGGAAGTTTATAAAGGTGTTGAGATCTTTTCCTACTATGTATGGGTCATGGTTATGGTTACTCACCCTGTTTGTGGGAGGAGGAGCAGAGGATGAAGCGTTGCAGTCTTTCGTTTCCTTCTTCTCCTCTGAATCGGTTAAATCATTGTTGGAGAATGTTCAGTTTCCCCTGAGTGTTAAAGAGACCATCTTTCTGGTATGTCATCTGGTAAGCCTCCTCTATACAGTCTGCAGCTTCTCTAGAATATGGGCTGAGATTTCTAGAGGGGCTGATAAAACTCCTGACCCAGGCAGAGGAAATCCTGAGTGGTGTGGAGAATGGGAGGATATGGGCCAACTCCTCAAGGGATTCTCTGACCCTGTAGTCTGGGATTTTCCACAGGAACAAATTCAGAATCCAGTGGAGCTGGGGAAATACCTGAAAGAGAGGTACCATGATGGCTCTAAGGGGGAAAAGATGGCTGCAGTAAGCTGGGCCCTGGCAAATGCTTATCGCACATTGCTAGAGACTGTAGGGCAGCAGACAGAGGCGGGGGGAAGGGATACAAATCAACAGCCACCCCAGTCACTCAGGCTACAGCCAACACCCCAGTTATGAAGCCAGCAGCTAAACTAGAACCTGAGCCTGAGTTGGCAGCTAAACCAGACAGTAAGCCTAAGCCCCTGGCAGTTGCTCCGGCAAAGAAGCACACAGTCAAAACCGATCGACCAGTGGACGATGATGGCCCAAGAGAAGGACCTTCACCAAAATCAGAAGCCAAAGCTTCTAGCACAGGATCAGAAGCAAATATTGATTCCTTTTCCCTGAAGGACCTTTGGGGCCTAAGAAAAGATTACCGGCGACAACCTGATGAATCTATAATTAGTTGGTTAGTCCGTCTTTGGGATGCTGCAGGCGAGGCTACAATTCTGGACGGCACTGAAGCGAGGCATCTGGGATCCCTGTCACATGATCCAGTCATCGACCAGGAGATGATGAGAGAGGCTAGTCCTTGCAGTCTCTGGATACGGGTCCTAGGAAGTGTGGCAGAAAGATACTTGTGTGCAGATGATCTCTATATGCAGCAAACCCCATGGAAGACCATAGAACAAGGGATTCAACGCTTGAGAGAAATGGCAGTGGCAGAGATGGTTTTCTCAGATGATATAAACACTAGGAACCCAGACTTGGTATCATGTACATCTGTGATGTGGCAAAAACTTATACGACTCAGGCCATTAGAATACGCTTCTGCTTTAGCAGTAATGAAGCGGGAGGACATGGAGGAGACGGTGCTTGATATGGCAAAGAAGCTCCGAGCATATGCAGATGCTGTGCATGGCCCAACACACGCCAGAATCGCAGCTGTAGAAACACGTCTACAGAAACTAGAGGATAAGATAGATGAGAATCATAAGAAACTCAGGGAGGAGATTAGAGAGGACCTTCTCCAAATCTCAGCAGTGCAGATCAGAGGTTCTGGTACCCAACGCAGACGCTCCCCGGCTAGGGAGAGAGGATACACTCCACGTGCTGAGCTGTGGTTCTTCCTGCGGGATTGCGGAGAAAATATGAACAGATGGGATAGAAAATCTACGGCTGCCCTGGCACAACGGGTGCGTGAATTGAAGGAAGTCAAGACTCAAAGAGGGAGTTCCACCAAAAGGGAAGCGGCTCCAGTTGCCCGTAGCCGAACTGCCAGGTATGACGATGATGACATGTCTGACCCCCTTGAAGGAACCTCTAAGACATGTGCTCAAGGAAAGAAGGATAACCAGGCTTAGAGGGGCCCTGTCTCTAGCCAGGTAGAGGCTAGGGAAAACCGTGTATTTTGGACTGTGTGGATTCGTTGGCCTGGCACATCAGAACCACAAAAATATGAGGCCTTGGTTGATACTGGTGCGCAGTGCACATTAATGCCATCAAGACATGTAGGGGCAGAATCTGTCTCTATTGCTGGCGTGACAGGGGGATCACAAGATTTTACTTTGGTGGAAGCAGATGTGAGCCTAACTGGAAAGGAGTGGGAGAAACACCCTATTGTGACTGGCCCAGAGGCCCCATGCATTTTGGGTATAGATTACCTCCGAAGTGGGTGTTTCAAAGACCCGAAAGGACTCAGGTGGGCATTCGGGATAGCGGCTGTAGTAACAGAGGGCATCTGGCAATTAAACACCTTGCCTGGACTGTCTGAGAATCCATCTGCAGTAGGACTCCTGAAAGTACAAGAGCAACGGGTACCAATTGCCACTTCTATAG
This sequence comes from Hirundo rustica, assembly GCF_015227805.2. Lineage (NCBI taxonomy): Eukaryota > Metazoa > Chordata > Aves > Passeriformes > Hirundinidae > Hirundo > Hirundo rustica. The sequence continues at coordinate 1,404,982 of NC_053487.1, forward strand.
TGCACCGCCGACAGTATAGGACAACTCGAGATGCTGTGATTCCCATCCATAAGATGATTCAAGAGCTGGAGAGCCAAGGGGTGGTTAGTAAAACCCACTCACCCTTCAACAGCCCCATCTGGCCTGTGCGTAAATCTGAAGGAGAATGGAGATTGACTGTGGACTACCGTGCATTGAATGAGGTGACATCGCCACTGAGTGCTGCCGTGCCAGACATGTTGGAGCTCCAGTATGAGCTGGAGTCCAAGGCAGCAAAATGGTATGCCACGACTGATATTGCCAATGCATTTTTCTCCATTCCTTTGGCAGCAGAATGCAGGCCTCAGTTTGCCTTCACATGGAGGGGAGTGCAGTACACCTGGAACCGATTGCCCCAGGGGTGGAAACACAGCCCCACTATCTGCCATGGACTGATCCAGACTGCACTAGAAAAGGGGGAGGCTCCAGAACATCTACAGTATATTGATGACATCATTGTGTGGGGGAACACAGCAGCAGAAGTGTTTGAGAAGGGAAAGAAAATCGTCCAGATCCTCCTGGGAGCCGGTTTCACTATCAAGAAGAGCAAAGTTAAGGGACCTGCTCGAGAGATCCAGTTTCTGGGAGTAAAGTGGCAAGATGGACGGCGGCAGATTCCCACTGAGGTCATCAACAAGATTACAGCGATGTCTCCACCAACGAATAAGAAGGAGACACAAGCTTTCCTCGGTGCTATAGGTTTCTGGAGGATGCATATTCCCGAGTATAGTCAGATTGTGAGCCCTCTTTACCTGGTCACCCGCAAAAAGAATGATTTCCACTGGGGCCCTGAGCAGCAACAAGCTTTTGCCCAGATCAAGCAGGAGATCGCTCATGCGGTAGCCCTTGGCCCAGTCAGGATGGGACGAGATGTGAAGAATGTGCTCTACTCAGCAGCCGGGAACAATGGCCTGTCCTGGAGCCTTTGGCAGAAGGTGCCTGGTGAGACTCGAGGCCGACCACTGAGATTCTGGAGCCGAAGTTACAGAGGGTCTGAAGCCAATTACACCCCAACTGAGAAGGAAATCTTAGCAGCCTATGAAGGAGTTCAAGCCGCCTCAGAGGTGATTGGTACAGAGACGCAACTCCTCCTGGCACCTCGACTGCCTGTGCTAGGGTGGATGTTCACAGGGGAGGTTCCCTCCACCCATCATGCCACTGATGCCACATGGAGCAAGTGGATTGCTCTTATTACGCAGCGTGCCCGTATGGGTAAACTGAATCGCCCTGGGATTTTGGAAATAATTACCAATTGGCCTGAGGGTGAAAATTTTGGCCTCACAGATGAAGAACAAGAGCAAGTGACATGGGCTGAAGAAGCTCCACCATACAACCGATTGCCAGCAGAGGAGACACATTATGCCCTTTTCACTGACAGTTCCTGTCGTATTGTAGGGATGAACCAGAAGTGGAAAACAGCAGTGTGGAGCCCCACACGACAGGTTGCTGAGGCCACTGAAGGAGACGTTGGATCAAGTCAACTTGCAGAACTCAAGGCTGTTCAATTGGCCTTGGATATTGCTGAAAGAGAGGGGTGGCCGAGGCTCTACCTCTATACCGATTCATGGATGGTAGCCAATGCTCTGTGGGGATGGCTGAAGAGGTGGAAAGAGGCTAATTGGCAGCGCGGAGGGAAACCAATTTGGGCTGCTAAGGAGTGGAAAGACATTGCTACCAGGGTAGAGAGACTACCTGTGAAAGTCCGCCACGTAGATGCCCACATCCCCAAGAGTAGAGCTAATGAGGAGCATCGAAACAACGAGCAGGTAGATCGGGCAGCAAAAATAGAAGTGTCAAAGATTGATTTAGATTAGGAACACAAGGAAGAGTTGTTTTTAGCTCTATGGGCCCATGATGCCTCAGGCCATCAGGGCAGAGATGCCACCTATAAGTGGGCCCGAGACCGAGGGGTGGATCTAACCTTGGACGGTATTTCTCAGGTTATCCACGACTGTGAGATGTGTGCTGCCATCAAGCAGGCCAAGCAGGTGAAGCCCCTATGGTATGGTGGGCGATGGTCCAAGTATAAGTACGGGGAAGCCTGGCAGATTGACTACATCACCCTTCCCCAAACCCGCCAAGGCAAGCGCTACGTGCTCACAATGGTGGAAGCCACCACGGGGTGGCTGGAGACCTACCCTGTGCCCCATGCTACTGCCCGAAACACCATCCTGGGCCTTGAAAAGCAAGTCCTGTGGAGGCATGGTACCCCCGAGAGAATCGAGTCAGACAACGGGACTCATTTCAAGAACAGCCTTATTAACACCTGGGCTAGGGAACATGGCATTGAGTGGGTGTACCATATTCCCTACCATGCACCCGCTGCAGGCAAAGTGGAGAGGCACAATGCATTGTTAAAAACCCAGTTGAAAGCATTGGGTGGGGGTTCTTTCAAGAATTGGGAGCAGCATTTGGCAAAGGCCACCTGGTTGGTCAACACCCAAGGCTCCACCAACCGAGCAGGCCCTGCCCAGGCTGAGCCTCTGCATACAATAGATGGAGATAAAGTCCCAGTGGTGCATGCCAGAGGTCTGTTAGGGAAGACAGTGTGGATCAAGTCTGCCTCAAGTACAGATAAACCCATTTGTGGGGTTGTCTTTGCTCAGGGACCAGGTTGCACATGGTGGATAATGCAGAAAGATGGAACAACATGATGTGTACCTCAGGGAGATCTGATTGTTGGGTGAGAATCATTTACAAACATCACTGTCTGCTGAATGCTATTGCCATTGTCTGTACATTAAACCACGCAGAATGAAATAGAAGGAGATGTGTAAGTGAGAGGGTATGTGTTAAGTGTTGAAAATATGAGCAAGTGTTGAAGGTATGAGTAAGTGAGAGAGGAATCCTTCTGCCCTGCAGCCTGGGGCCTGGATTCTGTGGCTCAGTGTGGAACGTGACAGGAGCATGATGGGTATTGCTTGTATTCTTTTTTTTTTTTTTTGTGGGGAGAATGGATGGAAGTTTTATATGGAATATATATTGGTTCTGTCTGTAAGTCGACGATATGGGGATAAGGGGTGGAAGATGTCCTGGGGTGACTGTGTATCCCCAATCGTCTGTTGGGTGCAGGGGGGGAGGGCAAGCGCGCTTTGTTTTTCCCCAGGAAAACTCTGCTCATCGGAGTGACCTTGAAGCGGGGGAGTTGGAACACGGCAAGACGAAAGAAGCTCTGTTGTTTTTTCCCCGGCAGTTAGTTAGTTTAGTGCTAGCGTAGTTAGACGCTGTAGAATAGCTGAAGCTTTTTGCCTTTTTTTTGCTTTTTGCTTTTTTTGCCCTCTCCTTGGAACTGTTCCAACCTCTCCGGACTAAGGACCTGGGGAAGCACCGGGGGCCTCCACAGGGGACCCACCCCACCAAGACCAGCCCTGCACATCTCCTTTTCTCCCAACGTCAGCGGAGACAGAGCGGTGGAGCACAGTGACGACCCTCAAGAGGAGACTTTCTTTAAGTTTGTTATCCCTCCGTAAGCGGCACGAAGCTCTTGTCATCGGGTATTGTGCTGGGAGTGCTTTGCCTGTTTAATAAACAGGTTTTTTCCACTTCTCTCTGAGGAAGTATTTTTTCCCGAACCGGTTGGAGGAGGGGAGGGGGGCCCCGTGGGAGGGTTTCTCCCAAAATCTGCCTGAAACCACCACAGTATGCTAATTGGCAAAAAGGCTATTAAGCATGCGTACTTTGTTTCTTAAAATGAGTCGGGGGTCTATTCTGGGGAGGGGTCACCCAAAATGAGGAAGTAAGATGAGTCTTCCTCGTCCTGACCTTTCTACCTTTTCAATGCATTCATGACAAATGAATCCTTGGTAGAACTTACAGTTTCCTGTGTTCAATGGGTCCTTTAAGCAGGATATCTGCAGCTATCTTATGTCCTATTTACCACATTTTGTTTTTTCATTACAAGCACAGCTACATAAACATAAACCTGACAAGCAATGAGTTACTAAATCCGGGGTATCTTATCTAAGATCCGGCTTCTGTTAACTGTGAACAAAGCTTGCCTATCTACTTCAGCTATTTCAGCAACTTATTATCTTAACTTTCCTAAAAATCCCTAATTCTTCAAATTTAATGTCTCACCAGGGGATGTGGGAAGGGAGAGGCCACCTTGTGCTGAAAGGGATAATTGAGGGAAGTGTGCTGCCAAATGCGGGTAAAATTCCAAAGCACAGCCTTTTAACTGAAGGAGAAATTGCCTCATAAATTCTTTCGAAAATGGAAAGGAGTGTGGATGACGAGGAACTAGGTTTCTGCTCTGGTTGTTCTGGAAATGATATAGGAATGCCTTGCGAGGCTGTGATTCTGATGATGTTTTCATCACCAATATATGTCTGCTGCTGTTCTAAAACAGAAATATTTTGAGTTCCGTGTTCCTCAGAAACTGGCAAAAATCCTTGTTCTGCGGTGTTAAATTGCTTTGGAAATTTTCCTGAATTGAAATATTTTTCTAAATCGTAGGGTAAAGCTGCTGCAATTGTGATGTTCCGCCACTAGGTGGCGCTGGATCTAAGCTTCGCTCCAAGCGGAATGGAATGGGAATTTCCGCAGTCGCGGTTGAAACTGCCTGGTGTTTTTGAAAAAAATTCCCTGCCCTGGCTGTTGCTGTTTCTGAAAGCAGCTTTGAATCTGCTCGCTGCTTTGGGCGAACACCGGGAATCAGCGCCGCCGCCGCTGCTTCGGCGCTGATGGGAGGGGACGGGTGAAGCGCCGCTTGCTGTGAGAGGGAGGCGCCCAGAGGGAAACCTCCGCCCTGTTCCTGCCCCGTTCCCGCCCCTCCTGGCCCCATGTCAGCGTCTGCTGTCGTTAAACTAGCGTCTTCCGCGAACCCCGCAGGTCTCCGCACGGCGCGGTCCTGCTCCTCTTCCTTCGGCCCAACCTCCGCCCCGCTGAGCTCGGGTTGGAACCACCCCGCCTTCCTTGCCGCCCCCTGCGCTTGCTCTGCCTGGCCCGCCTTCACTGCCTCCCCACGCGCTGACTCTTGCAGCTCCGCTTCTGCTGCCGCTGCCCCCCTGCGCGGTGGCTCTGCCCCCTCGGGCGCGGCGCTCGCCGGCGCAGCCGCTCCCCCCTCCGCCGCCTTCTCCGAGACGGAGGGGGAAGAGGGTGGTACAGAGCTCCCGAGCGGCGGCTCCGGACCCGCCCCTGTTGGATGGAAGGGGTCGAGGGACTCCAGTGATGTAGATTTAGGGGTTGTGTGTCTCGGGGTAGGTTGAGGCGTCTGGGACCGCCCCTGAGGTGGAGATTGGAGAGGGGAGGAAGGTGGAGTTAGGAGATCCGTTCCGCCAGACCCCGTTTCCCCAGACCGCCCCCCCACCCCCTCTCCCGGAGCGTCTGCGCAGGCGCAGTGGGACAAGCCTCAAAGAATGCCATGTCCCATTCTTCTTGATGTGGAGGGTGTATAAGTAATTTCAATTTTCCAGGAGTTGGAGATGGGGATTGCTCTAATTCTGTTTGAGCCCCTTGGTGAGTGGTCTCCCCTGCTTCTGCCGGGATAAAACCTTCCCTTAACAGTGCAGTGGGAGTGGTCACATACCTTGGCTCAGCGCCAGAAGGTGGAAGGGCAGCTGCCCCCTCTTCCCCTCGTGTCTTGCAGCATTTGACGGTTTTCTGGGATTCTCTGGGACATTATCTCGAGTAATACTCGACCTGCAGATAAAAGCTTTAGTGCACCCTTATCTTTGAGAGTTGTGTGGTGATATAACTGCCTATTTACATCCTGCCATAAATATGGCTTAAACAAATCCTGGGTCTCAACATCTTGGTGTAAATTATGGCCTCAGATTAGCAAGGACTCCAATTCCTGTCTGGAAACAGCGACCAGATGGGCCAAAATTAAATTTTCCAGAGCAGAAAAAGTGTCTAACTGTGTGAAAGGGATCCCCCATGTTTCTATAACTAACAGCTTACCCTGACCTATATAGGTCTCTGCCACCCTCAGGTCCGTTCTGGTCCGTTCCGTTTGCTGGCCAGCAGGTCACGACAGATGATTCCCTGACGCCTAGGTCCTCGTCTCGTTCCGTCTCAGATTCCTGAGTTTGGCACCTCCAGAGGTCTCCCTATGTTTTTGCTTGAGCTTCAGAGAGTCCCGGTACTTTGCTTTTGAAGGTCTTTGGTGGTCTCTTGGTCATCCCTTGGTGGTCTGTTGGTCCTGTACCAGGGTTAAAAGATGAATGGAACTTGCAGCTTTTTGATCTTTAGAGATGTTTATTCAGTTTCTTATCTCAAGGTCGGCACGCCCCTAAAACCTAGCTTAGCACGCTGGAAAACACAGCTGGCAAGAACACCAGCCAGAGAATTCCAAGGTCTTTTAAAGGTTTCTAGTCCAATTAATTCTTAAAACGTACTATATTTACAGTTTTGTGCCAATAATTGCTACCTATTTTAAACATGCAATTCCTGCATCAAACCCATTCTACCAATGTCTTTGTGCCACCGTCACAGCAGAAAATAGAGAAGAAGATGAGACACCGCCCAAAATCCTCCATGTTGCTCTCATCTATCTCCATACTAAAAACCCAAAACTACAAATTTTCACCCTGTGACAGACTAAACTACTATTTATTTCAAATCTTTGTTGCTTTTAATTCATCTCTAAGTGTTGGAAGTTTTTCCCATGGACTAAGGTCAAAGGCAATGCTTTCCTGGGGTCCCAGCCAGGGTCTTGGACCCCCAGGGCAGTTTGAGGGATTTTCCATGAGCCCTGGACTCCAACAGCAGGGGAGAGAAAATAAGATGGAAAACAGCTAGTAAGTTGAGATAAGGCAGTTTACTAAAGAAAAAAAAAAAAAAAAAAGTGAAAGTCTGCACATGCAGAAGCAAAGGGGAAAAATTACTCTCTACTTCTCATCAGTGAGGAATATTCAGACATTTCTCAGGAAGCAGGGCTTCAGCACTTGTAGCGGTTGCTCTGGAAGGCAAATGTAGAATAATGAATGCCCCTTCCCCATTCTTCCTCCTTCCATTAGCTTTTATATCTGAGCTGACGTCATATGGTATGGAATATCCCTTTGGTTAATTTGGATCAGCTGGCCTAGTTGTGTCCTGTGGTGTTTCTTTATAAGACCAGATGACCGCTGATGGCAAAAGGAAAGAGCCTGCTCTCTCACCGGGGGAATATCACAGCTTTATTCTGGTGTCCTGCTCTGCTGGCTGGAGCTCTTTCCCATTGTGGTGCCAGTGCCCGAGAGAGAGAGCGAGCCCCCTCGTCCCGGGGCTTTTTCCCCGGGGGGACAGTCCCAGAGGCAGGGACAAGCCACTACCCAATCAGGGATAAGGTGGGAGTGGAACAGAGTTGGGTTACATTCCAGTGTGGGCGATGGGCGCAGCTGAGCAGGGACAAACCTCGTGATACAGTAAAAGGGGAACAGGGAAAAAACATTACAAATCTGATGAAACACAATATAAACCAAATTAATGCATGACAACATTTCCTCTTTTCTTATTAAATTGAGAAGGAGGAAGTCTCAGTTCATGGGAGATGTTCAGAGTTCAGACCTTGAGTACCTTTTAAGGTGGAGAAGAAAAAAATGACATCTAGTGCAAACAAACTGTTCAGAAAAATACTGTTAAGGGAAAGGGATAGTTAGAAGGAGAGGTTTCGGCGCTTTCTCCTCCTCCAGGCAGCATTGGCCACTTGTGGGGCCTCTGCAGGTGGCTTTGCAGTTTTAGGGATGAAAGGTTTCACCCACTCAGCTGGCACCCATTTGAGACCTGGGGGAGCGGACACATAGGCGTACCCACGACCCCAGGTGACCAGAGCATGAGGACTTTTTGTTTCTCTGGTCGCTGGATCCTTTACTATCACATCTGGTGACTTTTGCTGAAAGGCAGAACTGGTTAAAGCAGGATTAGTTAATTCAACATTTACATTTTCCATTTTTTTCTCCCCCCTCCTTGGACTTGCCCTATTTATGTCGGCATGCTGGGCAAGTAGGTGCTGAGATTTTAGTTTTTTGAAAAATTCCTTTTGGGCCCCTGAGACCCCCCCACCCCCATTGTCCCAAAAGTCCAGTAATTGTTTCTTTAAAGGGCATTGAGATGCCCAATGTCCAGCCTGGGTTGTTTGTCGCTGTAGGACATGAAAGAAAGATGAAAGACTCCAAGTATTTCAGAAGGCAAAGAGTATAGAAGACTTTATTGTCTAATTTTTACCACCTTTTATAAGGTGTTCCAATACAGACTTAACATGATTGGTGACTAGGAACGACACCTCTCTAATCCCATTGGTGAAACTAGAGAAACAGCAAACTACCACCTGGAGAAAGATTGTTTTGGGAAAGGATAGTTTTTTGCTAAGATTGTTTTGAGCAGAGGCTTTCTTGAGAACTTTTCCCTTGGGAAACTATCAGGGTACCTCACTCCCGGGGTCAAATCTTGGCTAGCTCCAGACCCCGATGTGTTACCCTGATAATGGACAGAAGGTAAAAGACCGAGGCACTCTTTTTGTTCCTCGGGACTACAGTCCCACAGCTTTATTGCAGAACCCAAATCTCCAGAAGGGACAAAAAGAGGTAGAAACACTCATGGTGGGGATTTTTAAACCCGGGGGGGAGGCTTAGGGAGGGACCAACTAGAGGATACCAACACCAGAACCCAGAGGGGGTACAGAACATACCATGTGCAAAATATAATAGAACCATTTTTGTGTGCAGGTATGACAAACCACCCAGTGAAATATAATAAAAATGAACTAACTATTTAGTGCACTACAACATCTCACCCTTTTTTGTTAGAATAAAGTTAAAAGAAAGGCATTGGACCTATTTTGATTCAGAATATTAATTTCTCCACCACTTGTGATCTGCAGGCAAGTTAGGCTGCTCTTGGTCTGCAAATTCTCCATGGTTGACTTCTGAGGTAGTAGGGATTAAACTGTTGAGGGCTTTTAAAATTAAGCAGTGTAGAACTCCAAACGCTAACACAATTAAAAATAAAACACAAAAAAACCAACAGAATTGTTTTAACTATTGAAGTCTACCACCCTGAGAGTCCCCAGCCTTTGAACAGTCCACTGAACTAGTCCTTGGATTCTTGCTTTACTTGTCCAACTAAGCTTCTCAGTTCTTTGAAGGCTGTGTGGACGTTGGGTGCTTTTGATATTAAATTCATGCCACAGAGTCCTTCAAATTCTTGCAGGAGGAAGTCTATGGCTGCACGATTTTGGAGTGTGGCCTGCCTGGTAATTTCCTCGTCTTCTAGGAGGGAGCTGATGGCAGTGGATGTCAAGTTTGCCTGTTTGACTACCCAACACTCTAGGTGGCCCAATTCACCTAGAGCTTTGGCTGCTGCCACCCATGGGAGGAAGAGGGATGCAGCAATTCTTTTTGACTTGGCCCAATGAAAAATTTCTGAATTACAATTTGGGTCCAAATTGTCAGTGCTTCTCTTATGAATTTTGTTGGCCGAATTGTTTTTTTGAGTCTATTCACCAATCAGTGTTTTGTTGGGTGCCAACAGGGACAATCACCCGATGGTACATGGCCCTCCTAAAAGCCGGGATGGGATTCCTGCCCATGCTCAATCTCTGCAAATTAGGAACAGACCCCTAGGGAGGCCTTTTGGATGTTAATGGTATGGATTGTCTGCTGTAATATGGCTCAGAATATTGCACCACCTTTTGGCAGTGAACTCTTCTCGATATTGTAGTATGTTGTTAAAGGCTTTAGTGTTAGACAATGGGGTAAAGATAAAGTGAATGCAGTATGGTGCTGGAGAGGAACCTAACAGCTCTAATTCTTGGGGTTCGTGAGCTGCTCTGGGCAACTTTGGTAGCCACTCTTCTATGGGATTCTTAATCATTACAGCCCGCTGACGACAGATTTCATTTGGTTGTGTGTTGTGCGATTTGGGACCTGGGTTATATATATGTGCGTTAAAACTGGATGGATACTCTCCAGCTTGCAGGGAAATCCCTACCAGGCAGGTAGACATAGGGTCTCTTGCTGCTGCAGTGGACAGGCATATATTTTCTTGTTGGAGGGTCTGTGCCAGAGTCACCCAGATGTTTTGGCATGGTTGAGGGATGATCCACGCAGCAGTCAGACTGTTCAACGTGAACAGGATAATAACTTGGACAGGGGTCATCACGAGGTTGAGTGGGAGGTAGGGTTTTTTCTAAAAGGAAAAACAAACATGTTTAACATATATTAAAAGTCAGAGATCTGCCGGAATTAACTAGATCTTAGGAAGGTTTTGTTCCCTTTTTCCGGTGGCGTCTTCATTTTGAAGCAACAGCTGCTTGCTTCTCATCATCTTCTGCTGGTGCTGGATTTTTGGTGACAAAAGGTTTTACCCACTTTTGGGGTACCCAACATGGGCCTGAGGGGGTGGATATGCACGCATAGCCACATCCCCAGGTCACGAGCTCATAGGGACCCTTGATCTCCCAGGTTTCTGGGTCCCTAATTAGAACTGGTGGACGCTGTGACAACTTAAACTGATTACCGCTGTTAAAGTGACACACCACGGGGGGACTCATATTTTCAAATTAACAGTTCAGAAAATTCATTGTGAACAGGGCTTTGCAGAGTTTTTGTTGTAGTGACATCCACACTGTGGAACTGCTCTGCCTAGCCAGGACTTGTTTGAGAGTCTGGTGGGCACGCTCAACCACAGATTGACCTATGGGGGAATGGGGGATGCCTGTTGTATGCTCCACTCCCCACTGCTGGACAAACTCTAGGAATTCCTTGCTTTTGTACACTGGGCCATTGTCAGTTTTGATTTTCCTAGGGATCTCCAGTACTGAAAAGGCTTGCACAAGATGCCGTTTGGCCTATGCAGCTGTTTCCCCTGTGTGAGCAGAGGCATAAACCACATTTGAATGTGTCAATGCTTACACGTACATATTTAAGGTGACCGAAACTGGGAATGTGCGTGATGTCTGTCTGCAACCCTTTGCAGCTCTCAAGCCCTCAGGGGTTAACCCCCATACCTAGTGATGGCATGGCTTGGACCTGGCAATTAGGGCAGGTGGCCACAATGGCTCGAGCCAGACCCCGTGTTAGCTGGAACTGGCGCATCTGGCCTGGCTCATTTTGATGGTATTGCTAGTGATTTAGCTTTGCCTGTTGGAAAACATCTGGAAGGTGTGCCATTTCTGCTGGGGCTGCAAGGGAATCTGCCTTGCAATTACCTTCTGCCATCTCGCCTGGCAAATCTGTATGCTGTCACAGAGACACACAAAGCAGTCACACGCAGACAAGAGATTTCGCAAGGCAGAGGTCCTTCTGATCCAGCTCCCAGCTGAGAGAGCGGAGAGAAGAGACCCCTTTGTTTATTTCTTACTTTTTATACATTTGTGGGTCTGGCTGAAGATTGGCATTTTGGGGTTTCTACCCCTCAGGCTCAGTGGTCAGACCAATTGTCAGTTACAATTGTTTTCAGGTTAGAAATATGCAAACAAAGGACAGAGAATGAAAAACAACGGATTTGTTTATGTTACATCTGTGGGAAAGGGTAGAAAACTGCTCTAATATTCTACAGTAACTAAAAGATCTGACTCCATTTATGAAAATCAAAAAGGCCTTAAAAAAACTCAGAAAAACCAGGGTAACAGTATGCAACCTTACATGCATCACATAAAACGGGTGGTCTCGATGAGAAACTAAATAAATTAGTTTTGAGAGTAGCTTGAAGAGACGCTCATTCTCAATGTCTTTGAGAACTGATTGCTCTGCCCTGGACACTACCCCCTCCACGTAGGCTGAATTGGTGACCAAATTAATTGCCTCTGAGAATTTCTCAAAGGATCTCACAACTGCAGCCAGTTCAGTGACTTGGGGCGATCCCTCCACAAACTCCACATCATCTTCCCAATGCTGCGTTTGGGGATTTCTCCAAGTCATCACCGACTTGTGGGATGCCTCGGAAATGTCAGTGAATACTGTGAGAGCTTTGAGGGGCCTACGACTCCTTTTCTCATGAGGAATGAGGTGGAACTCCTCGTTGAATAATTTATGTGACAGGGCATGGACTGATATTTGCCCACTGTAGCTGTCCAGGGACAACTGGAGGTTGGCATTCCCCTGGAGCAGACACTCAAACATCTCTTTGGTCAGCCTCTCAGGAGAGTTCCTTCCCTCCTGTCTTGGTTTTGAAAAGACAGGTGTCTGCTATGGAGAGGCAGGCCTCTCTAGGAAATGAGGAATTTGAATCCTTCCATCCGTGTTATTATAATTTGGAAGATTAAAAATAAAACTTTTCAGTCAGAGCTATGGGGAAAAGGAATAACAGTCTTTTACTAGTAAATATAACAGGACAGACAAAAAAACCAACAGCAATTATAACAATAGTAGAACAGAACCAAGAACCCCGAGGGCAAACGGTGGAAGCTCCGGCGCTGATGGCTGGAAGCCGGGCGTGGCGGACTGTCCTCCGCAGGCAGGGGGTGTCCTCGGCAGGCAGAGGTGGCAGTGCCGGAGAAGCCGCAGCTGCGAGACCCATGCTCACCCAAAATCCAGCAGGACAGCGAAGAAAACTCCGAATTCCTGGGTGCTCCAACAGATGGTAGAATTCCCAGGGCCAGACCCCTCCGTTACCCGTGGACTCCAGCAGCCAGCCGTGGCCCGATCGGTGCTCCCCCTGGAAGAAGAGAGCCGCGAGATCCCCCCACCCTCAGCTCTCTCCGGGAGCTTTTTTCCCTCCCCCAAAACTAAGTTATCAGTTCTTTTGTCCAGGTTAAGTACTCAGCATTTAGTCTCCTAGCAACTTGGGGGGGGGGTGAAAATTCTACAGGAGACTTAACCCTCAACATTATCCACCCCGAATTTTTTCCCACACCAACATATTATGTTGAATTTAAACCTTTAAATGATATACATATATATACATGTGAATATAAATACAGACACAGTCACAGTGTTCACTGAAAAACAAGGTCCCCTTGAGGTATGCAGCGGGTCTCACCATCCTTTTGCATCACCCACCATGTGCAGCCAGGTCCCTGAGCAAAAACAACCCCTGGAGTGGGATTGTCTTTGCTGGAGGCAGAATTAATCCAAACAGTTTTTCCCAGCATTCCTCTCATGTGCACTACTGGAACTTTATCTCCATCTCTTGTTCCCAGGGGCTCAGATTGGGCGGGGCCTGCTCGGTTGGTGGAACCTCGAGTGTTCACTAACCAGGTGGCCTTTGCTAAATTATTCTCCCAGTTCTTGAAAGTCCCCCCACCTAGTGCCTTCAAAGTGGTTTAAAGCAGGCCATTGCATCGTTCAACCTTCCCGGCTGCTGGTGCATGATAAGGAATATGGTACACCCACTCAATGCCATGTTCTCTAGCCCAGGTGTTTATAAGGCTGTTCTTGAAATGAGTCCCGTTGTCAGACTCAATCCTCTCAGGGGTGCCATGTCTCCACAGGATTTGCTTTTCAAGGCCCAGGATGGTGTTCCGGGCAGTAGCATGGGGCACAGGGTAGGTCTCCAGCCATCCAGTGGTGGCTTCCACCATGGTCAGCACATAGTGCTTGCCTTGGCGGGTTTGGGGAAGGGTGATGTAGTCAACCTGCCAGGCTTCCCCGTACTTATACTTGGACCATCGCCCGCCATACCACAGGGGCTTCACCCGCTTGGCCTGCTTGATGGCAGCACACGTCTCACAGTCATGGATAACCTGAGAAATACTGTCCATAGTTAGATCCACCCCTCGGTCTTGTGCCCACTTATAGGTGGCATCTCTACCCTGGTGACCTGAGGCATCATGGGCCCATCGAGCTAGGAACAACTCTCCCTTGTGTTGCCAATCTAAGTCTATCTTGGACACCTCAATCTTTGCAGCTTGATCTACCTGCTCGTTGTTTTGGTGCTCCTCATTAGCCCGACTCTTGGGGACATGGGCATCTACATGGCGGACTTTTACAGGTAGCTTCTCTACCCGAGTGGCAATGTCCTTCCACTCATCTGCAGCCCAGATTGGCTTTCCCCTACGCTGCCAATTGGCCTTTTTCCACCTGTCCAGCCAACCTCACAGAGCATTGGCCACCATCCACGAATCAGTGTAGAGGTAGAGCTTTGGCCACCTCTCTTTCAGCAATGTCCAGGGCCAGTTGAACAGCTTTGAGTTCAGCAAGTTGGCTTGACCCACCTTCTCCTTCAGTGGCTTGTGCAACCTGTCTTGTGGGGCTCCATACAGCAGCTTTCCACTTCCGGTTCATCCCTACGATGCGGCAGGAACCGTCAGTGAAAAGACCATAGCGTGTTTCTTCTGCTGGCAGTTGGTTGTATGGTGGACCCTCTTCGGCACGTGTCACTTGTTCCTGCTCCTCTTCATCTGTGAGACCAAAGTTCTCACCCTCCGGCCAGTTTGTAATTATCTCCAAAATCCCAGGGTGATTTGGGTTTCCAATGCGGGCGCGCTGAGTGATGAGGGCAATCCATTTGCTCCATGTGGCGTCGGTGGCATGATGGGTGGAGGGAACTTTTCCTTTAAACATCCACCCCAGCACTGGTAGTCGGGGTGCCAGCAGGAGTTGTGCTTCTGTGCCAATCACCTCTGAGGCAGCTTGAACTCCTTCAAAGACTGGTGGGGTAGGCCCAAAGAGCTGGGTGAAGGGTTGTGAAAAAATTTCCCCCGGTGTCATTTCTTCACAGTAGGTACCATTGTTAAAGTAACTCCAGAAACACACAGTTAGTGTATGATAGCCCTGAATCCATGTGCCTGCCTTCCAGAGGAAATTAAAAATCCACGATTTCCTCACTTCGTTAACCCATATAGCAAAATGGATGACAGCCACAGTAACCTTAGTTACAGGGCCCATGTTTAGAAAAGGGCCTGCAAATGGGAGGAATACGGCCACCACCACATGCCACCTGAACCAGGTTAAGCCAGACCACATGGTATCCAGTACACAGCAATGTAGGCACTTAAGAACTGTTATTCCTTTTCCTCTCAATGCCCCACGTTGGGCACCAAATTCTGTCTTGGTTTTGAAAAGTCAGGTGTCTGCTATGGAGAGGCAGGCCTCTCTAGGAAATGAGGAATTTGAATCCTTCCATCCGTGTTATTATAATTTGGAAGATTAAAAATAAAACTTTTCAGTCAGAGCTATGGGGAAAAGGAATAACAGTCTTTTACTAGTAAATATAACAGGACAGACAAAAAAACCAACAGCAATTATAACAATAGTAGAACAGAACCAAGAACCCCGAGGGCAAACGGTGGAAGCTCCGGCGCTGATGGCTGGAAGCCGGGCGTGGCGGACTGTCCTCCGCAGGCAGGGGGTGTCCTCGGCAGGCAGAGGTGGCAGTGCCGGAGAAGCCGCAGCTGCGAGACCCATGCTCACCCAAAATCCAGCAGGACAGCGAAGAAACTCCGAATTCCTGGATGCTCCAACAGATGGTAGAATTCCCAGGACCAGACTCCTTCGTTACCCATGGACTCCAGCAGCCAGCCGTGGCCCGATCGGTGCTCCCCCTGGAAGAAGAGAGCCGCGAGATCCCCCCACCCTCAGCTCTCTCCGGGAGCTTTTTTCCCTCCCCCAAAACTAAGTTATCAGTTCTTTTGTCCAGGTTAAGTACTCAGCATTTAGTCTCCTAGCAACTTGGGGGGGGGGGGAAATTCTACAGGAGACTTAACCCTCAACACCTCCCAAGAAAGCTTGGCCGGGAGGTGAATACACACAAAGTCACAACCAGCCAGTTCACACAGTCTCAACCTGGCGTTTTGGATCAGCTGAGCTATCTGCTCTTGTGGCCTAGTGATGGTCTTGGATCATTGGTGGGAGAGGAAAACCCACTCTATTATTAAGAGTGAATCTCTCTGCCCTTCGATCCATTGGAATATCAAACCATGCAAGTGTGGCAACTTTGCCAAGACAATGAATTTGAAAGGCAGCTCGGGCTGATAACGGTGAGCCTTCCTCTCAGTCAAAGCTTTTTGTGCTTTTTTGATTGCGGTTTTTGCCTCTGGGGTCAGTTCTCTGGGAGAGGTCAGCTCTCTCTTCCCCCTCAATAAATTGTTGAGGGGATCTTGGTCCTCAGTGGTGAGACCTAGCCAGGGCCTGACCCAGTTCAAAGACCCACACAGGAAATGGAGATCTGCTAGGGTTTTGGGATCACTCTTGATCTCCAATTTTTGTGGAACAACGGTCCACACAGTGATCTCCAAGCCCAGGTACTTCCAAGGTGGCACCCCTTGAAATTTGTTTTCTTGCAATTGAAATCCAGCAGAGGTTAAAACCTTAACCACTAGGTCAAGTGTGTGTTGGAATATAGTTGTCTTGGTTTTGAAAAGACAGGTGTCTGCTATGGAGAGGCAGGCCTCTCTAGGAAATGAGGAATTTGAATCCTTCCCTCCGTGTTATTATAATTTGGAAGATTAAAAATAAAACTTTTCAGTCAGAGCTACGGGGAAAAGGAATAACAGTCCTTTACTAGTAAATATAACAGGACAGACAAAAAAACAACAGCAATTATAACAATAGTAGAACAGAACCAAGAACCCCGAGGACAAACGGTGGAAGCTCCGGCGCTGATGGCTGGAGGCCGGGTGCGGTGGACTGTCCTCCGCAGGCAGGGGGTGTCCTCGGCAGGCAGAGGTGGCAGTGCCGGAGAAGCCGCAGCGGCGGGACTCGGGCTCACCCAAAATCCAGCAGGACAGCGAAGAAAACTCCGAATTCCTGGATACTCCAACAGATGGTAGAATTCCCAGGACCAGACTCCTTCGTTAACCGTGGACTCCAGCCAGCCGTGGCCCGATCCGTGCTCCCCCCCGGAAGAAGAAAAGAAAAGCCGCGAGATCCCCCCACCCTCCGCTCTCTCCGGGAGCTTTTTTTTCCCTCCCCCAAAACTAAGTTATCAGTTCTTTTGTCCACGTTAAGCACTCAGCACTTAGTCTCCTAGCAACTTGGGAGGGGGGAAAAAATTCTCCAGGAGACTTAAACCCCAACAATAGTGCCATCGGGGGCACACACAGGCACACCATCCATGTAATGGAGGATGATGGCTTCCCTTCTTTTGGTGCGCACTGGGGAAAGCAATGAAGCCACGTACCACTGGCAGATGGAAGGACTGCATTTCATGCCCTAAGGCAGTACTTTCCAGTGGTAGCGTTTCATTGGGGCTTCTCAATTAATGGTAGGAACTGAGAAGGCAAACCATAGGGCATCGTGGTATTTCTTCACCAAACTAAATGACCGCCGATGGCAAAAAGAAAGAGCCTGCTCTTTGTCTGGGAGGGAAAATATTGCTTTATTCTCGAGTCCTGCCCTGCCTTGGCTGGAGATCTTCCCCGATCGCTGACCGGTGCCAGAGTGCAGAGGCCCCGCCCATGCTCGGGCTTTTTCCCCAGGGGGCAGGGCCCAGAGGCAGGGACAAGACACTACCCAATCAGGGAGAAGTGGGAGTGGAAGAGTTAGGTTACAGCTGAGTAAGGACAAACTGTTACCCTGGTTTTTCTCAGCCTTTTGATTTTCTTAAATGGAGTCAGATCTTTTTAGTTACTGTACAATATTAGAGCAGTTTTCTACCTTTTCTCACAGATGTAACATAAACAAATCTTTTGTTTTTCATTCTCTGTCTTTTGTTTGCATATTTCTAACTTGAAAACAATTGGAACTGACAATTGGTCTGGCCACTGAGGCAGAGGGGTAGAAACCCCAAAAAGCTAATCTTCTGCTAGACTTACAAATGTATAAAAAGTAAGAAATAAACAAAGGTGTCTCTTCTCTCTGCTCTCTCAGCTGTGAGCTGGATCAGAAGGACCTCTGCTTTGCGAAAATCTCTTGTCTGCGTGTGACTGCTTTGTGTGTCTCGGTGACAACAAACCACATGATATAGATTACAAACCCGATGAAACACAATATAAACTCAATTAATGCATTACAACATTTCCCCTTTTCTTATTAAATTAAGAAGGAGGAAGGCTCAGTTCGTGGGAGATGCTCAGAGTTTGGACCTTGAGCACCTTTAAAGTTGCAGAAGAAAAATGACCATTAGTGCAAACAAACCGTTTAAAAAAAACACTGTCAAGGAATAATGATAATTATAAGGAGAAGGTTTGCCGCTTTCTCCTCCTCCAGGCAGCACTGGCCACTTGTGGGGCCTCTGCAGGTGGCTTTGCAGTTTTAGGGATGAAAGGTTTCACCCACTCAGCTGGCACCCACTTGGGACCTGAGGGAGTGGACATGCAGGCATACCCATGACCCCAGGTGATCAGATCATGAGGACCCTCTGTTTCCCTGGTTGCTGGATCCTTTACCATTACCGGTGGCTTTGCTTTCAGCTGCAGTTGGCAGTTCTCTCCGAAATGGTGCACAATTGGTGGGTTAAGATTTTCAAACGTGCAATTTAAAAAGTTCAGAGTGAACAGGGCCTTGGACAACTGGATCTGGGGTGTTTCTAGTTTTAGAGACTGACGTTGTTGGCTGAGGACCCTTTTGAGATTTTGGTAGGTCCTTTCCACGATGGCCTGACCTGTTGGGGAGTAGGGGATGCCTGTTTTGTGCTCGACTCCCCATTGCTGCAGGAAGCTTCTGAACTCCTTGGATGTGTACGTGGGTCCATTATCAGTTTTTATTGATTTGGGGATGCCTAGGAAGGAGAAAGCCTGTATTAGGTGTTTCACGGCATCACTAGACTTCTCCCCTGTGTGGGCAGAGGCATAGACAGCTCCAGAAAAGGTGTCTACAGATACATGGATATACCTTTGCCTACCAAAGGACACGATGTATGTCACATCTGTCTGACATACCTCACAGCTGTTCAATCCCCTGGGGTTTGCTCCTGCACTAAGGGCTGGGATTGCATGTTGCTGGCATGAGGGACACATTGACACAGTTGCCCGAGCCTGTGGAACTGGCGGACTAGGCCTGGTGCATTCTGCTGAAAAAGCTGGTGGCTGAATTTGGCTTGTCCAAAGATGTTTGGGAGTGGGGCTGTCTCCACAGGTGCAGCAAGAGCATCAGCCCTTCTGTTGCCCTCGGCTATGAATCCTGGTCAATCGGTGTGTGATCTGATGTGCATCACATAAAATTGTTGCTCTCAGTGGGAGATCAGATTTACTAGTTTTGAGAGCAAGTTGAAAAGTGCAGCATTGGAGACCTCACTCAGTACAGCTTGTTCAGCTCTGGATACTACACCTGCTACATAGGCTGTATCTGTGATCAAATTGAATGGTTCAGGAAACTTTTCAAAAGCTCTAACAACTGCAGCCAACTCAGCTACCTGAGGTGATCCTTCCACCTCGACAATATTTTTTTCCCACTGCTGAGTTTGAAGATTTTTCCATGTTATTACTGACTTATGACATGTTCCAGATGCATCTGTAAAAACAGTTAAAGCCTTTTAAGGCCTCCTGCTCTGAACACTTTTTAATGACAATTTGAACTGAATTTGTTCTCTAAATAATTTGTGAGCAGGCTGATGAATTGAAATTTGACCTGTGTAGCTATCCAGAGCAAACTGTAAAGCTTAATTTTCATGAAGCAGGTGCTCCAACATTGCTTTTGTGATGTGGCCCGAGTTTATCTCAATTGGGATGTGAATACACTCAAAATCACTTCCTGTCAACTCCCTGATCAGGGTCCTGGCTTTCCAAATCAATTCAGCTACCAGTTCCTGTGGCCTGGTCATTCTTTTGGACCAGTGGAGACTGAGGAAAATCCACTCTATGATTAAGAGGGGATCCCTACAGTCTTTGTCCTTTTTTGATTTTTCCACCCTTTCCCACTGAAAAATCATCCCGTGTAAGTGTGGCAATTTGCCTAAAATGATGAATTTAAATGGCAAGTCTGCTTTGCACCTGTTGGGCTGTCTGGTGGCCATACAGTCCTGTACCTTTTCTAGGACTGCTCTTGCCTCTTGGGTGAGGGTCCTCAGAGAACTTAGCACCTCTCCCCCTTTTAAAAGATTGAAGAGGGGGTCTAGGTCCTCAGTGGTCAGACCTAGCCAAGGTCTTACCCAATTTAAGGACCCACACAACTGCTGGACATCTGCTAAGGTCTTGATGTTATTTTTGACTACTAATTTTTGCGGCACAATGGTCCGCTTACCAATCTCCAGACCCAGGTACTTTGAATCTTTTCCTCCTGAAGCTCGAACCCTGCAGCAACCAAAGAATTGATTGTCAGGTCAAGCACGTGGGACAGTAAGTCATCATTGGGGGCACACACAAACACATCATCCATGTAGTGCAGGATGATGGCTTCTCCTACAGCTGTGCGCACTGGGGACAGCAGGGAAGAGAGGTACCACTGACAAATAGATGGTGAGTTTTTCATCCCTTGGGGAAGAAATTTCCAGTGGTATCTTTTCCTCAGGGCTTCGCAGGTGAGGGTAGGAACCGAGAAGGCGAAACGTGGGGCATCATCAGGGTGCAGAGGGATCTGGAAAAAACAATCTTAGATATCAATAATTGCCAAATTCCAATTTTGGGGGAGCATCGCTGGGGATGGCATCCCTGGTTGGAGAGAACCCATGTCCTCAATGACATTATTAATTTGACGGAGATCGTGGAGGAGCCGCCACTTGCCTTTGTTTGCCTTTTTTCTAACAAAGACTTGGAAATTCCAAGGAGACGTGGTTTCCACAATGTGGCCTTTAGCTAGCTGTTCATCCACTAGCTCCTGAAGCGCCTTCAATTTTTCTTTACTGAGCGGCCACTGCTCTACCCAGACTGGTGAATCAGTTTTCCAATTGAGTTTCTGGGTAGGGTGCTCTCCAGTGGCCACAGCCTGAAAAAGCGGGGGGGCATCTGGAATGCCAATCGTGACCCCCCACTGGGCCATCAGGTCTCTCCCCCACAAGGGCTCTGAATAATCTAAAACAAATGGACGCAGTGTAGCTAATTGTCCATTTGGCCCCTTAATTTGCACAACACCTTTTCATTGTTTTGCCCATTTCATTCCCCCTATGCCTTCTACATGCCCGGCCACATTTTGCATTTCCCAATGTGAGGGTCACATCCTTTCTGGTACAATTCTTACATCCACGCCTGTGTCCATAACCCCTTTGAGGTTTACTACTTCCCCACTGTGACAGACCTCACACCCTATTATGAGTTTGTCCCTCCTAATAACTCGTGTGGGGCAAACCTCAAGGTGTTTGTACCTTGTGCTGTTTTTTCCAGGGAACGGGTCAGGTGCTGGAATTGCCTGAGCTATTATCTGCCCCTGTCCTGGTTTGGGACAAATTTGGGAGAAAACCCCTGTATAGGATCCCTCTAAGGAAGCAAACCCACGTGGCCCCTCCCTCCAACCGGTCCGGAAAAAAAAAAACCAAAACCCTCTTTGGAGAAAAGTGGAAAAAACTATTTTACTAAACAAATGAAGTGCATACAAGTATAAAGAATGAATAGTATGAAACAATAAAACCTCTCCTTCTGAAGTGAGATGGCAAACTGAGAAAGTCCTTGCCGTGGGTGTAGCTCGGCTCTCTCTCTCAGCGTCTCCTCAGTCCCAGTCCCTCCGGCGCTGCTGGAAAATGCCGAGGTCCAGGCCCCGGTGGGCCGCAGGTGCAGCCCCCAGTGCTCCCCTGGGTTTTCAGTCCAGAGCAGGTTTAAACAGTTCCAAGAAAAAGGAAAAAAAACAGTCCAGGGAAATTCTCTGCCCTAGCTAGCTGAA
The DNA here is from genome assembly GCF_015227805.2 of Hirundo rustica. Classification (NCBI taxonomy): domain Eukaryota; kingdom Metazoa; phylum Chordata; class Aves; order Passeriformes; family Hirundinidae; genus Hirundo; species Hirundo rustica. Next base: position 1,426,548 of record NC_053487.1, read on the forward strand.
ACTAACTAAAAGCAAAGAAAAAAAAAAAAAAAATCTCTGTCCTGCAGTCTCTCCAAGCCTCCGCCGAACACGCTGTCCGCAGAAGAATGTGGAGGAGTCAGGTAGTTTTCTCAAAACAAACTCCGCGCTTCTCCTTGCTCTTAGAACCAGTCTTAAAGGCACAGGACTCAATATACAGCACAAACAGAACAGACGATTGGGGATACAGGCATCATAAAGTTACCCTAGGACATTCCACCCCTTGTATCCCCATATCGTCAATTTACTAAAACTAATATATATTCCAGCTCTACACACACATACATCTATATAAAAACAATATGCAATATACAGCTACATACAGCGGCAGTACCATTTAGCACACAGTGATAATTACACATGGTTCTCACCCAGCAATCAAATCTCCCTGGGGTACACATCGTGTGGTTCCATCTTTCTGCATTACCCACCATGTGCAGCCTGGTCCCTGAGCAAAGACAATCCCACGGATGGGATCCTCTGTACTTGAAGCAGAATTGATCCAAACTGTCTTCCCTAACAAACCTCTTACATGTACTACTGGGACTTTCTCTCCATCTACTGTATGTAGGGACTCAGATTGGGCAGGGCCTGCTCTGTTGGTGGAACCTCGGGTGTTAACTAACCAGGTGGCCTTTGCTAGATGCTGCTCCCAGTTTTTGAATGATCCCCCACCCAGTGCTTTCAGGGTGGTTTTTAGCAGTCCATTGTATCTTTCTATTTTCCCTGAAGCTGGTGCATGATAGGGGATATGGTACACCCACTCAATGCCATGTTCCCTAGCCCAGTTGTTGATGAGGCTGTTCTTGAAATGAGTTCCATTGTCTGACTCAATCCTCTCAGGGGTACCATGCCTCCAAAGAACTTGTTTTTCAAGGCCTAGAATGGTGTTACGGGCCGTAGCGTGAGGCACAGGGTAGGTCTCCAGCCATCCCGTGGTGGCCTCTACCATTGTGTGCACGTAGCGCTTACCTTGGCGGGTTTGGGGAAGGGTGATGTAGTCAACCTGCCAGGCTTCCCCGTACTTATACTTGGACCATCGCCCGCCATACCTTAGCGGCTTCACCCGCTTGGCCTGCTTGATGGCAGCACACGTCTCACAGTCATGGATAACTTGAGAAATACTGTCCATGGTTAGATCCACCCCTCGGTCTCGGGCCCACTTATAGGTGGCATCTCTGCCCTGATGGCCTGAGGCATCATGGGCCCATCGAGCTAGAAACAACTCTCCCTTGTGTTGCCAATCTAAGTCTATCTTTGACACCTCTATCTTAGCAGCCTGATCTACCTGCTCGTTGTTTCGGTGCTCCTCATTAGCCCGACTCTTGGGGACATGGGCATCTACATGACGGACTTTTACAGGTAGCTTCTCTACCCGAGTGGCAATGTCCTTCCACTCATCTGCAGCCCAGATTGGCTTTCCCCTACGCTGCCAGCTGGCCTTTTTCCACTTCTCCAGCCATCCCCACAGAGCATTGGCTACCATCCACGAATCAGTGTAGAGGTAGAGCTTTGGCCATTTCTCTCTTTCAGCAATGTCCAGAGCCAGTTGAACAGCTCTGAGCTCAGCGAGTTGGCTTGACCCACCTTCTCCTTCAGTGGCTTGTGCAACCTGTCTTGTGGGGCTCCATACAGCTGCTTTCCACTTTCGTTTCATCCCAATGATGCGGCAGGAACCGTCAGTGAAAAGAGCATAGCGTGTTTCTTCTTCTGGCAGTTGGTTGTATGGTGGAGCTTCTTCAGCACGTGTCACTTGTTCCTGCTCCTCTTCATCCATGAGACCAAAGTTTTCACCTTCCGGCCAGTTTGTAATTATCTCCAAAATCCCAGGGCGATTTGGGTTTCCAATGCGGGCGCGCTGAGTGATGAGGGCAATCCATTTGCTCCATGTGGCATTGGTGGCATGGTGGGTAGAGGGAACTTCTGCTTTGAACATCCATCCCAGCACTGGTAGTCGAGGTGCCAGCAGGAGTTGTGCTTCAGTCCCTACTACTTCTGAGGCAGCTTGAACTCCTTCATAGGCAGCCAAGATTTCCTTCTCTGTTGGAGTGTAGTTGGCTTCGGACCCTCTGTAGCTTCGGCTCCAGAATCCCAGTGGTCGGCCCCGAGTCTCCCCAGGCACCTTCTGCCAAAGGCTCCAGGACAGGCCATTGTTCCCGGCTGCTGAGTAGAGCACGTTCTTCACCTCTGGTCCCGTCCTGACTGGGCCAAGGGCCACTGCATGAGCGATCTCCTGCTTGATCTGGGCAAAGGCTTGTTGCTGTTCAGGGCCCCAGTAGAAATCATTCTTCTTGCGGGTGACCAGGTAGAGAGGGCTCACAATCTGGCTGTACTCAGGAATGTGCATCCTCCAGAAACCTATGGCGCCTAGGAAAGCTTGTGTTTCCTTTTTGTTAGTTGGTGGGCACATTGCTGTGATCTTGTTGATGACTTCAGTGGGAATCTGACGCCTTCCATCGTGCCACTTTACTCCCAGAAACTGGATCTCTCGAGCAGGTCCCTTAACTTTGCTCTTCTTGATAGCAAAGCCAGCCTTCAGGAGAATCTGGATGATCTTCTCTCCTTTCTCAAACACTTCCATTGCTGTGTTTCCCCACACAATGATATCATCGATGTACTGTAGATGTTCCGGAGCCTCACCCTTTTCCAGTGCAGCCTGGATCAGTCTATGGCAGATGGTGGGGCTGTGTTTCCACCCCTGGGGCAGTCGGTTCCAGGTGTACTGCACGCCCCTCCAGGTGAAAGCAAACTGAGGCCTGCATTCTGCAGCCAGAGGAATGGAGAAAAATGCATTAGCAATGTCAATTGTGGCGTACCACTTTGCTGCCTTGGACTCCAGCTCGTACTGGAGTTCCAGCATGTCCGGCACAGCAGCACTCAATGGTGGAGTCACTTCGTTCAAGGCACGGTAGTCCACAGTCAATCTCCATTCTCCGTCAGACTTGCGCACAGGCTAGATGGGGCTGTTGAAGGGTGAGTGGGTTTTGCTGACCACCCCTTGGCTCTCCAGCTCACGGATCATCTTATGGATGGGGATCACAGCATCTCGAGTTGTTCTGTACTGTCGGCGATGCACTATTGAAGTGGCAATTGGCACTTGTTGCTCTTCCACCTTCAGAAGACCTACAGCAGATGGGTTCTCTGATAGTCCAGGCAAGGTATTCAACTGCTTAACACCCTCTGTCTCTACAGCTGCTATCCCGAATGCCCACCTAAATCCCTTTGGGTCTTTGAAATACCCATTTCGGAGGAAGTATATGCCCAAAATGCATGGAGCTTCTGGGCCGGTCACAATAGGGTGTCTCTTCCACTCATTTCCAGTCAGGCTCACATCAGCCTCCACCAAAGTAAAATCTTGTGAACCCCCTGTCACCCCAGCAATGGAAACAGATTCTTCCCCCACATGTCTTGATGGAAGTAATGTGCACTGTGCACCAGTGTCAACTAAGGCCTCGTATTTTTGTGGTTCTGATGTGCCAGGCCAACGAATCCACACAGTCCAAAAAACACGGTTTTCCCTAGCCTCTACCTGGCTAGAGGCAGGGCCCCTCTAAGCCTGATTATCCTTATTTCCCTGGGTAACCGGAGCTGCTTCCTTCTTGCTGGAACTTCCTCTCATAGTCTTGCCATCCAACAATTCATGCAGCCGTTGTGTCATAGCATCAGTAGATTCTCCATCCCATCTTTTCATGTTTTCTCCACATTCACGCAGGAGGACCCACAGCTTAGCCCGTGGGATGCCTTTTCCCTCTCTATCTAGGGAACGTTTGCGTGTGGTGCCAGGGCCTCTGACTTGTACTGCAGAGATCTGGAGAATGTCCTGCTTGAGTTCTTTGTGATTCTCCTCCATCTTGTCTGCTAATCCCCGCACCTGTGTTTCCAGAGCTGCAATTCTTGCATGTGTTGGACCATGCACAGCATCTGCATATGTTCGTAGCTTCTTCGCCATATCAAGCACGGTCTCCTCTGTCTCATCCCATTTCATTATTGCTAAAGCAGAGGAGTATTCTTGTGGCCCAAGTCGTACAAGTTTTCGCCACATCACAGGTGTACATGGTACCAAGTCGGGGTTCCTAGTGTTTATGTCATCTGAGAAGACAATCTCCGCCACTGCCATTTCCCTCAAGTGCTGGATCCCTTGTTCAATGGTTTTCCACTGGGTTTGCTGCATATAGAGATCGTCGGCACAGAGATATCTTTGTGCCACACTTCCCAGGACCCGTTCCCAGAGACTGCAAGGACTAGCCTCTCTCATCATTTCTTGGTCAATAACTGGATCATGTGACAGGGATCCCAGATGTCTCGCTTCAGTGCCATCCAGTATTGTAGCCTCGCCTGCAGCATCCCAAAGACGGACTAACCAACTAATTATAGATTCATCAGGTCGTCGAGTATAATCCTTTCTTAGGCCACGAAGGTCCTTCAGGGAAAAGGACTCAATAGTATCTCCTGCTCTTGCAGCAGTTGGTCGGGCTCCTGCTCTTGCAGCAGTTGGTTGGGCTCCTAATGTTCTAGCAGCTGGTTGGGCTCCTGATCGTGTGCTAGTTGGTTGGACTCCCGATCTTGTGCCAGTTGATTTGGCTTCCGATTTTGTATCAGTTGGTTCGGCTTCTGACTGTGTATCATCAGTTTCTTCAGCTTCTGATTGTGTGTCAGGTGGTTTGACTCCTGACTGGGTGTCAGGAGGCATTGAGGATCCTTCACCTGAATCATCGTCTACTGGTCGATCGGTTTTGTCCGTGTGCTTCTTTCCCTTCTTTACTGCAGCAACTGCCGGTGTCTTAGCCTCACTGTCTGGTTTAGCTGCAGCCTGAATAGCTGTGGGGTTGGCTGCAGCCTGAGTGACTGATTTATCTCCCTGCTCCCTTGCCTCTATCTGCTGCCCTACAGTGTTTAGCAGTGTGTGACTCATTCTAGAAAAGCTATAAACCATATAGAGGAAAGTCACGAGGTGAAATACCAGGGAGGTGGGGTCTTTAACATTCAGGAGACGCTGAACCTTCTCCAAAAGTGATGTAACTGACTCAAAAGAGAAGAAGGAAAGAAGAGGCTGAAGAGCCTCATCCCCTACTCCTCCTCTAACAAACTGGGTGCAATTGTTGATAAATCCCCAAAACATGCTGCTGGAACTAGGACGCAGGGTAGGACGAAAAAACCATAAACTGAACATACCCAGAACAAACTCCAGTATCTTTATAAGCTTCTTGTAAACCATAATCACCGAACCCAGCAAAATAACTATTCTAATTTGTGCATCCCTAGTGTAAAAGCTGTATGTTAGGGACAATATTGGAGCTATTTCTGGGTAAGAAAACAAACCTAGGGACCAGAAAGGTATTAAAACCTCAAAAAAGCCTAGGGAACAGAAATGCAGAAAAGACTCCATTCTAAGAGACATTAGGAATTCAAGAAGCAACATGGCCACTGACTGTTTAATCCCCACCCAAAGGACAACCAAAAAATGCAGTTAATGATAATCAATACAAGTTTTTTCCACTCTCTCGTGCCCCGCAGTGGGCGCCAGTTAGAAGTATGTCCTGGTTTGGGACAAATTTGGGAGAAAACCCCTGTATAGGATCCCTCTAAGGAAGCAAACCCACGTGGCCCCTCCCTCCAACCGGTCCGGAAAAAAAAAACCAAAACCCTCTTCGGAGAAAAGTGGAAAAAACTATTTTACTAAACAAATGAAGTGCATACAAGTATAAAGAATGAATAGTATGAAACAATAAAACCTCTCCTTCTGAAGTGAGATGGCAAACTGAGAAAGTCCTTGCCGTGGGTGTAGCTCGGCTCTCTCTCTCAGCGTCTCCTCAGTCCCAGTCCCTCCGGCGCTGCTGGAAAATGCCGAGGTCCAGGCCCCGGTGGGCCGCAGGTGCAGCCCCCAGTGCTCCCCTGGGTTTTCAGTCCAGAGCAGGTTTAAACAGTTCCAAGAAAAAGGAAAAAAAACAGTCCAGGGAAATTCTCTGCCCTAGCTAGCTAAAACTAACTAAAAGCAAAGAAAAAAAAAAAAAAATCTCTGTCCTGCAGTCTCTCCAAGCCTCCGCCGAACACGCTGTCCGCAGAAGAATGTGTAGGAGTCAGGTAGTTTTCTCAAAACAAACTCCGCGCTTCTCCTTGCTCTTAGAACCAGTCTTAAAGGCACAGGACTCAATATACAGCACAAACAGAACAGACGATTGGGGATACAGGCATCATAAAGTTACCCTAGGACATTCCCTTAGGCAGAAACAAAGGTGGGCGGACACAGCGCAGCCAGAGAACTAGTTGTTTAGCGTTTGATGAGACGAGACCAGGAAGGATCTCGATCTCTCTCGGTGTGTACTTGGTGTCCCCAAGGATGACATACTTACTGCCAACATGTTGCCAGGAGCCTAGCACTTGTAGATCCAATGAACCTAAATGCCAGTCTGTGTCACTTAGGTGCAAGGATTCTGTCAGTTGCAACCCAAAAGGCTCTTGGAGACATTCTGTGGTTAGACAGGGTCTGCTTACATCATGATCTGAGAGGGTCATATCTGGTGACTTCTGCTGAAAGGTATAACTGATTATAAAAGTATTATTTAATTTAACATTTGCGTTTTTTAGTTTTTTTCTCCCCCCCCCCCCTCGGATTTGCCCTATTTATGTCGGCACGCTGGGCAAGTAAGCACTGACATTTTAGTTTTTTGAAAAATTCCCTTTGAACTCTTGAAACCTCCCACCCCCATTGTCCCGAAAGTCCAGAAATTGCTTCTTTAAAGGGCATTGAGATGCCCAATGTCCAGCCTGATCACACAGGAGACACGATGTTCTTCTTTTGGGTGGTGTCTGTGGCACCGGCACAGGGGGCATGGCGTCTGCTGCGGCAGCTCTTTGCGGTGGTCTGAATGCATCTCTGGAACTGTGATTAAGGTCTGCTGTCATGAAAGGAACTTTCTGGGTACAAACATGCAGCATGTCATCTAAGGTTGGAGCCGGGTCCATGGGGAGGCTGAGGATGGCTGCCTTGCACTGTTCGTTTGCATTGGTCAGTGCCATCTCCTCCAGGACCTGTTCTTGGGCTCCTTCATTCTTAACCTGTAACTCGATAGCTCAGGTTAATCACTCAACAAATGTTACAAAAAGTTCTGATGGAAGCTGCTTTATTTTACTGTAAGTTTGGAGGGACCCATCAGGTTGGATTGAAAAGAATGCTTTTAAAGCAGTCTCTTTAATGCGTTCTAAAACAGCTAAAGGAATTTCTTGAGCTTGCTTGAGTGCTGCAACCCATTCACCATCACCACATAAATGTTCTAACCGAATTGGCAAATTATTATTATCAACAGCCGTTTCAGGATTTTGCCAAAGCTCCGGGAGTAAATCTCTTAATCTTTTTTTCCATGTGGAGTCCCAAAGCCTAAACTGTGTGGATGAAAGGAGGGCAGAAAAAAGCTGCCGGAGGTCAAAGGGAACAATAGGATTCCCTGCTAAATTTGCTTTTAAAAAGGCTGTGAGAGTATTCACTTTCGCATCCAAATTTGGCCTGAGCTTTGCACAAATCCTGAATCGCTCGTTGGGGGAAGGGGTCCCAGTTACTGTGGACAATACACCCTCTTTTTTACTGTCGGTATGTGACGGGGTGGCAGAAAAGCCGGGATAATTTCCTGCTTCTGTGTTCCTGGCTCCCCCCACATCCCCTCCAGGGCGTGGGTAATGGGACTGTGAGCAGAGAAACCGTGGGAACCAGGGGCAGGGAGGGGCTGGAGGCTTGAGTCATATGGGGCGGAGTCGGGGGGCAGAGGTTTGAGGGTAGGGGGCGGAGTCAGAGGAAAGGGCAATGCCGGGGGTGGCACCGAAGGGAACGGGGGTCTGGGGAGAGGAAGGGATTGAGAAAGGGATTGCGGGAAAGAGGGAGAAACAAAGAGAGAGGCTCCTTGTGACTAGAGAGCGCATGGCTTTGGCCATTTTGGGGAACAAAGGAGTTCCCTCCATCTTGTGACCCCTCTTCCGAACTAAGACTAGCTTGGGATTCACTAAGATGGGGGGTTTTTTCACTCCAACTCCCTGCAAAAGTAAACCTAACCCAGGGTTTACAAACTGGGGAAGAAGGGAGTTTTGGGGAAAGCTTAGGGGTTTTTCGAGGAATATCCGATTTTGGGGAATGAATTTTGGGGTCAGGATAGGTAGAAACTGAGGAAACTGGGGAAAGTCTACAAGGAACCGGCTTTTTGTGGTGGTGCAGAACTGTTTTATTAGGTTTTTATAAGAAGTTTATGTTATGGTTCATTTCACTGTATCCCCAATTCTGTATCCCTTTTGTGTTGTCTGTATAATAAGGTGTTTTGCGTCAGTCCTCCCACTCCTCACCTGACTTGTAACATCCCCTCTGCCCCAACCCCCCTCTCTGGGGCAGCTTGTCTATCACTTTGAGGGGCCCTCCCAGGTTGCGAAATCTCAGGGAGAGGGCTTCAGGTGATAGGCCCCCTGGGGGGAATTCCTTTAGCTTTGGATTTTAGTGGTCCAAGGCTTGGGGGTGGGCACACCTTGTTACCCCCTGAATCCCCTGATTTGTTGTTTTGTTGTATCCTCCCTGGAACCCCTCCCCCGCTTATAGGGGGTAGGAGGGAGGAAAAAGCTCTCTCAGCGTCTCAGCCGCTCAGCTCTCAGCTCGGAGCTCTGAGCCTCTCTGCTCCTCAACTCTGGAGCTAATAAACATCTTTTAACCTGCTAAGCTGAGAGCCAGCCTTTTCTCTTCTGCCGCTGTCGGCTGTCACAACACTATTGGGTCCAGCTGTTAAGCCGAGAAGCCAAAACGAACTGGGACCGTCTGTGGCTGTGTTGACTCAAGCAAGCCGGAGGTCATCTCCCACCCGGTGCAGGACGGAACCAGACACAGCTTTTTATTCTTTTCATTTTGTTTTTGCATTGCAAATAGAATCTGCAGGCTCCAAAGAGCAAAATTTGTTTTTTCTTTATCATTAGGGGAGCTTGACTGAGACAATTCTTTTACAACAGTTTCCCAAAAATTCTGGGGAGCTTATTTGCTCAGATGATACCTCTGGAAATTGAGCAAATAACCACCGAAGGAAATTTTTTAATTGCTTCTTGGAAAAATGTCTTTTCCCATCATCCAAGGCATTTAAAATATGGTAATATACCCTCTTTTGAGACACAGACAATCTTGCACCCATTTTTGGCTCAGATTTAGAGTTTCTGTGTCCTCTTTATTGTTACTGAGAAACCGAAAGGAAAAAAACCTCGCTGGAGAGAAAAAAAAAAAGCCAAAAGGGGAAACAGTTTCCTTTTCCTTTCTTTCCCAATCACTCCTTTTGCTTGAGACTGACCCTTTTTGGTGCAAAAAGAGCTTCCAGTCTCGGTTCTCAGGATCAGTTTTCCACGAACACGTGGTCACTTTCTCTGAGAGTGGCTTGCCGGTCGGGGACTTCTTCGCAGCACTCCGATGGGATTTCTGAGTCCCAGGGAGAAAACTGCAGCCCTGGCCTGTAGAATCCTGTGTTTCGGAGACTCCACAGCAAATGCCAAGCCTAACGGGTCTGTCTCTGTGTGGGATTCCTCGGCTGTAGAAATAACTTCTCTGCTGTAGACTCCAGGACGGTGTGGATGAATGTAGACGAGAGATCTCTGAAGTTGGGTTTTAGAAGATGAGGTTTATTGTAAGGGATATGAGGCCTTGCTCTGAGCTGCCAGGCTGCAGCTCATGGCAAGGCCTAGGAAAGTGGGGGAAGGGAGAGGTAGGGAGAAGAAATTCCAAGAGAGGAAAGTCCTCGGGAAAGGGTGGCAGGCAAAGAGAGGAGAGAACAAAGAGCAAAGAGGCCAACCCACCCTCGCAGCCCCTTGATAAGGGGTCTCATGGTGGGCTGGAACAGGACTTTGGCCAATGGGGTTACAGATACCTGATACTTCAGGGGAGGGTTACAGGTGTGGGATGAACCATACATTGGGGGGTGAGACAGGACATTCCATTTGACCTCCGGGTCTGGCTGCAGGTGACCTTCAGCTGGTCACATAACTGTTTTCCCAGACATCCAGTAGCTAGGACATCTCAAACATTAAAACTTACTTTCAATTCTATCTCACTTACAGACTTCACATTCTCAGAATCTAAGCAATCATATTTATAGGGCTTTCTGGCTTCATCCTCCCCAACACTCGGCCATGTGCTCCCCAAGTGGTTCTTCCTGCTTTTTGGGAACCTTTTGTGGCTTCAAGCTGCACATTGTGTGCCAGTTGTAGTTTTCCCCACAAGACTAGACAGCCGCCAATGGCAAAAGTAACAGTCTGCTCTCTGGCTTCAGATGGGATTTTACAGCTTTTATTCTCAAGTCCCGCTCTGCTTAGCTGGACTGTCCCGATAACTCGCCGATGCCAAAGAGCCCTGGCCCCTCCCCCGTCAGGGCTTTTGCCCAGGGAGCAGGGCCCAGAGGCAGGGCCCAGAGGCACCACCCAATAAGGGATAAGTGGGAGGGGACAGGGCTGGGTTACATTTCAGTGTGGGGGATGGGCAGATCATAGGACAGATACATAGAAAAAACATTACAAATCCAATGAAATATTAACCCAATTAATGCATTACAACAAACTCCCAACCTCCTAATGTTGTTTTTCTCATGACTTTTTAATTTACTTTTTGGCAGATTATACATCTTTTAGTTACTTGTTTTGCCAATCCAAAAATCCCAATACACCCATAGTTCCTTAGAAAATGGTCACACAAAGCTTGGGTACCCTAATGAGTTTTTTGATGCATGTTTTTCAATATTTTTCTAGTGAGTGGCTTGTTAAGTAACTGTCTCCTATCAGGAAGTTTCTATTTCCCAGATTCATCTGGCTTTCCTCCTGTCTCATTTAATTCCTTTTTTTCTGTTTCACTGAACTTTGGAGTTTCTAATTCTTCCTTATTTTAGGTCAAAATTAACATAACTCTTTGGATCCCATTCTCTGCTGCATCTTTTGCTTCTTGATCTGCTAAATTATTTCCCCTTATTTCTGAAGTCATTCCCTTTTGATGTCCTTTGATATGTACTACGGCTATTTCTTCAGGCAATTTTAATGCCTCTAAAACCTACAAAATGAGACTCTCATGTATCAATCCCTTTCTTTTTGACTTGAGTAGCCTCCTTTCTTCCTAATTTTCTCTCAAAGTATGTACTACCCCAAATGCATACTTGGAGTTAGTATATATGGTTCCTTTTCTGTGTGCTAAATATTCTAGTGCCTTTTTTAGAGAATATAATTCACAAGTTTGAGCTGACCAGTTTGAAGGTAATTTTCCTTTTTCTATGGTTTGCATGTTTTTCTTATCAATCAAAGCATACCCTGACATTCTTTTTTTTTGTAAACACCTGGAAGAACCATCCACATATATTGTTTCCCCTTCTGAAAGGGCTTGCTCTTCAAGATCTTCCTGTACTTTACTTTGTTATTGGATAATTTCTAAACATTATGTGTTAGGTTACTTTTTGGTTCTCCATATAAAAATTGAGCTGGATTTAAACTTTAGTTTGCTTCTAATGTCAAGTCATCACTGTCTATTAGGATTGCTTCATATTTTAGCATCTTAGAGTCTGTTAACCACTTTTCAGCCTTTTGGTTTAACATATTTCGGACTGCATGGGGTGTACATACAATTAGTTTACTTCTGAAAGTAAGCTTACGGCTCTTTTCTACCAGAATTGCAGTAGCTGCTATAGCTTGAATACACACTGGCCATCCATGGCTCCCTGGGTCCAACATCTTTGATAAATAAGCTATTGGTCTGTTGGGGGTTAGGTTTGTTCCTTTTTGTCTTAAAGAATTTTTCCCCATGAGTTACTAGGAAACAAAGTGCTGGCACTTAGATGGTGCTTGACCCACACAAAAGACATGGCCAGGAGGGAGAAGATCACACGAAGTTTGGGGGAGGGAAAAGGACAGGCCTGGGGGAGCTGAGGGTTTGCTTCCTGTTCTCAGCATCGGAGAGGACGGTTGGGCTGCTGCTTGCTGCGGGAGGAGTCCACTGTTAACGGAGGGTCCGGTCCTGGGAATTCTACCATCATCCACCATCTGCTCGTGTGCCCAGGAATTCGGAGCCCCCTTCGCCTGCCCTGCTGGAGCTGGGCCAGCCCTGTCCAGCCGTCACAGCTTCTTCAGTACTGCTCACTTTGCCAGGACACCCCCCTTGCCTGCCAGGACATTTCCCCTTTGCCTGCTGGGGACACCCGCTGTTCCATCCACCAGCTTGGTGCTCTCAGGATCCCAAGAGATCAGACTGCCCCAGGCTTTGTGAAACAAAGCCTCTCGAGGTTCTTGGTTCTATTTATTATTAATGCTGTAGTTGTTGTTCTTTGTTTGCCTTGTTAATTGTTTCACCACTTTTCCACTGTTATCTATTTGAAAACAGCAGTTTGAGTCATTTAATTTGCCACACACTCCTCCTTCTTCTGCTAATAAATAATCTAATACCATCTGTCATGGGTTAGTATAGTTTAGTTTTTTGGTCATAGAGGAATGTAGAATGATTTTCCGGGTCAGGACCTGGGAATTGCTTTAGAAAGGACAGGGACCTATCAGAAGGATAGTAAGAATATCGGCATCTGTTTTGACCACTGAAAATTGTCGGCTACAACTTTGGGAAGTACCATATAAAACCCCTTGATTTCCTGTAGGTGGGCCTTTTCCTTCTTTCCTTTGGCCAGAAAGAAACAGGTAACATCAAGTTGGGCCTGCTGCACCCCCCTTTTGGGAGGGAGCTGGCCTGAGGCCTGGCCGGATTCCATCAGCTCCCGGGTGGGAGGGGGAAGGAGAGGTTGCTGCTCTACAACAACTACTTTCTCCAAACCTCTCTGGAACAGGGAGAGATCTCTGCCAGGCCCCTGATAAGAGCTATGGGCACCATTTAGGCTGAGGCCGCCCCGATTTACACCGAGGGGTGGGCCAAAAGGCATTTATGATCCTGCCTGGTTTTTTTTGATTCCAAACTGCCCAGGTGCTCTGATCTCTGATGTTTCTGTGTGAGTTCTTCCTCCCTCACCAGCATGGCCTTGAACATCTAATACCATGAGCTACAGAGGGAGAGACAAAGACTCTGGGCAGATTTAACCCTTTCCTGGCAACATGAAGCTTCCAGAGCTTGGCCCTTCTCTGAGAGAGAAAAGAAAAGGACAGAGTGAACATAAAGAAGAAACAGCATGAAGTCAGTAGAGCGAGAGTGAAAAGACTGTTGGGACAGAGGGTTGAAGAGTTGGTTGTTCCATTCTTATTTGAGCCATGGAAATGAACTCTATATTTAGATCATTCCTTTAAATCATGAGAAAGATATGCATTTGGGGAGATGATTGTTTAGATTTGTGTGTGGATTTGAGCAAAGGAGTTTGTGATGGACTAAGTGATATTAATCCCATAAGATGCTTGAACAGAGATAGAGATGAGAAGCCCTCTGTGCCAGTGAAGAAGTGAAGATATCTCTGTAGCTGAAGATTAAGAATCCTTTGCTTTTAGAGTTATTAATCTTTAAACAGTGACACCCCAATATACAAAAGTCTAAGACTCATGACCCATAAGCAGCTTAGGAACCTGCTAATGGGAGGGGTCACAAAGGCAGGTTTCCCTGGGCAACTGTTTTTGTGACAGTTTAAAAAGCCCACAAGGGAACCATTCTAGGTTGTCAGTGGGATCCACAACTCTAAGAGAGACTCTTCTCCTAAAGAATTGATGAAAGACTATTGTCAGGTGGTGAAACTGACTGAAAATTACAAGTTTTGTCTCTTTATGTTGTTTTGTAGGAAAGTTAACAGTTTGTAAGGGGAGGGAAGAGTGTTTTTGGAGTTTCATTCTGTTTTGTTTTAGTTTTTTTCCCAACTTTCTTTTTTTCCATTCTTTTAGTGTGTGTTAAGAAAACTATTTGTTCATTTTTAAGGTTAAGCCTGCTTTGTTTTTCTCCTAGTCTCTCTCCCACAGAAAAAGAGTGAGTACTCAGACTAGAATTTAGTGAACATGAACCCACTACATTTACTGGTGTTTCTGCCCGGTTTTCAAAATTAAAACTATTACACCATCCGATGTTGGAATATTGTATTTCTCATCCGAGTAGATTGATCGGCAGGAAGGTCAAGAGCTGTAGCTGTCTGGTTCATTATTACTTCAAAGACAGCTTGTAACCTAATTATCCGATTTAAATTATAAATGGGTTCTCTGGCACCTGATATTAATTCATTAGGATTCCATGTGGCTGGTCCATAGTGTTGTATTATTTGTTCAGGTGGCCATTCATCCTTTCCCCACTTTTGGGTGCTCCCTCCCACCAGGGATGTATCAATTGACTGCTTTTCCCTAATTAGATCATCATATACTTTGATTCCTAACTGATTTCCCTGAACTTGTGGTAGCAGAAAGAACAATGGTCTAATATACCCCACATAACATATCCCTGACCAGTCTAGGGGTAACCTGCAGTAAGCATATTGGCCACAAATCCAGTAATGCCCTCTTAAAGCCCAGGTCCCATTGGCAAATGGACCTTTCCAATTTTCATCATCAGTTGGTGGGTCAAAGTAAAGCTTGCTTCCTGGGCCTAGTGGCCCCCCAACAATAGTTGCCCTGCCATAAGCATCACAGTATTTGCGCTTCCAAGCTCTCACATGAGGTTTCCACTTGCAGTTACATCCCAGATCTGTTTTATTGGATCCTGACCAGAACCTACTAAAAAGGGTCCGAGTTCCATTCCAGTGCTGCCACTTCCACTGATAATCACGAACAACGTGTGTCCTACTTGTGGAATTATCTCGGGGGCAGCTTAAAAATAAAGGGTAAAAAAACCTATCCTTTCCCACTGCTTTACAGCCTTCAAAATACTTTGGGTGATTATGGAAGGAACACCTTACCCAGCTACCATTAGTGAGCTTAACTAAATGTGTTTGATTACATCTGCCTTGATATCTGGAACAATCATAAGGAGGGCAGTTGGGGGTCCAACAATCTAAACCCAAAGATAAAGTCCAGTCGCAGACACATTTTCCCACATATACGCCTCCTGTTCTATTTAGACAATAAATGCCTCTTTCAGAAGAATGAAGCTGCCATGGACTTCCTTCTTCATCCCAAAATCCTGTTCCATTATGGACCTCACTCAGGGCGCTAACCCACCATTTAGGTTCGACTGGGCTAGCGACCCATGGCAAGTCTTCAGATCCCCCTGGCCCTCCGCAGACCCAACAATTGCTAAGGTTAAAGGTTTTTGCTACTTCTTCTCCTAAGGTTAAAAAATTATTTTCCCACTTTTGGCCCCAACCTAGCTGGCAATATAAAGGTAAGATTATTAAGAGAAACATTCTAATGGTGTAATCTAATCTCCTAACCTAATTTTCATTTCATGTTGTCCTCCACATCACCTATGGCGAGCGAAGGCACAGAAACAGCTTAACATAAAGAAAACAATGACAGCGAGGATTGGCCCTCAGTGACTGGAGATCCGAGAGGAGGGATGCCCACACAAACCATTTCAGCAAGCAGCCTGTGGGTAGGCACACAAGGCTTCCCCCGATGTCGACACACTGGCTACTGCTTCAGTCCACTCCTGCGGAGTGTCAGTCGTGGCTTCCCGTCCTTCTCTTCCAGCTGAGATGTCCAAATCTCTGGGGCCTCAGAGGCCTTGACCCGAGTGTGGTGGGTCCACCTGTGTTCTGCTGTCTTGATGGCTGTTTCTGTGGTCAGCAACACTTGCAAAGGTCCACGCCACTTAGCCACTAGTGGTGCTTCTTTCTACTCCTTAACTAGGACCCAATCTCCTGGTTGGATGTTGTGAACAGCAAAGTCCAAAGGTAGGGTCTGTGCGAGCTGAGCTTCCTGTCAAAGAGATTTCACAAGAGACAGTATCCTGGCCACATATTGTTTTAAATATACATCACTTCTCTACCCCCCCACTATAAACGTGAAACCACTACATTAATTGGTGTTTCCGCCCAGTTTGAAATTAAAACTATGACAGCCGGGAATTGTAAGGGTAAGGAATTCCAAACATCAATTCAAAGGGTGATAATTGAATATCTCCCCTGTGTCTAGCCCTTATCTTTGGTAAAGCCAGTGGCAAGAGCCGTACCCATGGCATCTTAGTTTCTATTACTAGCTTCAAAAGGTGTTTCTTTATTTCTCCATTCATCCACTCCACCCTGCCGGAACTTTGGGGATGCCAGGGGGTGTGGAGATTCCATCTTATCCCTATAGCAGTCATAACTCCTTGAAGAATTTTTCCTGTAAAATGAGATCCCCTATCTGAGTCTATTGCTTCTACAATCCCATATCTTGGAATTATTTGTTCCAGAATACTTTAATAACTGATCCTGTAGTTGCTGAAACGGCTGGAAATGCCTCTGTCCACCCTGTTAACTGACATACAATTACCAGAAAATATCTAAACCTTGATACTCGTGGCATTTCGGTAAAATCCACCTGGCATCTCTGGAAGGGACGTATAGCCCAAGGCTTCCCTCCCCTGGCAAGTTTCTTTGTAACTCTGTTATTGGTTTTAGCACAAATCAAACAACCTTCAATAGCTTGCTTTGCCAGGGTAAAAAGACTCACAGCAGCATACGTTTTGAGGAAAGCTTCTGCCAGTCCTTGAGAGCCCCAATGGTTTCCTTCATTGAGTCGTTTTAATAACTGTAAGGCCAGAGCTTTTGGTATCCACTGTTTACCATCCCTTGTAAACCAATTATCCCCCTTTTTCCTCTGCCCCACTCTTTTTAATTATCTCAGGTTCCTCTGGTGAAAAAGACAGTTTCTCTGGCAGTGATGCAGTTACTGGGAGCAAAGGGAGGATCTTAGAGATTTCTGGTGACAATGCAGCTTTCCGGGCTTCTTCATCAGTCAGTCAATTACCTATTGCCTCCTCTGAGTACCCTGTTTGGTGCCCTTTAATGTGTATTATTGCTACCCTTTTTGGTAAGTTCACTACCTCCAATAGGTGAGAGATTAAGTTCTCATGAACTAACTTCTTTCCCCTGCAGGTTAATCAACTTCTTTCTTCCCATAGTTTCCCGAATGCATGTATCACCCCATATGCATATTTAGAGTCAGTATAAACATTCACTGTCTTGTCCCGGTATAGTTCACAGGCTCTCACAAGCGCATACAGCTCTGCTGTCTGAGCTGACCAGGTGGATGGTAACCTCCCCCCTTCCTTTAGTTGCTTTCCATTCAGGATAGAGTATCCTGTAAATCGTTTCCCTTCTACCACCTTTGAATACCCATCAATAAACACATTTTCTCCCTCAGGCCATGGAGTATCTCGTAAATCTTCCCTAGCCCGGGTCTGGAGATCTAATACCTGAATGCAGTCATGGGTTTCTCCCTCCCCCTCTTCTTCAGGGCCATTCAAACAGGAGGCTGGGTTAAACCCTCCCCCACTTTTAAATTCTAAATCCTCCTGTTCCATTAAACAAGATTCATACTGTAATAACCGAGCGCTGGTCATCCATTTAGAGGCTCTCTCAGTTAACAATGCTTTAATCTGGTGTGAAACTTCAACAATCAGATAACCTCCCCTTGTCATCTTTCGAGCCTCAGCCACCATCAGAGCTGCAGCTGCACAGTTTTGCAGACAATGGGGCCAACCCCTGGCCACAGGGTCTAAGAGTTTTGAAAAATAAGCAACAGGCCTCCGTGTCCCCCCATGCTCTTGCACTAAAATTCCTTTACAATGACCCTGTATAACATCCACATATAATTCCAATTCCTTTTCTGTGTCTGGAAGAGCTAAGACTGGGGCATTAACTAATTTGTCCTTTAATTTTTTAAAGCTTTGCTCTCCCTCTGGTGTCCATACCACAACATTAGGACTGTCTTGGGTTAAAAGGTCATATAAAGGTTTGGCCACAACAGAAAAATCTTCAATCCATACTCTACAGTACCCCACCAACCCTAAAAACTGCCGTAACTCCTTTTTTGTCTTGGGTAATAGTACTTGTAAAATCCCTTGTATTCTTTCCAGATCAATACACCGTAACTCCCCCAATCAAAATACGTCCCAAATATTTGAGCTTTTTTTCTACCAACTGTGCCTTTTTTTCAGACACTCTAAGTCTTTTCTTAGCAAGAAAATTAAGCAGCTGTACAGTAGCCTCCTCAACCACCTTTTCCTGCCACCCGATAAAAGCAAGTCATCAACATATTGCAACAACCGAACTCCTGAGGGTGGAGTAAATTCTCTTAATATTTTCTGCAACGCTAGCCCAAACAAAACCAGCGACTCGGTGTAACCTTGAGGTAAAACTGTCCATGTCAATTGTTGTTTTACAATTTTCCCTCCTTCCTCATGTTCCCACTCTGAAGAGGGTCTCTCTCCCTCGGAGCCTGTGCTCCATTTTTGCCTCAGCTAGCTTGAGAGAGTATCCACTGAAACATGATTTTAAAGAGTTAAGATTTTAGCTAAGGGTTAGAAGCAATTTATATTGATCAAGATGTAAGTTAGATTAGTAAATGGTAGGTTACTGATTATTAGATGCCCAAGCTTGTAGGAGATTAGGGACAGGCGGTCGGAAGATATCGCGTTGTGCGGGCAGACAGAACCCCTCCCTCAACTCTTAGTTGGTTAGTGTCCTTGATAAGGTAAGCAATACCTAACTTGTAACATAAGCAGATGGAAGTGATGTAGCAAACAGAGGTTTTATAACTCCATGTAACCAGTTAATAAACGCCATTAGCCGTCCACCACACTGGTGTCTGTGAGCTGATGGACCGAGCAGCCTGGCTGTGGCTGCCGTGTCGTTCCTGAACCAGGTCGCTACGCCTCAGCGGAGGTAACACAAGCTAGAGCTAACTGTTATATTATGAGCTTGTTTATAGAAAAAGTGGAGTAAGTGAACCATCATAAGAACAGATTGAAACCAGTAAGAACAATGGCCAGCACCTGGACTTGGTATCAATCAATCACGAAGCAGGGGACCTTGGATCGTGCCAGAGGGTCACAGAGACCTGATGAAGACTCTCCTGACTTCATCCTTTGAGACCACTGACCCAATTCAAGACCACCGACCCAATTCAAGAGAAGAATTGCGCACGCGTAAAGGACTAATAGCCTCATTTGAATACAGAGCAGGGATGGGAGGTGCTGGGGTTATGCATATGTATTGTATGTAAGATTGTAGAAAATAAATAGAGAGCAAAGAACCTTGTTCGGGGGGGGGGGGGCACGCCTTTCGGAGATGACTCCTGTGCCACCTGCTGGTGAATAAACATACCACTTTCTAACTTTAGTTAGAGGGTCTTTGTCCATGAATATATCGGTTTTCAATGATTCACCATGCCGGAAGGAATTTTCCCTTCAGGGTCCCAAAAGATCCCAGAGAGGCTGCAAACCTTTTTCTTTAGAGAGAGCAGGCATCTGTCGATGGAAAAAGGAAAGAGTCTGCCCTTGGTCCAGGGGGAATCACGGCTTTATTCAGTCTCTGCTCCTGCTCCCGCAGGGTCAGAAGCCCAGTCCAGTTCCTGTCCCCGTCCCGGTCCCAAGGGCTAGAGAGATTTCCACATGGTCCCAGGGCCTTTACCCATGGGGAAGGGGCTAGAAGCAGGGAGAAGCCACTACCCAATCAGGGATAAGGTGGGAGTGGAACAGAGTTGGATTACATTCCAGCTTGGGAGAATGGGCGGGGAGAAGGAGCAGGGAAAAACCTTGTGATACATGGTGGTACAGAAGAAACCATTACAAAACTCAATATAAAATTGAAATACAATAAAAACCCAAATAATGCACTACAATACCACTCAAAGGCAAAATACTGTTTACTATCTTCTGTAATCGGACACCCCCAGAAAGCATCCTTTAAGTCCAGTACTGAATAATACTGGTGTGAAGAAGGGATCTGATTCAGGATTGTATAGGGATCTGGAACTGTGGGATGCCCTGCTTTGACAATTTCATTTATTATCCTTAAATCCTGCACCACTCTGTAGGTTCCATCTGGTTTCTTATCTGGCAGGATAGGGGTGTTATAGGGAGACATACAGGGCTCCAAAAGACCTGCTTTTAGCAGGGACTCAATGACAGGCTGTAATCCCTTCTTTCCTTCTCTTGAAAGAGGGTATTGCTTTTTAGACACCATTTGTCCTGGTTGTTTCAAAGTAATTTGGAGAGGCTCTATGTCTAGTTTTCCATATTTTCCTGGGGCTGCCCACACTTCCGGATTTATTTCTGCATAAGCCTTCTCAGACATTTTACACAAAGATATCATAGTGTCGGACTCTGTGTCATTTTTTACAATACTAATTTGCATTCCCACTTTAGCCATCAAATCCCTTCCCAGTAAATTACATTCACAATTAGGAACAAACAGGAATTCATGTATTTCAAACCTGTCCCCCACATCTATTAATAGCGGTTGAATAAAATACACTCACTCATCCTTTCCACTCACTCCTTGAATGACTAGTGATCTTTGTGTTAATTCCCCACCCTTAGGTATAAAATTTAAAGTGGATCGCGAGGCCCCTGTATCTACCAGAAAACACACCTCCTCTCGATCTGGACCCACCTTAAAAGTTATCAAGGGCTCCTGAGTGGTGGATCCTTGATATAATGGGAGCCCCTGACACCCTTAACAATCCGTTTCTATTATCCTCTGGACTTGCTCCTCCTGAGGGTCCAGCTGTTTCTGTGGACACTCCCTTTTCCAATGCCCTTCTGTCCAGCAGATAGCACACTGATTCCTTCCTAACTGCTGTTTGGGTCGGCTCTCCTCTGACAAGGAGGGAATGCATCTTCCACTTCCCTGTGGCCGACCCCGTCCCCTCTGTCCTGGGGGACCCCTTGGACCCTGCGGTTTATTCTTCTGTGGCTGCAAAAACTCTGCCATCATCTTTGCCTTAGCCTTTACCTTTTCCTCATCCCTCCTTACATATATCTGCTGTGTTTTTCTAACTAGTTCCTCTAGAGGCTTGTTCTGCCACTCTTCATCTTTCTGTACCCCTTTCCATATGTCAGGCCAGGCCTTTGTAACAAATTGTACCTTCAGCAATGTGTCAAAGGCTGGTCCCTCCAGATCCATCCCCCTTGTGCTTCTGCAAGGCCTCTCTAATCCTCTCTAACCAATGAGAGGGGCTTTCAATGTTTCTCCTGTTCTAAGGACATAGCTTTAGCTATGTTGTTAGTTCTGGGAACTGCTGATTTAATTGCCCTAATCAAATAAACACAGTAATCATGGAGGAGAGCCAGACTGGTCTCCTCATTTGGGTTCCTCTGGGGGTCCACCTGGGGGATGGCATCATCCACTGTAGGTACATTAGGTCCAGCCCCCCCTGCTGCTTGTGGATGTTCATCCTCCCACAGCTGCCAAGCTTCCTGCAGAATCATTAGTTTCTCTGATGACCCAAACAAAATCCCCTGGACAAAATCCCAATCCTTCCATGTATAATCCGTATTTCCCAAATATTCTTCTATCTTTTCCCCCACCCCTATGGGACCATCCAAATATGGGGGTAATTCTTTTTTCAACCTCCCTATATCCTGGGTAGTAAGTGGTACAATTACAAACCCAAAGCCTCCCCCCTGACCCCCCAAAGGAACTTGGCGGAGTGGCATCTGGTGTACCCCTGTCTCTTGGGTCCGGGGGGCTTCTGATGTGCTCAATTGATTTCCTCTTCTAGTTCTACGTGATGGTATGATAGGCTGCTCCCTTCCCCCTACACTATTATTATTCTCAGGTGGGGCCGTAGGAACAACATTCCCCTGATCCCTTTGCTCTGGGAGTTGAGGATACAGGGGACCTGCAGCTGGTCCTGGTTCAGCTGGCAACACTGGAGGACAAGACGGGGGAAGGTACTGAAGAACATCCCAATTCTCACCAGTTCCCCCTTCCTCCCTTTTTTCCTCTTCTCCCTTTTTCTTTAACACATAGATTTCTTTTGTTGCTTGTCTAAACCATATCAATCCACATTCCCTTTCAATCCATCCTTTCCAATTCTCCTCTAAATACTTCAACAAAATTCTACACAAACAAATCCTATCTGTTCCATAAGGTGGCCACATAAGCCCCTTTGGCAACTTATACTCCGGCCACACAAAATAACAATATTTTACCATCATTTCCATAGTTACCTCTGGGTGAATGCATAGTCTGTCCTAAGACCTCAGCATTCTCCCCAAGGGACTCTCTGGGGGTATTATGGGATCATCACCCTTTTGCCAGGGCCCCTTCCCAGCTTTACCTTTGCAACCCTCCATGGGTGCTGTGTTTTACTTGTGCTGCCCTCCATGGGCGCCCTCCCAGGTTTGATGCCCAAAGATCCCATTTTACTCACCGGTGAGATTTTCAGTGGTCCTTCCCTGTTGACTCTTCACGGACCCCCCTGGTCCGCCACTCATCTGTCTCCTGGACAGTCTCGGGAACCCAATCGACCACCCGGCGCCGGCTGCCACCAAGGGGAGCTGATCACTGAAACTGGGTGAGGCGCGCCTTCAGCTCCACTCGCTGCCCACAGTCCTGGACAGTGGAAATATCCCGGACAAGAGCCCCCAAATTGTTAGGAAAATTAATCCATGAACACCAAAGTTTTATGTCCAAAAAGGAGACAGAGTCCTTTTACTTTATTTGAATAAAGGGAGAGGCCATGGGGCATTTCCCCTGGGGTCTCTCAGTTTTTCGGAGGACACAGCCTCCTTTTTATCCTAATTTCCTGGTCGCATTTCCCTCTCTCTTTCCCCACTGGCTGAGGTATGTGAGAGGTACAGACTTCCCGAAATGCCTAAGATTCCCCTTTTAATGTATAACCCCCCTAATTTTTTATTCTTATGGGATTTATGGGTTTTCCCCATTGTTTCTTTCATCTTTCAATATTCAATTTCATTTACAAACAAACTTATGGTTTGTTTGTAAAGGCAAGTATCTTCTTTTCCATTCATCAATCAGTAGAATACTTCCCATTGTTTCTCTTATCTCTCAGCCTTAGTTTTATCTACCAGCAGACCCAGGGCTTGTTTGTAAAGACAAATCTTGTCATTCCTCTCAGCCAGATATGGAGAGGTGAAAGAAGCAATGGGGGGAACCATAAATTCCATAGGAATTCCACTAATTGACACAGACTGTTACTCACTCAAGACTGTGCTACATCTCTGGATTAGGAGAAAAAGAACAGAGACACAAGGAAGAAAAAAACCAGGACGAGTATACATTAGAGGGGGGTATTAGACATTTTGGGAAGTCTGTACCTCTCAAGTACCTCAGCCAATGGGGAAAGAGAGAGGGAAATGCGACCAGGAAATTAGGATAAAAAGGAGGCTGCATCCTCTAAATATTTTGAGACACCCCATGGAGAATGCCCCATGACTGCTCCCTTTATTCGAATAAAGTAAAAGGACTCCTCTGTCTCCTTTTTGGACATCAACCTCTGCTGTTAGTGGATTAATTTTCCTGACATTCTTATCACCATATTTAATATTAATACATTAATCTGAGACCACAAGATAGATAAATACATACATATACCAACATACATATGAATTTTAAAATCTACATCAGGTAAATTAAGAAGATACTTTTATTGAAATATCATTATTGATTAATAGTAGGATTACAGAGTTTAGAATAAAATGCACAAATTCATTTACTAGAATGAACAAACTTATAAAAATATTTAAAATTTTCTTAAATTCTTTTATACATTTTACATGGAAAACTGATATAGATCTAAACAAAAATCACACATTTTCTATGTATGAAAAACATTTTCATTGTCTAAAACCTGAGAACTATATTATTCTATTGACTATTACATTTTCATTTTTTAATTTCCTCTTAGTCTTATGCCTTATGGTGGACTCTACTTAATTCATATTGACAACATATATGCACAGTTGTAGGAAGGAGCAGGTGATCAAAACAGATGACAACAGGTGCTGGAAAGGACATTGCATGTAAACCTAAAAGATGGAGTTATGCATCCCTCTACCTACCTAATAGACTATTATGACTTTCCTGGGAGATTTTTTAACATTCCCAGCTATGTATTTAATATGGAGGTGGGAAAAGGTAGGGCAGCTGTGGGAATTTTGAAATATTTTACAAATCCACAAAAACTAGAACTTAATATGTCCATCAAATTGTGTGCTATCACTTTGGGAGCTACTAAAGGCTATATTAAAGACAGGCTTTCTAGTACTGGAATTGAAGGCAAGCTGGTCTGGGTTTGTGAAAAAGGATGGTAGCTAAAAACATTGGTCGAATAAAGGTTACAACAACGGGATATAAAATGCAATATATCGATGCCTTGAAATTATAGAATATTAGGTTCTTACAAGCAAGGGAAGTATACTACTGTTTTTATCTGTTGTAAACATATTTTATTTCTTCTGCATATGACAGAAGTATTCAAGTATTTTCAGGATTACCGAAATAAGTTACTAGTGTCTAGTATATTTTTATCCCCCACATTTTAATTGCCATCTGAAGGTGGATGTGAAAAGTGCATATTATATGGCTCTACGCAAGATATTTACTATATGTGTTGTGTTAATTGTTGGTGTTGTATTAATATTTTGATAGTATAGTAAATGAAGTTTTGTAGTTAAAATGTAGTTTTTATGTACCAACCACAGGAAAACGTAAATCTTTCAGAGAAAAAAGGAATTTCCTACTTCCTTATCAGAAGAAACCAACTCCTCCTACCTCTCTCAGCCTTGAGAATGCCACAGAGATTAAAGGAAAAAAAAGTGATACTAACCAGAGACGGTTCTTTGTTTAAAAAGAGTTTATGCATCATGTATGAAATATATGAATATTCAACAGGATATTGCTTTTAAGAGATAGTCCTTTGTTAGCAGAGGTCCTTCTTCGGAGTGTTTTTGCTCGGAGGCACCCAGACGTCTGTAACTTTGTTTTTTATTGTCTCGTATTATCCTAACTCTAAAATTGTTCAATTTTTAACTCTAATTCTATTTTTTTATAACCATCTTATTTACTATTAAACTTTTAAAATTTTAAAACAAGTGATTGGCGTTTTTCACAATTATGGTAGCAGAGGATGGTTAAAACACCTCACTGCCGGTGCCTCAGTGGAATCAGGGTGAGGACTGCGCGCCCTGCCCAGTTTGGCAGCCTCGCTCTGTGTTCTCCTGCTGTGACCGACAGATGCAGGTTACGATCAATGGACAAAAGGAGGCAATAAAACAAAGAAATGGGAAAAGATTCCCTAAAACCGCGGTAGTTAGCCCCTAAGACTAAAGTGTACACGAAGACAAAGACCCAAGGTAAAGGACAGGTAAGTACTGGTTTGGACGGGGCGGTTAAGGGGGGGGATGAATGTGTGTGAATGAGAGGCAGCTGGTTATCCCAGACCTGCTAAGCGAGTGCGGAGTCTCCCATGCTGCGTTTCCGTTCTTTCGCGAGAAAGACGGCCAGTAAAGAGACGAAGTGAGTGATAAGAAGAGTGAGAGAATCCCCCCCAGGGAAACTGGGACTGAGTTTTAGAGAAGGGGTGGGACCCCTAGGAAGTAAAAAAAAAAAAAAAAAAAAAAAAAAAAGTCTGCTGGGTTGAGGGATTATCCCAAGAACACCCAGGGTTTTGCTGGATTGAGGTTATGCCCAAGAACATCTAGGGTTGGACAACACAGCTGGATTGAGGGGATATCCAAGAGCACCGGGACTGTCCAGTAACACCTAAAATTGTAATAGGTGATTTGAAAGTAAAAGGTACCTTATTGTTGTTTTGTTGTGTGAGAGTGAGTCACACACAAAATCTGCCTGTTTCCCCGGGCGGGTGGGGGCTGTGGCAAAGTGTGTGCGACCTGCAAATAGGCCATTGTTTCCCCGGGCGGGTGGGGGCTGTGGCAAAACGTGTGCGACCTGCAAATAGGCCATTGTTTCCCCGGGCGGGTGGGGGCTGTGGCAAAACGTGTGTGTGTGACATGCAATTCAGCCCTTTTCCTCCCGGCGTGTGGGTGGGGGGGGGTGCAGTAGTGAAGTGTAAGTGACACGCAAATTAGCCTCATAGGTGGATCGGCACCTGAGGCGACCAGATTCTGAGCCCTTCTCAGAGGCCCAGCTATACTGGAACCCAGAGACCAAACCAAAGGCGAGGGGGAGGACACACAAAGCCACGATTCTCTGACGACAGGCTTCATGTCCTAAGAGTGTGAAAGAGTGTGTAAAAGTGAAGGAGGAATGAAGTAAGAGTAGATGGAAGAAAGCACATGTAATGTTGGCTGTTATATCTCCTTAGAGGGAGGTGTATTATATTTGTGTGCGATAGAAGGGATTTTTGTGTGTGTGCATAGATAGAAGTGGTCTTTAGGTTGTAAGAGAAAGTGAAAAACAGAGGTGAGGGACGAATAGATAAAATCTTGAAAAATGGGACAGAAAAACAGTAAGTTGGATACAAGGAAGAAAAAAGTCTAAAAAATTATCAACAGAAATACCTCAAGATAGCCTTCTCGGCATTATGTTAGCTCACTGGGATAAACACCCTTGTACAAAAAAAAAGGAAAAGGTAAAGATGATACAATTTTGCATGATAGAATGGGCAGAGAAGGAAATAAGATCTGACCACGTTTATTGGCCCAGATATGGCTCTTTTGAGAACTGGATTTGTCAGGCTCTAAATATATTTGTAAATTCAAAAGAACCGTTTAATCCTGAAGAAAGAGAATATGCCACATGTTGGACAGGAGATTTTAGGAGAATAAAAATCTTTAATGTATCAGAAACCCCCGAGATGAAATGAGAAAAGAAAAAGGGGAAAGAAAAGGGAAGGGAACAAGAAGAAAAGAAGGAAAAAGAGTAGGATCCTTTGCAGGCTTTGCCCCCTCCGTTCCCGCTCGCGCTTTCGCCGTTCGCGGCTGAGCCCCCTGTCCCAGGTCCCGCTTCAGCCCGCCTGCCACTAGCGCGGGCTCGCAGCCCGCAACAGCCCCGCCTGCCCCGGTTCCCGTCCCGAGCGCCGGTTCCCAGCCCGCGGCAGCTGCATCGGTCCCCGCATACACCCCATCCTCGGCCCCGCCGGTGAATTCGTCTGCCCCGGCCGCCTGGTCTGCGGCCACCCTGGGGGCCGTGCCAGGGGTCCCTCCTAAGGAGTGGTCTAGGGCCGCAGCCCCGACCGTGCCGGGGGTCCCGTCGGTCCCAGCCGTCCTATCTCCGATCGCTTCCCCCACTGCCCGATCCCCGGCTCCCCTGCCCGTGCCGGCTGCGCTGGGCGCTGCCGCCACTCCTTTGTCTCTGCCGGGAGCCGCTGAATCAGCCGCCATTAGCCCCGTGCAGGCTGCCCACGCTCCCCTCTGGTATCCCCCAGAACTGCCCCCTCCTCTGCCGGTCCCGGCAGCAAACCCCGCCTACGCTCCGCCCTTGGAGGACCAAGCCTCGGCACTATGCCCTGCCCTCACCGCCCTTCCTGCCCTGAGCTCCGTTCCCTCGGTAACCACAGCGACAGCTCAGAGAAACGACTTCTCCCTAGAAATGCCTTACCGAATCACTAGAAGTTCACTTAAAAGACAGCCCTCTCTGGATTCTTTCTCAAAACACGGGAAAAAGACTGCAGAGGATGAAAACCAAAAATGGGATAAAGAAATTAGTCTATTCCCACTGAGAGAAGTCCCAATGGGGGGGGGGAGTGGAACAGGGTTTGTAAATGCCCCTTTGACTTCTTCTGAGGTCAGAAATTTTAAAAAAGAAATCAAAGGAATTTTAGAAGATCCTATCGGCACAGCTGAACAACTAGACCAGTTCTTAGGTCCAAATATTTATACTTGGGAAGATATGCAGTCTATAATGAAAATAATATTTTCTCAGGAAGAAAGGCAACTAATCAGAGCAGCTGGAATAAAAGTTTGGGAAAAAGAGAACCCACAAGGGCCCCCCGGAGAAGACAAAATGCCAACTGCACTTCCTGAGTGGGATCAAAATAATGAGGAAGGGAGGAAACACATGAATAAATATCGTAATTTAATAATCAAGGGAATAAAAGAGGCAGCACCCCAAGGGCAAAATGCTAAAAAAGCTTTTGAGGCACAGCAAGAAAAAGAAGAATCTCCAACTGAATGGTTGGACAGACTTAGGAAAAATATGAAACAATATTCTGGAATAGACCCTGAAAATGATGTGGGAAAAGCTTTGTTAAGGATTAACTTTGTTACTAATGCCTGGCCAGATATTAGACAAAAATTAGAAAAAATTGAGGATTGGCATAATAAATCATTAGATGACTTATTAAAGGAGGCTCAGAAAGTTTATGTCCGAAGAGATGAAGAGAAAGCTAAACTGAAAGCAAAACTTATGGCAGTCACCATGCGAGAAAACAATTTCCAAAAAAATCAAAACCATACAGGCACTACTTTTAAAGATAAAATTAATAGAGACAGGGAAAAGGAGAAAAATAGAATCCCAATACAAACCAAGTCTCAGCAGCATTCCAGGAATGTCTGCTTTTACTGTGGGGGTGAGGGACATTATAGGAGAAATTGTCCTAAGCAGGTAATAGATCTGAAAATCTTCAAAGAGATGAGCACAGAGGAGGAATAGGGAGGTCAAAGGCTCTATTTTTTAAGAGACAAATACCATCTAGAGCCTGTGATAACTCTGAAAGTGGGTCCCCAAGAAGAAGAATTAGAATTTGTAGTAGATACAAGGGCAGAAAGAACCTGCCTGCTAAATGTACCCAAAGGTTATAGTGTGAGTAAAGATACTGCAAAAGTAACAGGGGCAAAAGGAGAAACTTTTACAGTTCCAGTCATTAAAGATGTAGTAATTGAAGGGGAAACTAAAATTTGGATGGGAGATGTTTTATTGGTTCCAAAGGCAGGTAGCAACTTACTAGGAAGAGACTTACAAGTGAAATTAGGAATAGGGGTTATACCAGAAGATGGGAAAATGACAGCTAAAGTTTTAAAATTAGGCCAAGAGGATAAAAAAAAAAATTAACAAGGAAGTTTGGGCTGGGGAAGGAAATTGGGGAGGATTAAATATTGACCCTATAAGTGTTACAATAGAGAGAGAAGATTGTCCCATACGTGTACGTCAATACCCCATATCTTTAGAGGGACGGGAAGGTTTGAAGCCAGTAATAGAAGGACTAATAAAGGATGGGACATTAGAACCTTGCATGTCTCCCCATAATACCCCTATTCTCCCAGCAAAGAAGCCTGATGGGAGTTATAGACTAGTACAAGATTTAAGGGAGGTTTACAAAAGAACTCGGTCTCGTTACCCGGTGGTACCCAATCCCTATACACTTCTAAGTAAAGTTCCACCCCAGCATCAGTGGTTTAGTGTAGTGGATCTTAAAGATGCTTTTTGGGCCTGTCCACTAGCCGAGGAGAGCCGAGATATCTTTGCCTTTGAATGGGAGGATCCAAAAACTGGAAGAAAGCAGCAATTAAGATGGACGAAATTACCGCAGGGGTTCACGGAATCTCCAAACTTATTTGGGCAAGCTTTAGAAAAAGTACTGCAAGCCTTCTCCACTCCTCCTAGAATACAAATTATCCAATATGTGGATGATCTTTTACTATCTGGGGAAGATGATGCTGAAGTTAGAGAAGCTACAATAAAACTTTTTAATTTTCTGGGAGAAAAAAGATTAAGGGTATCAAAAGAGAAACTGCAATTTGTAGAACTAGAAGTAAAATATCTTGGACACTTGATAAGTAAGGGTAGTCGAAGGCTCAGTCCAGAGAGAATTGCAGGAATTCTATCCCTTCCACCTCCCTCTTCAAAGAGGGAAATCAGAAAACTACTTGGATTGTTGGGATATTGTAGATTATGGATTGAGGGGTACACACAGGCAGTAAAATTTTTGTATGAAAAATTGACAGAGGGAGATAATATAAAATGGACCAAGGAAGATGATGATAAATTAGAAAAATTGAAGTTAAAATTAGCCTCAATACCAGCTTTAAGTTTACCTTCACTAGAAAAACCCTTTCATCTGTATGTGAATGTAGAACAGGGGGTAGCTCATGCAGTTCTGGTCCAGGAGTGGGGAGGAGTAAAGAGACCAGTAGCTTATTTATCAAAGATGTTAGACCCAGTGAGCCACGGCTGGCCAGTATGTATTCAAGCTATAGCCGCTACTGCAATCCTAGTAGAAGAAAGTCGTAAACTTACTTTTAGAGGTAAACTAATTGTGTGCACACCTCATGCGGCTCGAAATGTGTTAAATCAGAAAGCAGAAAAATGGTTGACAGACTCTAGAATGTTAAAATATGAAGCAATCTTGATAGATAGTGATGATCTGACATTAGAGGTAAACAGGAGTTTAAATCCAGCTCAATTCTTATATGGAGAACCAGCAGATAACCTAATACATAACTGTTTAGAAATTATCCAATACCAAACAAAAGTTCGGGGGGATCTTGAAGAACAAGCCCTTTCAGAAGTGGAAATAATCTATGTGGATGGTTCCTCCAGATGTCTACAAGGAAAAAGAATGTCAGGTTATGCAGTAGTTGATGGAAAAAACATGCAAACTATTGAAAAAGGAAAATTACCTTCAAACTGGTCAGCTCAAACTTGTGAATTATATGCTCTAAAAAAGGCACTGGAATATTTAGCACACAAGAAAGGAACTATATACACTGATTCGAAGTATGCTTTTGGAGTAGTACATACTTTTGGAAAAATTTCGGAAGAAAGAGGACTACTTAACTCAAGAGGAAAAGGATTAGTACATGAAGGACTTATTTTAGAGATTTTAGAGGCATTAAAACTACCTGAAGAAATAGCTATAGTACACATTAAGGGACACCAAAAAGGAGTAACCCCAGAAATAAGAGGAAATAATTTGGCAGATCAGGAAGCTAAGGATGCAGCAGAAAATGGAGCTGAAAGAGTCATGTTAATATTAACTCCAAATGAGGAAAAATTGGAAACCCCAAAGTTTAGTGAAGCAGAGAAAAAAAAGAATTAAATAAGATAGGAGGAGAACAGGCTGAATCAGGGAAATGGAAACTTCCTGATGGAAGACAATTACTTAATAAAATACTGGCTAGAAAAATATTAGAAGATATGCATCAGAAAACCCATTGGGGTACTCAGGCCTTGTGTGATCATTTTTTAAGGAACTATGGATACATTAGGATTTTTGGAGTAGCAAAGCAAGTAACTGAAAAATGTATAACTTGCCAAAGGATAAACAAGAAGGTAATGAGAAAAACAACCTTAGGAAGTCGTGAGTTAGCTCTTCGACCATTTCAAAGTATCCAAGTAGATTTTACTGAACTTCCTCAAGTACAAAGATAGAAGTATTTATTAGTAATAACAGACCATTTAAACCATTGGGTAGAAGCAGTTCCCACTACCAAGGCCTCAGCCAACATGGTAAGTAAGACCCTTTTAGAACAAATTATTCCCAGATATGGGAATAATAATATAAATTGGGGTTCGATATCCCCAACTCCCATCTTGTGCTCAGGTGGCTGGCCCATATGTTTCTAGTATGCATTCAGGGGGCCATTCCTCATCTCCTCATTTTAGGAATCCTCCAATCAATTCTCTTCTGTTTCTCTTTAGATCCTCATAAACTGGTATCCCTAATTGATCTCTATCAGGTCCTGGTAAAAGAAAAAATCCTTAGCTTCCTGATCTGCCAAATTATTTCCTCTTATTTCTGGGGTTACTCCTTTTTGGTGTCCCTTAATGTGTACTATAGCTATTTCTTCAGGTAGTTTTAATGCCTCTAAAATCTCTAAAATAAGTCCTTCATGTACTAATCCTTTTCCTCTTGAGTTAAGTAGTCCTCTTTCTTCCGAAATTTTTCCAAAAGTATGTACTACTCCAAAAGCATACCTCAAATCAGTATATAGTTCCTTTCTTGTGTGCTAAATATTCCAGTGCCTTTTTTAAAGCATATAATTCACAAGTTTGAGCTGACCAGTTTGAAGGTAATTTTCCTTTTTCAATAGTTTGCATGGTTTTTCCATCAACTACTGCATAACCTGACATTCTTTTTCTTTGTAGACATCTGGAGGAACCATCTACATAGATTATTTCCCCTTCTGAAAGGGCTTGTTCTTCAAGATCCCCCCGAACTTTTGTTTGGTATTGGATAATTTCTAAACAGTTATGTATTAGGTTATCTGCTGGTTCTCCATATAAGAATTGAGCTGGATTTAAACTCCTGTTTACTTCTAATGTCAGATCATCACTATCTATCAAGATTGCTTCATATTTTAACATTCTATAGTCTGTCAACCATTTTTCAGCTTTCTGATTTAACACATGTCGAACCGCATGAGGTGTGCACACAATTAGTTTACCTCTAAAAGTAAGTTTACGACTTTCTTCTACTAGGATTGCAGTAGCGGCTATAGCTTGAATACATACTGGCCAACCGTGGCTCACTGGGTCCAACATCTTTGATAAATAAGCTACTGGTCTCTTTACTCCTCCCCACTCCTGGACCAGAACTGCATGAGCTACCCCCTGTTCTACATTCACATACAAATGAAAGGGTTTTTCTAGTGAAGGTAAGCTTAAAGCTGGTATTGAGGCTAATTTTAACTTCAATTTTTCTAATTTATCATCATCTTCCTTGGTCCATTTTATATTATCTCCCTCTGTCAATTTTTCATACAAAAATTTTACTGCCTGTGTGTACCCCTCAATCCATAATCTACAATATCCCCACAATCTAAGTAGTTTTCTGATTTCCCTCTTTGAAGAGGGAGGTGGAAGGGATAGAATTCCTGCAATTCTCTCTGGACTGAGCCTTCGACTACCCTTACTTATCAAGTGTCCAAGATATTTTACTTCTAGTTCTACAAATTGCAGTTTCTCTTTTGATACCCTTAATCCTTTTTCTCCCAGAGAATTTAAAAGCTTTATTGTAGCTTCTCTAACTTTAACTTCATCTTCCCCAGATAGTAGAAGATCATCCACATATTGGATAATTTGTATTCTAGGAGGAGTGGAGAAGGCTTGTAGTATTTTTTTTTTTTTTTATCTAAAGCTTGCTCAAATAAGTTTGGAGATTCCGTGAACTCCTGCGGTAATTTCGTCTACCTGAGCAGTCCCTGTGGTTACCAAGGGAACGGAGCTCGGGGCTGCAAGGGGGGAAGGGAAGGGCATAGCGCCGAGGCTTGGTCCTCCAAGGGCGGAGCGTAGGCGGGGTTTGCTGCCGGGACAGGAGGAGGGGGCAGTTCTGGGGGATGCCAGAGGGGAGCGTGGCTAGCTTGCATGGGGCTGGTGGCAGTTGAGTCAACGACTCCCGGCAGAGACAAAGGAGCGGCGGCAGCGCCCAGCGCAGCCGGCTCAGGCAGGGCAGCCGGGGATCGGGCAGTGGGAGAGGCGATTGGAGATAGGACGGCTGGGACTGACGGGACCCCCGGCACGGTTGGGGCTGCAGCCTTAGACCACGCGTTAGGAGGGGCCCCCAGCACGGCCCCCAAGGCGGCTGCAGACCAGGCGGCCGGGGCAGACAAATTTACCGGCGGGGCCGGGGCTGGGGTGTATGCGGGGACCGGCGCAGCTGCCGCGGGCTGCGAACCGGCGCTCGGGACGGGAACCGGGGCAGGCGGGGCTGCCGGAGGCTGTGAGCCCGAGCTGAGGGCGGGCGGGGCTGAAGCGGGACCTGGGACAGGGGGCTCGGCCGCGAACGGCGGAAGCGCGAGCGGGAACGGAGGGGGCAAAGCTTGCAAAGGATCCCACTCTATTCCCTTCTTTTCTTTTTGTTCCCTTCCCTTTTCCCTTTTTCTTTTCCTGTTTCGTCTCGGACATTTCTGATACATTAAAGATTTTTATTCTCCTAAAGTCTCCTGTCCAACGTGTGGCATATTCTCTTTCTTCAGTGTGATATATGTCCTAAAGTTAATTCTTGTTGATAGATAAAAATGTAATATCATCTAAATAAATGTAAGTTTTGTTTTAATCCAACAAACTATGAGTCAACTCAGGGGAAAGCAGCTCAGAAAAGGTGCAGGAATTTCTCTCGCTTGAAAGGACAAGGGAGGGGGAAGCACGAGACATAACATAATTAAGAATTACCAGGAGGGAGACACAAACATGTTTTGGCTACAAATTGTTAAAAAGGAATGTAACATCTGCTCTGAAGTTACTTCATGTTAAAAGAATATAAATTGTAATACTGAATGTGTTATAAATTGCACGACTCAAGATTTAGTCCCAATTAGAATTTTATTTATTACAGCAAGCGGGGCATAAGCAAATACAGCGCTGGGCGACAGGGGGTCTGCACCCCGCCAACTGCCGCACGGTTACGGTTTTTCAGTTCTGTTTTATACAGTTCTTTTCTTCTGTTATCGGTCGGTTTATCTTGGTGCTAGGAGACCGTCTTCTATCTTCTGAAAACAGTTACAGTTCCTTCTCCTGGAACTCAAAAGCCTTGTTAAGCAATAGCACATGTGTCTAAAAAGTCCTGAGTCATCTTGTGTTTGCAAGTTTTAAAAGTCATGAGTCATCCTGTGTTTGCAAGTTTAAAGGTTCTCTTAAAAGTCATGAGTCATCCTGTGTTTGCAAGTTCAATGAACAAAGCATTAACCCGTTACAATCCCCCCTTTTTCTTTCAGCCTAAATTTGTTCATTGAATCTTTTTAATTTTTGTCTGGCCTATTCTAATTTTTCATCTTCTGAGGTAGAAGATATGAGACTATTGATCACCTTGAAGATTAAACAGCGTAGGATCTTGAACGCTATTGTTACAAGGAAAAGAATAACAAGATACAACAAAATTGTTTTAACTATAGAAGTCTACCACCCTGTAAGTCGCTACTTTTTTGATCTAGTCCTCAGATTCTTGCTTCACTTGTCTGATCACGCTGTTCATGCTTCAAAGGGCAGCATGGATGTTTGGAGCCTTTGAGGTCACGTTTAGGCAACACAGTCTTTGAAATTCCTGGCATTCATATCTATGAAGTAACAAGAGATAATCTATAGCAGCACGGTTCTGGAGAGTGGCCTGTCTGGTAATTTCCTTATCTTCTAGGAGAGAGCTGATGGTGGTGGACGTTAAATTTGCCTGTTTGACTACCCAGCATTCTAGATGGCTTAATTCACCTAGAGCCTTGGCTGCTGCAACCCACAGAAGGAACAGGGACACAGCGACTCTTTTTGACTTGGCCTAATGAAAAATTTCTGAATTACAATTTGGATCCAATTGGTCAGCACTTTTCTTTTGAATTTTGTTTGCTGATTTGTTTTTTGTGAGTCCATTCACCAATCAAAGTTTGGTTGGGTGTCAATACAGACAACAGCCCTATGGTACATGGCCCTCCTAAAAGCCGAGACAGAATTCCTGCCCATAATGGAATTCCTACCAGACAGGTGGACATAGGATTTTCTGTTGATGCAGTGGACAAACATATGTTTTCTTGTAGAAGTGTCTGTGCCAGGGTCACCCAGACATTTTGATGCAGCTGAGGGATGATCCATGCAGCTGCCAGACTGTTCAGCAACAATAAGATGACAACTTGTATGGGGTTCATCACAGGGTTGAGTGTGAGGTAGGCTTTCTCTAAAAAGAAAAACAAACTTTTTTAAAACATGTTAAAAGTTTCTGTTTCTGCCGGAAGGAGTCCACATCTAGGAAGAGTCTTTTTCTTCTATCCGGCGGCGTCTTCTTTTGGATGCAACAGCTACTTGCCTCTTGTCCCCTTCTGCTGGAGCTGGATTTTTAGGGACAAAAGGTTTCCCTACTTCTGGGGAATCCACCGAGGGCCTGAGGGAGTGGCCACATAGGCATAGCCACGACCCCAGGTTACGAGCTCATAGGGATCTTTGGTTTCCTAAGTTTCTGGATCCCTAATCATGACCAGTGGACACTGAGACAATTTGAACTGATTGCCACTGTTAAAATGGCATACCACTGGTGGACTCATGTTTTCAAATGAACAGTTCAGAAAATTGACGGTAAACATGGCTTTGCGGAGTTTCTCATGTGGAGACATTTACACAGTCGTACTACTCTGTCTAGCCAGGACCTGTTTGAGCGTCTGATGTGCTCGCTCAACCACAGCTTGACCTGTGGGGGAGTGAGGGATGCCAGTTTTATGTTCCACTCCCCACTGCTGGACAAACTCTAGGAACTCCTTGGACGTGTACGCTGGGCCGTTATCAGTGCTGATTTCTTTTGGAATCCCTAACATTGAAAAAGCTTGCACTAGGTGTTTCTTGGCATGTTCAGTCTTTTCCCCTGCATGGGCAGAGGCAAACACTGCACTTGAATATGTGTCAATGCTTACATGAACATATTTGAGGTGTCTAAAACTAGGAATGTGTGTGAAGTCTGTCTACCATACTTCACAACTCCCAAGGCCCCGGGGGTTAACTCCCATACCCATCGATGGCATCGCCTGGACCTGGCAGCTGGGACAGGTGGCCACAATGGCTCCAGCCTGGCTCCGTGTTAGCTGAAACTGATGGATCAGGCCTGGCACATTCTGATGGTATTGTTAGTGACTCAGCTTTGCCTATTGGAAGATATCAGGGAGACGTGCCTTTTCAACAGGTGCAGCAAGGGAATCTGCCTGACGATTCCCCTCTGCAACTTCACTTGGCAAATCCATGTGTGATCTTACATGCATCACATAGAACGGATGTTCTCGATGAGAAATTAAATAAATTAGCTTTGAAAGCAATCTGAAGAGATGCTCATTGTCAATTTCTTTGAGCACAGCCTGCTCTGCTCTGGACACTACCCCCGCCACGTAAGCAGAGTCTGTTACCAAATTAATTGGTTCCGAGAACTTCTCAAAGGCTCTTACCACTGCAGCTAGTTCAGCCACTTGGGGGGGATCCTTCCACAAACTCCACATCAGCTTCCCAATGCTGAGTCTAAGGATTTCTCTAAGTCATCACTGACTTGTGGGAAGCCCCGGATGCGTCCGTGAACACTGTGAGAGCCTTGAGTGGTCTCTGACTCCTCTTCTCACGAGGAATGAGGTGGAATTCCTCATTGAGCAACTTGTGAGACGGGGCATGGACTGATATTTGTCCCCTGTAGCTGTCCAGAGATAACTGGAGACTGGCATTGCTCTGGAGCAAATGCTCAAACATCTCTTTGGTCAATCTCTTGGGAGAGTTCCTTCCCTCCTTAGAAAGTTTGACCAGAAGGTGAATACATGTAAAGTCACAACCAGCTAGCTCACACAATCTCACCCTTGCCTTCTGAATCAGTTGAGCTATCAACTCTTGTGGCTCAATGATGGTCTTGGATCTTTGGTGAGAGAGGAAGACCCACTCTGTGATCAAGAGTGAATCTCTCTGCCCCTCGATCCATTGAAAAATCAAACCATGCAAATGTGGCAGTTTTCCTAGAACAATGAATTGGAAAGGTATGTTTGGCTCACATCGATGAGCCTGCCTCTCTGATAAGGCCTTCTGTACCTTTTTGATTGCTGTCTTTGCCTCTGGGGTCAGTTCCCTGGGAGAAACCAGCTCCCTCTCCCCCTTCAATAAATTGAAGAGAGGGTCTAAATCTTCATTTGTGAGGCCTAGCCAAGGTCTTACCCAATTCAAAGACCCACACAAGGAGTGGAGATCTGCTAGGGTTTTGGGATTACACTCAATTTCCAATTTCTGCGGAACAATGGTCCTTGCAGCTATTTGTAGACCCAGGTACTTCCAAGGTGGCATCCTTTGAACTTTATCTTCTATTCGGTTCTATGTGGTTAACTTTCATGTCTTGTGAAATGTTTTGCAGGCCCACTGTAATTACTGTCTAATCAGTAGATGTTTCTGGTTTTCTGGGCAGGCTTTGGCGAAGTGTCCTGGCCTTTTGCAGTGGTGGCAGATGATGTGCTGCAGCTGGTCTGATGACATTGGTTGCCTCCTTGCTCCTGGTGCTGCAGCTGCCACAGGCTTTGGGTGTGTCAGTCCTGGATTCCTTTCAGATGCACTGAAAAGCTCTACTTTCTTGGTACAGGCTTCTATCATCTGTGCGAGACTAGGCGATGGGTCAAGGGGAAGGCTAAGAATGATTCTACGACAGGTCCCATTACCATTCTTCTGAGCTATCTCTTTAATCAATTCTGCCTGTACCTCTGGTTCTTGCACTTGTCTTTCTACTTGACTTCTCAGACGGTCTACAAACTGTAAGAAATTCTCGGAAGGAAACTGTTTAATGTTAACATAACTGGTCTTTATCTCAGGTGATGGAATCTGATAAAAAGTCTTTTCTGCAGCATTACAGATCTTATTTAAAACTGACTTGGATAACAACCGAATTTGCTCATTCGCACAGCACTAGATAAATCACTTTCACCGCACAAATGATCATGTGTGATGTCATTGTAATCGCTGTCCTGAGCATCAGGAGTTTGCTGAATTTCCTGCAATACTGTTTTCAACGTTTTTTTTCCATAATCCTTCTTATAGGTCATACTCTGAGGGAGTTAATAGGCATCTGAATAAATCTTTAATGTCACTGGGTACCATCTCATTTGAATTGAAGGTAGCTTTCATCATGCTCTTAAATATTTCACTGGATTTCCCAAATTGTTTCTGCATTTTACACAGCTCTTTTTTTTTTTTTTTTTTTATCTTGGCATGAAAAAGGCAAATACTCTCTACGCACGTGTCTTTTGTCTACATATACTACAGGAGCCACAGATGTATGCTCTCTTCATCATTATTTTGAGTTGCTAAAAATCCTGCTGCTTCTCTATTGCCCAGGCAGCTAGAGGGTGTTGTCCCACCTCCTCCCTGGGATCTAGCAACAGGCAGTTCCTTCCTCCTCCCCTGGGGTCCAGGTTAGGCTGCTCTTTAGCCCTTGCTGCGGGGGACCACCCCTCCCCCCCTCCGCTGCTGCGGGCTGGCAGCCGCCCTTCATTATCTATCCCCCCATCCGCGCTGGGAGTAGCGGTTGTAAGGCACCCTCCCCTCTCCCTCTTCGCGCGGCCGCTGGGAGGGAGGGGGAGGCACTGGGGAGAAGGGTGAGGTGGGGGATTTGGTGAGAGATCCGCCATCGGGGATGACCGCGTGGTGCGAGCCTCCTAGGGTCTCATCCACGTGGCCAGAGCCCCGAGAGGAAGAAAAAAAAATTGCATCTTGCTGAGAGAAAACAGGTGGGAGAGGAGGGTATAAGGACGATGGGTGGGTTTGAGGAGCAGAATCCAGTACGGAATCAGGGAATCCCTGCTTCTCGGGAACAGGGAATTGCTGAGAGGTTTTGCATGGCTGTCTGCTGTTTTCTGCTTCTAACAGCTTCTTGCGTACTTGTAAGAATATTGGAATAAATAAAGAAATTTTGTTTTCCCCATTTTCAACTTTTAAAGTTATTAATTTTCCCACATCATCCCAAAATGAAACAGAATTTATATCTTGTAGAGTACTGTCTGGAATCTCAGCTGACAGCCAGGAAATAAATTTGATTAAGAGCTTATCAGGAAATTTTAGACTTGTTGAAATGTTTTAAAGTTGTTTAAAAGCACTCTTTTGATTTCTCGATAAACGTATGCTCATGTTTCTGATGTTTTAAAAGGCAAACTGTTCGAAAAATCTTAACCCCTTGATTTATTAAAGAAATATGGGTATTGATCTAGTATCGATACCCAACTGTGACGGACAAAAACTCTCTAACAGTTTAAAGTTAGAAAGTGTATGTTTATTACGGCCGGGCAGCACGCGGGATAGTTCCCTAATTCGCACTGCGAAATTCACAGGTAATTACAAAGTCTTTTATTCACAAAAGTGTTGAATATCCAAAATACAAATGCATATTCATACCCCTGTCACCTCCCATTCCTCGCTTCGTATGCTAATTGGCAAAAAGGCTATTAAGCATGCGTACTTTGTTTCTTAAAATGAGTCGGGGGTCTATTTTGGGGAGGGGTCACCTAAAATGAGGAAGTAAAATGAGTCTTCCTCGTCCTGACCTTTCTACCTTTTCAATGCATTCGTGACAAATGATTCCTTGGTAGAACTTACAGTTTCCTGTGTTCAACGGATCCTTTAAGCAGGAAATCTGCAGCTATCTTATGTCTTATTTACCACATTCTGTTTTTCATGACAAGGACAACTACATAAACATAAACCTGACAAGAAATGAGTTACAAGATCCAGGGTAGCTTATCTAAGATCCGGCTTCTGTTAACTGCGAACAAAGATTACCTATCTACTTCAGCTAGTTCAGCAACTTATTATCTTAACTTTCCAAAAAAATCCTTAGTTCCTCAAAATTAACGTCTCATTCACCACTTCTTCTTTGAAATGAGTAAATTCTTTTACTCAGTATACAGAGTCTTCCTCATCTATCCAAGCTGTACAGCTAGTGTCTCTCAAGACCAAGCCATACGCCTTTGACAGTGATGTTAAAGCTGCCACTCATCGTAGCATCCTCCAGTTCCAAACAAGTATTACAATGGATAACACTAAACTTATGCTGACCAAAATAAGCAACACAACTATAGGGTGGATTAAGGTATTCAATATTCCGGTTGCTGTTGGTGACCACCCAAAAAGCACATCCCACCAATGATGAGACAAATGTTCCTCAAGCCTTTTAAAAACGCCTTTGATGGTCTCTGTGTCATGGTGTATAGTAATTTGAGCAACTAAGTCAAATTCATTCACCCTCTAATGTCCCTTCACATATGTATCCTAATTGTCTCCTTACAGTACAGGGCTCTAGATTAATAGTTTGCCGCTTTCCTTTAATTTCTTGGGCCCACATTCTGTGTTCAGAAGGGTACAATACAGTTCCCTCATGGTTTAATCCTAAGGGGACTATTGGGTGTATTAAGTCCACTGAGGCATCGTGTATAGTTTTCTTCCCTCCCACTAGCTTGCATTTGTGACTTTTAGTATCTTGTTTAAAGCCTTACGAGAGTAAGGATCATAGGCTCTTCCTTGGCCCTGGTATATCCCAGTCACATTATACCTTTGTGGTATTGCATTGACTCCTGTTATGGTTAAGGTAATTACTACAATAGTTACAACTTTCCACATAATGTCCAAAATAACTCAGTCCATTTATTCGTTGTTCCGAGTGAGCTTCAGCTTCAGTTCGTTATCGCCTGGTGTGGCTTTCCAAATTCCTTCTGGGGCTTTCTTCACTCGGGAGTGATGGATCCAGGCCTTCTGTTCTTGGATCTTGATTGCAGTGAAGGTAGTGAGGAGCACCTGGAATGGCCCTTCCCACTGTGGTTCTAAGGTTTTTTCTGCAAAAGACTTAACATACACATAATCCCCAGGTTGTACATCATGTACTGGCCCATCTAGTTCTCTGTTTTGAGTTCCAGCCACATACTTCTCAATTTCTCTAAGTTGTTTATTTAGGGCCACCATATATCCATGTAGGGTTTCTTCCCCTACTTGAATGGATGCTGTTCCCTCTTGAACTGCATATGGCCTTCCATACAATATTTCAAAAGGGCTTAGTTTCCCTTTTGCTCTTGGTTTTGTCCGAATTCGCAACAAGGCCAATGGGAGAGCCTGAGGCCAGGGCAGATTTGCTTCTTGCCCTAATCTCACAATTTGTTGTTTAATCAAATGGTTCATCTTTTCCACCTGGCCACTTGATTGAGGGTGGTATGGGGTGTGCAATTCCCAGTCTATTCCCAGGTGGTGATTTATTTGCTGCACAATTTTCGAAATAAAGTGTGGTCCCCTATCTGAGGATATGGTGGCTGGAACTCCAAATCGTGGTATTATTTCTTGCAACAGCGCTTTGGTCACCTCTCGGGCCTTAGCTGTCCTGGCAGGAAAGGCTTCTGGCCATCCTGAAAAGGTATCAGTTAACACCAATAGGTAACGATACCCTCCCTTCCTGGGCAGTTCTGTAAAATCAATTTGCCATTGTTGCCCAGGTCCACAACCTTTCCCAATTTGTCCCACTTTAGGCTTTGGGGTATTTTTAGGGTTAGTTCGGAGGCAAAGACTACACTGACGAGTTACTTGTATCACTGTGCCCTGCAATTTCCTGGCCATGATTCTTTCTTTCAAATGGTTATACAGGGCATCTATTCCCCAGTGTGTTTTCTCATGTTCCCTCTGTACTAATGACCACAACAAATAGGAGGGTACTACAAGTTTCCCTTCTTCTGTTACAGCCCATCCCTCCTGATTATAACTTGCCTTTTCTACCTTGATAAGTTTCTTATCTTTCTTATTGTACACTGGATTACCTTCAATAGAAACTTTTCCATCTGGAATCAATGCTGCCTCAACAGCCTTATCGGGTACCTCACCTTTTGCTGCTTCTTTTGCCTCTCTGTCCGCCAGCATATTCCCTTCTTCCAATTCAGAGCTCACTTTTTGGTGTGCCTTTATGTGCATTACGGCTACTCTCAGGTAGTTGTATGGCATCTAATAGCCTCAGTATCTCTTGTGCGTGTTTAATACTCTTGCCTTGTGAATTCAGCAGTCCTCTTTCCTTCCAGATGGCTCCGTGAGCATGAACCACTCCGAATGCATACCTTGAGTCCGTGTAGATGTTGATCTCTTTTCCTTTTGCCAGCTCTAGGGTTCGGATTAAGGCAATTATTTCAGCCTTCTGTGCAGATGTATTAGTTGGTAATGGCCCAGACTCTATTACCTCTCTGCTTGTGGTAACTGCATACCCAGCGTGCCTTCTTCCACTGACGACATAGCTGCTTCCATCAGTAAACCAGGTCTCAGCATCCTCAAGCGGGGTGTCCTTCAGATCTGGGCGGCTGGAGTAGGTGGCTTCAATGGTCTCCAGGCAGTCATGGATCACTGGTTCTCCCGTACTCCCGCTGAGGAAGGAAGCTGGGTTCACAATGTTAGTTACCACAATTTCAACATCATCTTGTTCTACCAGTATGGCTTGGTACTTCAGAAATCTCTGTGGGGAGAGCCAATGTCCCCCTTTTGCCTCAAGGACTGCAGACATTGTGTGAGATACTAGCACAGTCATCTTCTGGCCTAGGGTGAATTTGCGTGCTTCTTGGATGTTTATTGCTACTGCTGCAACTGCTCTGAGGCACCCTGGCCATCCTTTAGCTGCTGTGTCCAGTTGCTTGGAAAGATAGGCCACTGCCCTCCGGTACGGGCCTAAGTTCTGTGCTAATATTCCCAAGGCAATCCCCTGCTTCTCATGAGAAAACAGGAAAAATGGTTTACTCACGTTTGGAAGTCCCAGGGCTGGAGCTGACATAAGGGCTTTCTTTAGTTGGTTGAAGGCTCGAGTTGCTTCTTTTGTCCACTGAAGATCTCTGCTCCCTTCCGTGATCAAGGCATACAGAGGTTTAACAAGCAACCCATAGTTATAAATCCACAGTCTGCACCACCCTGTCATGCCTAAAAAGGTTCTTAGTTCTTTCACTGTCTGAGGTTTTGGGGTCTGGCATATTGCTTCCTTGCGATCCTGCCCCAGAGTCCTTTGTCCA
This sequence comes from Hirundo rustica, assembly GCF_015227805.2. Classification (NCBI taxonomy): domain Eukaryota; kingdom Metazoa; phylum Chordata; class Aves; order Passeriformes; family Hirundinidae; genus Hirundo; species Hirundo rustica. The sequence continues at coordinate 1,469,794 of NC_053487.1, forward strand.
GCACTTACTTCGTAACCCAGGTAAATGACTGTTTGCCTCACCATTTGGGCTTTCTTCTGGGATACTCGATACCCCTGCAGGCCTAGAAAGTTTAGGAGGCTTACCGTCCAGTCCACGCATGTCTCCTGGGTCCGGGTAGCTATTAAGAGATCATCCACATACTGGAGTAACTGTCCTTCTCCTGGTGGAGGTTCCCAGGACTCTAAATCCTTGGCAAGCTGTTCCCCAAATATAGTGGGGGAGTTCTTGTACCCCTGCGGTAACACACACCATGTGAGCTGAGTTTTTCTTCCAGTTTTAGGGCTTTCCCACTCGAATGCAAAAATTTTCTGGCTGGCTTCATGGAGAGGGAGGCAAAAGAAAGCATCCTTTAGATCTAGAACAGTAAACCAAGTTAGTTCAGGTGTTAAACGGGTTAACAAGGTGTAGGGATTGGCAACCAGTGGATACAAGTCTTCAGTTACCTTGTTAACAGCCCTTAAATCTTGTACTAATCTGTATGACCCATCAGGTTTCTTTACTGGCAGAATAGGAGTATTAAAATCAGATTGACACTCTCTCAGTAGTCCTAGCTGCAGAAAGTTCTCAATAATTGGGCTAACCCCTTCTATATCTTCTTTCTTTAGGGGGTATTGTTTAACCCTTACTGGCTGTCCTCCTTCTTTAAGCCTGATTTGCACTGGTAGTGCATTCTTTGCTCTTCCTGGTATATTGGAGGCCCACACTCCTGGAAATACTTGATCCATTATTTTCCTAAAATTTTCCTTTTCACTTGCCACTTCAATTTCTTTGGTTATTAGCATTATGCTTAACAGTTCTACATATTGTTGATCCTTTACCTCCAAACTAATTTCCCCATTTTTGAATATTATTCTTGCTTCCAGCTGCTCTAGCAAATCTCTGCCCAAAAGTGCAGATGGAGCATTAGGCATGTATAAAAATCGATGGATGCCCCACTGTTTTCCCAATTTATACTTCAATGGTTTACAAAAATAAGCTCTTTCAGATTGGCCAGTTGCCCCCTTTACCATAACATAGTCATTGGTTACAGGTATTAGGGCCTTATTCAACACTGAAAATGTTGCCCCTGTGTCTACCAAAAATGTCACTTCTTTTTCTTTGTTCCCCAGTTTAACTATAACCAGAGGGTCCCCTAGGGTAGGGCCCTCCGGTCCCCTTCAGTCCTCTTTTACATGAGCAACTACTTTTTCCCTTTTCTGATCACCTTTTCTATGTTCATTACCCTTTCTTAATTCTGGGCACTGGTTTTTCCAGTGACCAAATTTCTTACAAAATGCACATTGATCTTTTCCTAGTCGGGGTGGTCCTTGTTTTGGTGGACCTTGCCCATGTTTCCCTTTTTCTCCTTCTTTTACTACTGCTGCTAGTTTCTTCATCCCTTGTTTATACCCTTCTTCCCGGTTACTAAAAACTCTCCAGGCCTCATCTAATAAAGTTTCTAAATTCCGCCTGTTTGGGCCCCGGATCTTCTGGAGTTTCCGCCTGATATCTCCTGTGGATTGTCCTAAAAATAAATTTATTAATTGCTGCGTTCCTTCATCAGATCCAGGATCCAGGGTGGTGTGTCGGCGCATTGCGTCTCGCAGGTGATCTAGAAATTCAGAAGGTGTTTGAGAGGGGCCCTGTTTGATAGCATATAAGGCTGACCAGTTTATGGTTTTGGGGATTGCTCTTTCTAGCCCTTTTACTATTAGTTCTTGGTATCTTTTTAACTGCCCTAACTCCTCATCATCATTAGGATCCCAGCCTGGGTCTTGAAGGGGAAATACATCTTTAATATCCTCCTGTGTTGTCCTACAATCATCTTCAGCCAGATCCCCAGCTACTTTCAAAACTAATTGCTTCTCAGTTTCTGTTAAGGCATCAAGTAGCAGTTGCAGATCTGCCCAATCAGGTGAATGCTGCTTAACCATAAACTTCATTTTCTTAGCAACCCCTATAGGATCACTTCGATAGCCCTTAGCAATCCTTTCCCAAATTTCTAAATCAATTGAGGAAAAGGGAACTTTAATCAGTTTTGTTTCCCCATCAGAGGTTATTGCTTGTCTTAGAGGTGCTTGTACGACAACTCTGGTTTGTTTTCGGGTCCTTGATGCTATAGGTCCTCGTGAGGGAATCTTAGGACCTGGTGAGAGGGGTTTAGGTTCATCCCACTCACTGTCACAGCTAGGCAGTGGTGGATCCCGAGGTTTAGGAGTGGGTGGAGAAACCCCTACCTCTTTTGCTGTCCTCCCTAAGGAAGATGAAGCTAAAGATGAAGTGGGGGGGGGGTTGGAGTCAATGATGGTTCTGAATTTGCATCCCCCACCACCCTCCTCCTTTCCTGCCTCCTAGGGGCTGGCTTAAGTATGTCTTCTGTCTCTTGTTCCAAAGCCTCTGCTTGGTAAACTTTGTTAGGATGGGTGCACCTCTGATTTATCGAGCAGGTACTACAACACCGTTTGGGCTTCCCTTTAGTAGCTTTATTATCCTTTTCAAGGGCTAATACTAAAGGATCAGATGGTGACCTCATTCCACAATCCCTTTGCCACTCGGGATGATTCTTGAGAGTGAAAAACATATCAGCATAAGCTACTTCTTGCCACTTTTGTTCACGCCGAAGGAAAAGCATCAATTGTAATAATGTCTCATAGTCCAGTGTACCGTTTACTGGCCACTTCACACCTTCATCAAGTTTATATAATGGCCACCATTGTGTACAAAGCTTAGCAAGCTCCCTCTTAGTTTCGGTACCACCACAGCCCACCAGTTCCTTCCAGTGTGTTAAGATACACCCTAAAGGGCTTCCTCTGGGAATCTCTTTGCTCTCATTTGCCCCCATGTTTAGAATCCCTTTTGGTCCAAGATGTTACAAAACACAAAGTAGACTACTTCAATTGCGCTTCTCAGCACCAAAAATTTATCGGCTATTTCTGCTAACTCTGGGCATAAGTTCTGCTTATGCTTATGCTCTCTGCTTTCTGCACACAATCAAAGCCTTTTCTTAGAGAGACCCAACTCCAAACACCAACCGTTTTAGGTTCGCAAAGAAAATAGCCAGGGGTCCCTCACGACCCCAAACACACTCCACTAGAAGTTTCAACAAGGTCTCGCCGAAAAATCCTACAGATTTCGGCCGGGACACCACACACAAATCCCTCCGTGAGAAGGAGGTGGGGGGGTAACCCTGATCCCATGCTGCCTCTCCACTCTGTGGTTAAGGACTACACCACTAGGACTTTAGAATATTGCCACACACACTCTAGCAACTGCAAGCCTCACAAACAAGCAAAAACTTTTTCCCTTTAACTAAAACACTCACTCGCCAAAAGAACTTCTTAGGGTTTTACAGGGAGTTTAGAGACACGGCCCGAGGCTGCAGAGCCTGGATTCCCCCGCGGTTACCTGGGAAACAAATCACCCCCTCACGATTGCTGGGGCTGGCTCAGGTTTCAAACCTCCTTACGCCGCTTGCTCCTTTTAGTTCAAAAACAAACAATTTAAACTTACACAAATACTTTTTTCACCTAACAAAACGTAAGCAAAATCTTGTTGCCAAAAGCACACGCTGTTCAAGCTCACACACAGTCTAATTCCCCTCCAGCACACAATCTGGATACAATACAAACACTTTAAATCCTTCCGCTCTTGGAAACAGAGGTATCCCTCCACTGATCAGGCGGGGAATTCAAAAGGTTTTTACAACTTCAAGCTTGCAAAACTCCTAAAACCATTTACACAGATTACTAACACACTCCAAAATCACACAAATCAAAACGCTTACACAAACTCCCACAGACCACGATACATACGGTGCACCAATAATTCTTCCACACCTGAAGACACAAACACACAAAACCACGAGACCACAGAACACGGATCCGTTCACACCACACACACTCCGTGCACTCGGGGCCGCAATCGGGATTTTCCGCGACTCACAACGGGACCCTTCGCACGGGCTCGCCACACGGATTACGGATTGTCAAGGTACCTTTGAACCACAAACTGTAACCGGAGCCACCACTGCTCCTAATACACAACAACAACACCGGTTATTTTACTGCCACCGCTGCCCCATCACGGGACATGGACTACCAAGTCATCTTTAAATTGCAAGATGACATAACAAAAAACCGGTTACCGCTGTCCCCACTACGGGACACGGACTACCAAGGCACCTTTAAACTGCAAGATGACACAACAAAGACAGGTTGCCGCTGTCCCCACTACGGGACACGGACTACCAAGGCACCTTTAAACTGCAAGATGACACAACAAAGGTTGCCGCTGTCCCCACTACGGGACACGGACTACCAAGGCACCTTTAAACTGCAAGATGACACAACAAAGACAGGTTGCCGCTGTCCCCACTACGGGACACGGACTACCAAACCACTGATACCAAGCTCCGCAGAGCTGTCACAACTTTTACAAACAAACCCAAGAGGCGTATGTTGTGCACGAGACGTCTCTCAGTGTCTTACCAACCGCCTATACCAAGGTACCTATTTTCAAATATAAACATACCTTTTGTCCGTAGTTCCAGCAGGTTCTGGTCTTTCCCCGGGTGGTCAGCAGGACCGCAGGAGCCCTCTTCCCAGAAAATTCCGGGTGGGCGCCCAGAGGGGTCCTGGACCCCGCTGGCCCCACGGCCAGAGAGAGCAGTCTCCTGGCTGGCTCGCCAAAATGATTTATTAAAGAAATATGGGTATTGATCTAGTATCGATACCCAACTGTGACGGACAAAAACTCTCTAACAGTTTAAAGTTAGAAAGTGTATGTTTATTACGGCCGGGCAGCACGCGGGATAGTTCCCTAATTCGCACTGCGAAATTCACAGGTAATTACAAAGTCTTTTATTCACAAAAGTGTTGAATATCCAAAATACAAATGCATATTCATACCCCTGTCACCTCCCATTCCTCGCTTCGTATGCTAATTGGCAAAAAGGCTATTAAGCATGCGTACTTTGTTTCTTAAAATGAGTCGGGGGTCTATTTTGGGGAGGGGTCACCTAAAATGAGGAAGTAAAATGAGTCTTCCTCGTCCTGACCTTTCTACCTTTTCAATGCATTCGTGACAAATGATTCCTTGGTAGAACTTACAGTTTCCTGTGTTCAACGGATCCTTTAAGCAGGAAATCTGCAGCTATCTTATGTCTTATTTACCACATTCTGTTTTTCATGACAAGGACAACTACATAAACATAAACCTGACAAGAAATGAGTTACAAGATCCGGGTAGCTTATCTAAGATCCGGCTTCTGTTAACTGCGAACAAAGATTACCTATCTACTTCAGCTAGTTCAGCAACTTATTATCTTAACTTCCAAAAA